>NC_073647.1:23082877-23385907 GCF_029407905.1 Bubalus kerabau | reverse complement strand
GATGGGACCAAATGCCATGTTCTTCATTTTTTGAATGTTGAATTTTAAGCTAACTTTTTCACTCTCCTCTTTCACTCTCATCAAGAGGCTCTTTAGTTCCTTTTCGCTTTCTGCCATAAGGGTGGTGTCATCTGCATATCTGAGGTGATTGATATTTCTCCCAGCAATCTTGAATCCAGTTTGTGCTTCATCCAGCCTGGCATTTCTCATGATGTACTCCGCATATAGGTTAAATAAGCTAGGTGACCATAAACACCCTTGACGTATCCCTTCCCCAATTTGGAACCAGTCTGTTGTTCCATGTCTGGTTCTAACTGTTACTTCCTGACCTGCATGCAGATTTCTCAGGAGGCAGGTAAGGTGGTCTGGTATTCCCATCTCTTTAAGAATTTTCCACAGTTTGTTGTGATCTACACAGTCAAAGGCTTTAGTGTAGTCAATGAAGTGGAAGTAGATGTTTTTCTGGAACTCTCTTGCTTTTTTGATGATCCAGTGGATGTTGGCATTTTGATCTCTGGTTCCCCTGCCTTTTCTAAATCCAGCTTGAACATCTGGAAGTTCTCGGTTCATGTGCTGTTGAAGCCTAGCTTGGAGAATTTTGAGTATTACTTTGCTAGCGTGTGAGATGAGTGCAATTGTGTGGTAGTTTGAATGTTCTTTGGCATTGCCTTTCTTTGGGATTGAAATGAAGACTGACCTTTTCCAGTCCTGTAGCCACTGCTGAATTTTCCAAATTTGCTAGCATATTGAGTTTTTTCACTTAATATTATGAGCTTCAGTCTCTCTCTCTCTTATTGCTGCACATGTAGCAAAAATATCCCACTCTCTCTCCTGCTATCATCTATAAAGATACTTTTCTTCAGATGAATTAAGATCATTGATTCAGTTAAAGTTTAAGCAGATTGCATTATAACTAGGAAGAATTTTTTCCCACCTGTTAGTTTCCCTGTCAGAGGAGATCCTTATGCCAAATTTCATCAAAGGTGAGGATTCTCCCTTGGAGCTACAATCAGATTTCTACACTAGTTCAACTTTTTGTCAAAAAAAGCATATCTTTTTATGTTATTTTCACATATTTTTTGATATTGATTTCTAACATAATTCCATAGTGATAAGAGAACAGACTATATAATTTCAATACCTTTAGACCATGAAATTTTTGTAGCTTGTTTTATGTGTCTGGATATGTTCCAGTGTCTCTGGTTTATAATCTATGGGAACTTGAATAGAATTTGTATCCTGTTGCTGTGTAAAAATTATATAAATCTTAATTATGTTGAATTGGTTCATAGTGCTTTTCAGGTATACTATATCCCTCTACTTCCCTGTCTACTCATTCTATTAAGTTTTGAGAGTTTGATATTAAAACTTCCCCTAAAAATCTTAATTTATCTATTTTAAAATAATTGCAACATATACTGGAACCATATGTAACTTTGTTCTGTATTTTCCAAGTCTCTTGTAAATGTGTTATCAAGCTTTCATAATTTAAAAAATTAAAATTAAAAAAGAATATATCCCTTTATGACAACTTTATAAACACCAAAATGGTTTTTTTAAATT
The DNA here is from genome assembly GCF_029407905.1 of Bubalus kerabau. NCBI lineage: Eukaryota > Metazoa > Chordata > Mammalia > Artiodactyla > Bovidae > Bubalus > Bubalus kerabau. The sequence goes on along the minus strand of NC_073647.1, from coordinate 23,384,344 downwards.
AATTTATTTATTTTAACTGGAGGATAATTACTTTACAATATTGTAGTGGTTTTTGCCAAACATTGACATGAATCAGCCACAGGCACACATGTGTTTCCCATCCAGAACCCTCCATCCGATCTCTCTCCCCATCCCATCCCCCAGGATCATCCCAGTGCACCAGACCTGAGCACCCTGTCTCATACATTGAACCTGGACTGGTAATCTGCTTCACATATGATAATATACACGTTCCAACGCTACCCTCTCAAATCATCTCACCCTCGCCTTCTCCCACAGAGTCCAAAAGACTGTTCTTTACATCTGTGTCTCTTTTGCTGTCTTGCATATAGGGTCATTGTTACCATCTTTCTAAATTCCATATATATGCGTTGGTATACTGTATTGGTGTTTTTCTTTCTGACTTACTTTACTCTGTATAATAGGCACCAGTTTCATCCACCTCATTATAACTGATTCAAATGCATTCTTTTTAATGGCTGCGTAATATTCCATTGTGTATATGTACCACAGCTTTCTTATTCATTCGTCTGCTGATGGACATCTAGGTTGCTTCCATGTCCTGGCTATTGTAAACAGTGCTGCGATGAACATTGGGGTACACGTGTCTCTTTCAATTCTGGTTTCCTCAGTGTGTATGCCCAGCAGTGGGATTGCTGGATCATAAGGCAGTTCTATTTCCAGTTTTCCAAGGAAACTCCACATTGTTCTCCATAGTGGCTGTACTAGTTTGCATTCCCACCAACAGTGTAAGAGGGTTCCTTTTCCTCTGCACCCTCTCCAGCATTTATTGTTTGTAGACTTTTTGATAGCAGCCATTCTGACTGGTGTGAGATGGTTTTGTGGTTTTGATTTGCGTTTGTCTGATAATGAGTGATGTTGAGCATCTTTTCATGTGTTTGTCAGCCATATGTATGTCCGTGAACTTCCTGATGTTCAAGCTGGTTTTAGAAAAGGCAGAGGAACCAGAGATCAAATTGCCAACATCCGCGGGATTATGGAAAAAGCAAGAGAGTTCCAGAAAAGCATCTATTTATGCTTTATTGACTATGCCAAAGCCTTTGACTGTGTGGATCACAATAAACTGTGGGAAATTCTGAAAGAGATGGGAATACCAGACCACCTGATCTGCCTCTTGAGAAATTTGTGTACAGGTCAGGAGGCAACAGTTAGAACTGGACATGGAACAACAGACTGGTTCCAAATAGGAAAAGGAGTTTGTCAAGGCTGTATATTGTCACCCTGCATATTTAACTTATATGCAGAGTACATCATGAGAAACACTGGACTGGAAGAAACACAAGCTGGAATCAAGATTGCCGGGAGAAATATCAATAACTTCAGATATGCAGATGACATCACCCTTATGGCAGAAAGTGAAGAGGAACTCAAAAGCCTCTTGATGAAAGTGAAAGAGGAGGGTGAAAAAGTTGGCTTAAAGCTCAACATTCAGAAAACGAAGATCATGGCATCTGGTCCCATCACTTCATGGGAAATAGATGGGGAAACAGTGGAAACAGGGTCAGACTTTATTTTTTGGGGCTCCAAAATCACTACAGATGGTGACTGCAGACATGAAATTAAAAGACACTTACTCCTTGGAAGGAAAGTTATGACCAACCTGGATAGCATATTGAAAAGCAGAGACATTACTTTGCCAACAAAGGTCCGTCTAGTCAAGGCTATGGTTTTTCCTGTGGTCATGTATGGATGTGAGAGTTGGACTGTGAAGAAGGCTGAGCACCACAGAATTGATGCTTTTGAACTGTGGTGTTGGAGAAGACTCTTGAGAGTCCCTTGGACTGCAAGGAGATCCAACCAGTCCATTCTAAAGGAGACCAGCCCTGGGATTTCTTTGGAAGGAATGACGCTAAAGCTGAAACTCCAGTACTTTGGCCATCTCATGTGAAGAGTTGACTCATTGGAAAAGACTCTGATGCTGGGAGGGATTGGGGGCAAGAGGAGAAGGGGATGACAGAGGATGAGATGGCTGGATGGCATCACTGACTCGATGGATGTGAGTCTCAGTGAACTCCGGGAGTTGGTGATGGTCAGGGAGGCCTGGCGTGCTGCGATTCATGGGGTCGCAAAGAGTCGCACACGACTGAGCAATGGATCTGATCTGATCTGATCTGATGTCTTCTTTGGAGAAATGTCTGTTTAGTTCTTTAGCCCATTTTTTGATTGGGTGGTTTATTTTTCTGGAATTGAGCTTCAGGAGCTGCTTGTATATTTTTGAGATTAATTCTTTGTCAGTTGCTCCATTTGCTATTATTTTCTCCCATTCTGAAGGCTGTCTTTTCACCTTGCTTATAGTTTCCTTCATTGTGCAAAAGCTTTTAAGTTTAATTAGGTCCCATTTGTTTATTTTTGCTTTTATTTCCATTACTCTGGGAGGTGGGTCATAGACGATCCTGCTGTGATTTATGTCAGAGAGTGTTTTGCCTATGTTTTCCTCTAGGAGTTTTATAGTTTCTGGTCTTACATTTAGATCTTTAATCCATTTTGAATTTATTTTTGTAAACACCAAAACTTTAAATGTAGTGCTCATTAAATCTGTTAACCAAATGTAAAACCTTATTTATATACATTTTTTGGTAACTTGATAGCCCTTTGTCCTTTCTTGTCTTTAAAACCTGACCTAAACAATAAGAATTTTTCTTCTCCTTATGGCTACCTGCACTTTCCTCCACCTCCTGTCTATGTGCCGACTGGGAAGGCAAAAACAGTGTTTTATTGATATAGAACTGTGGTTTTTAGAAGATGTAAATAGATGAATTATAATAGTAGTGACAAGAAGTAACTACTCCTTTCTCCCCAAATCTGACTTTTGAAACACAGTATACAGAAGAAAAACAGTTTTGAAATAAATACAACAGAGTCCCTTTCCACTATTAGAGGCTTTGACTCACTCCATGGTTCTCGAACTGAGTTTCCTCCCCTCATGTTCCTCTTTCCCCCACTTCTAAGGATCACTACCCAGTTTCCACCTAAGAGTTAACACTAGTCAAAGATTCAGGATGATCGGGCCCTTGAGTAGCCCATTATATCCAAACAAGGCAAGAGTATTTGGATAGGACTTCTAAGGAAATGCCTCTGACCATATTGTTATCACAAGAACATTTTAGAATAGATTAGAAATAATGGTGGCAACCATCCAAGGATCTCATAACTCTAGTTATCTTTAGTTTGCAGAGTATGAAAATCATAGAATGTCAGACTATGGAAATCATCCCATCCTACTACTTCATTCTGAAGATACATGGAAACAGATCCACGAAGTGAAGGAACAGATTTGAAGGTCACATATAGTTAGTGACAGATCTGGAGCTAAAATATCAGGTTATATGACTCTAAGTTCAGAATTTTCATCTCTGCCAAACTATCTTAAACTGAGATTTGGTCCACTTGCTGAGTGATTTTAGGCGCTGATGACCAGCAGTATGCTGAACGGTATAAGAGCCAAAGAAGAATACTGCCACCTGCTGGTAGCACATATGAATGATCGGGCCGTTGTTAAAAGGGAAATTCATTCCTTCAGTTATTCATTTAATTCCATGAATATTTGCTATCACGCTGGCATGTGTCAAGACCATCCCCATGGAAAAGAAATGCAAAAAAGCAAAATGGCTGTCTGAGGAGACCTTACAAATAGCTGTGAAAAGAAGAGAAGCGAAAAGCAAAGGAGAAAAGGAAAGATAAACATCTGAATGCAGAGTTCCAAAGAATAGCAAGAAGAGATAAGAAAGCCTTCTTCAGGGATCAATGCAAAGAAATAGAGGAAAACAACAAAATGGGAAAGACTAGAGATCTCTTTAAGAAAATCAGAGATACCAAAGGAAAATTTCATGCAAAGATGGGCTCAATAAAGGACAGAAATGGTATGGACCTAACAGAAGATATTAAGAAGAGATGGCAAGAATACACAGAAGAACTGTACAAAAAAGATCTTCATGACCCAGGTAATCACGATGGTGTGATCACTGACCTAGAGCCAGACATCCCAGAATGGGAAGTCAAGTGGGCCTTAGAAAGCATCACTACGAACAAAGCTAGTGGAGGTGATGGAATTCCAGTTGAGCTATTCCAAATCCTGAAAGATGATGCTGTGAAAGTGCTGCACTCAATATGCCAGCAAATTTGGAAAACTCAGCAGTGGCCACAGGACTGGAAAAGGTCAGTTTTCATTCCAGTCCCAAAGAAAGGCAATGCCAAAGAATGCTCAAACTACCACACAATTGCACTCATCTCACATGCTAGTAAAGTAATGCTCAAAATTCTCCAAGCCAGGCTTCAACAATATGTGAACCGTGAACTTCCAGATGTTCAAGCTGGTTTTAGAAAATGCAGAGGAACCAGAGATCAAATTGCCAACATCTGCTGGATCATGGAAAAAGCAAGAGAGTTCCAGCAAAACATCTATTTCTGCTTTATTGACTATGCCAAAGCCTTTGACTGTGTGGATCACAATAAACTGTGGAAAATTCTGAAAGAGATGGGAATACCAGACCACCTGACCTGCCTCTTGAGAAATTTGTATGCAGGTCAGGAAGCAACAGTTAGAACTGGACATGGAACAACAGACTGGTTCCAAATAGGAAAAGGAGTTTGTCAAGGCTGTATATTGTCACCCTGCTTATTTAACTTCTATGCAGAGTACATCATGAGAAACACTGGACTGGAAGAAACACAAGCTGGAATCAAGATTGCCGGGAGAAATATCAATAACTTCAGATATGCAGATGACATCACCCTTATGGCAGAAAGTGAAGAGGAACTCAAAAGCCTCTTGATGAAAGTGAAAGAGGAGGGTGAAAAAGTTGGCTTAAAGCTCAACATTCAGAAAACGAAGATCATGGCATCCGGTCCCATCACTTCATGGGAAATAGATGGGGAAACAGTGGAAACAGGGTCAGACTTTATTTTTTGGGGCTCCAAAATCACTACAGATGGTGACTGCAGACATGAAATTAAAAGACACTTACTCCTTGGAAGGAAAGTTATGACCAACCTGGATAGCATATTGAAAAGCAGAGACATTACTTTGCCAACAAAGGTCCGTCTAGTCAAGGCTATGGTTTTTCCTGTGGTCATGTATGGATGTGAGAGTTGGACTGTGAAGAAGGCTGAGCGCCGCAGAATTGACGCTTTTGAACTGTGGTGTTGGAGAAGACTCTTGAGAGTCCCTTGGACTGCAAGGAGATCCAACCAGTCCATTCTAAAGGAGACCAGCCCTGGGATTTCTTTGGAAGGAATGACGCTAAAGCTGAAACTCCAGTACTTTGGCCACCTCATGCGAAGACTTGACTCATTGGAAAAGACTCTGATGCTGGGAGGGATTGGGGGCAAGAGAAGGGGACGGCACAGGATGAGATGGCTGGATGGCATCACTGACTCGATGGATGTGAGTCTCAGTGAACTCTGGGAGTTGGTGTTGGACAGGGAGGCCTGGCGTGCTGCGATTCATGGGGTCGCAAAGAGTCGCACACGACTGAGCGACTGTCTGATCTGATCTGATCTGGCATGTGTAAGCAATATGCTGCGCACTCTGGGGCTTACCTTCACGGGGCTGACTTTTTTAGGGAGGTCATTACAAGAAGCTACTCTGTAAGATAGTGTAAGTGTATGCCATGAAAGCAGTATAGATACCGCTATTGCAGTTTAGGAGAAAAACAAATGGTTTCTGATGGGAATCTGGAAAGGGCAGAGTATGGAGAAAGGACAGATGAACTTGGTTTTTAAAGACAAATGGTTTAGGGTTTGTTGAGATGGAGGTGAGTCAGAAAATTCAATCCTAGATCTGGCTAAATATCTAAATCCTGGATTCTTAAACATTATGCTGTATAAGTCCTTTGTCTGGGCTGGAAACTTCAGGCTGTGAAATAGCATAGGGCCTTGAATGCCATGTTAAGTGATTTGGTTTAGTCTGTAGGCAACTAGTAGCATGGACGGTTTTAAAGAAGGTGGTCTCATGTGAACTGTGCTCTCAATCCCAAGGGGCTAAGTGCTTAGACCATTAGGCCCTGAGAGCAGATCAAAGACAACGGTGCAAAGGCCTGGGTTCCATCAGAAGCTCTGATGGCCGGTAGTTATTCTGAAGCTTTAATTGCTCAGAGCCTTTTGCTAAACTCCACCCTGTTACACTTGGCTGATCAAGTTAAGAGCTGTCAAATCTATTTCCTGAGCTGTAGAGTAAACCAGGAATTTCTCAGAGTTAGCTTTTCTTCAAAGAATGTTGTTATATGTTTTCTCAGAGAAAAGCTTTACACTGTTTTTTAAACTAGAAAAAAATTTAATGTCATTTCCTGATTCCAAAATTTTTTAGCATTACAGAACTATACAAGTATTCTAGAAAGTGAAAGTGTCCTCTATTCTCTAAATATTTTTCTTGTATGTATAACAGTGCTTATTAAGGTAAAACAATTTTTAGATAAGCTATTCATACTATTTTTCTCATTTAATATAATTTTATGTTTATTATTAATATTATTTTATTTATTTTAATTGGAGGCTAATTGCAGTATGGTGGTGGTTTTTGCTGTACATTGACATGAATCAGACACGGCTGTACATATGTTCCTCATCCTGAAACCCCTCCCACCTCCCTCCCCATCCCATCCCTCAGGGTCATCCCTGTGTACCAGCCCTGAGCACCGTCTCATGCATCGAACTTGGACTGGCAATCTGTTTCACATATGGTAATATACATGTTTCATTGCTATTCTTTCAAATCATCCCACCCTCGCCTTCTTCCACAGAGTCCAACAGTCTGTTCTTTACATCTGTGTCTCCTTTGCTGTCTCTCATATAGGGTCATTGTTACCATCTTTCTAAACTCCATATATATGTGTTAGTATACTGTATTGGTGTTTTTCTTTCTGGCTTACTTCACTCTGTATAATAGGCTCTGGTCTCATCCACCTCATTAGAACTGATTCAAATGCATTCTTTTTAATGGCTGAGTAATATTCCATTGTATATATGTACCATAGCTTTCTTATCTTTCTTATGCCTTAAGTGTAGAGTTAGGTTATTTATTTGATTTATCTCCTATTTCTTGTATTTCTATGAACCTTCCCCCTTAGCACTGCTTTTACTGAATCCCATAGGTTTTGGGTTGTTGTGTTTTCATTTTCATTCATTTCTATGCATATTTTGATTTCTTTTTTGATTTCTTCTGTGATTTGTTGGTTATTCAGAAGTGTGTTGTTTAGCTTCCATATGTTAACATTTTTAATAGTTTTTTTTTCCTATAGTTGACATCTAATCTTACTGCATTTTCATCAGAAAAGATGCTTGAGATGATTTCAATTTTTTTTGAACTTTTCAAGGCTAGATTTATGGCCCAGGATGTGATATATCCTGCAGAAAGTTCCATGTGCATTTGAGAAAAAGGTGAAATTCATTGTTTTGGGGTGAAATGTCCTATAGATATCAATTAGGCCTAACTGTTCCATTGTATCATTTAAAGTTTGTGTTTCCTTGCTTATTTTCTGTTTAGTTGATCTATCCATAGGTGTGAATGGGGTATTAAAGTCTCCCACTATTATTATGTTATTGTTAATTTCCCCTTTCATACTTGTTAGCATATGCTTTATATATTGCAGTGCTCCTATGTTGGGTGCATCTATATTTATAATTGTTATATCTTCTTCTTGGATTGATCGTTTGATCATTATGTAGTGTCCTTCTTTGTCTCTTTTCATGGCCTTTACTTCAAAGTCTATTTTATCTGATATGAGTATTGCTACTCCTGCTTTCTTTTGGTTTCAATTTGCATGAAATATCTTTTTCCAGCCCTTCACTTTCAGTCTGTATGTGTCCCTAGGTTTGAGGTGGGTCTCTTGTAGACAGCATATATAGGGGTCTTGTTTTTGTATCCATTCAGCCAGTCTTTGTCTTTTGGTTGGGGCAGTCAATCCATTTACGTTTAAGGTAATTATTGATAAGTATGATCCCGTTGCCATTTACTTTATTGTTTTGGGTTCAAGTTTATACACCCTTTTTGTGTTTCCTGTCTAGAGAAGATCCTTTAGCATTTGTTGGAGAGCTGGTTTGGTGGTGCTGAATTCTCTCAGCTTTTGCTTGTCTGTAAAGCTTTTGATTTCTCCTTCATATTTGAATGAGATCCTTGTTGGGTACAATAATCTGGGTTGTAGGTTTTTCCCTTTCATTATTTTAAGTATGTCCTGCCATTCCCTTCTGGCTTGAAGAGTTTCTATTGAAAGATCAGCTGTTATGCTTATGGGAATCCCCTTGTGAGTTATTTGTTGTTTTTCCCTTGCTGCTTTTAGTATTTGTGCTTTGTGTTTGATCTTCATTAATTTGATTAATATGTGTTTTGGGCTGTTTCACCTTGGGTTTATCCTGTTTGAGACTGTCTGGGTTTCTTGGACTTGGCTGGCTATTTCCTTTCCCCTTTTAGGGAAGTTTTCAACTATTATCTCCTCAAGTATTTTCTCATGGCCTTTCATTTTGTCTTCTTCTTCTGGGACTCCTATGATTTGAATGTTGGGGCATTTAACATTGTCCCAGAGGTCTCTGAGGTTGTCCTCATTTCTTTTAATTATTTTTTCTTTTTTCCTCTCTGCTTCATTTATTTCCACCATTCTATCTTCCATCTCACTTATCCTATCTTCTGATTCAGTTATTCTACTGTTGGTTCCCTCCAGAGTGCTTTTCATCTCAGTTATTGCATTATTCATTATTAATTGACTCTTTTTTATTTCTTCTAGGTCCTTGTTAAACTTTTCTTGCATCGTCTCAATCCTTGTCTCCAGACTATTTATCTGTAACTCTATTTTGTTTTCAAGATTTTGAAGCATTTTTACTATCATTATTCTGAATTCTTTTTCAGATAGACTCTCTATCTCCTCCTCTTTTGTTTGGTTTGGTGGGCTTTTATCATGTTCCTTTACCTGCTGAATATTTCTCTGCCTTTTCATCTTGTTTAGGTTGCTGTGTTTGGGGTGGCCTTTCTGTATGCTGGAAGTTTGTGGTTCCTCTTTATTGTGGAGGTTCCTCCCTGTGGGTGGGTTTGGACAGGTGTCTTGTCAAGGTTTCCTGGCTAGGGAAGCTTGCATCGGTGTTCTGGTGGGTGGAGCTGGATCTCTTCTCTCTGGAGTGCAATGAAGTGTCCAGTAGTGAGTTTTGAGGTGTCTACGGGTTTGGTGTGACTTTTGGCTGCCTGTATTTTTGTGCTCAGAGTTATGTTCCTGTGTTGTTGGAGAATTAGCTAGGTATGTCTTGCTCTGAAACTTGTTGGCTTTTTGGTAGAGCTTGGTTTCAGTGTAGGTATGGAGGCATTTGTATGAGTTTTTGTCCATGACTGTTCCCTGGAGTCGGGAGTTTTCTGGTGTTCTCAAGTTTTGGATTTAAGCCTCCTGCCTCTGGCTTTCAGTCTTATTCTTACAGTAGCCTCAAGACTTCTCCATCCATACAGCACCAATGATAAAACATCTAGGTTAATGGAGAAAAGATTCTCCACAGTGAGGGACACCCAGAAAGATTCACAGAGTTACATGGAGAAGAGAAGAGGGAAAAGGGAGATAGAGGTGACTGGGAGGAGACGAGGGGGAATCAAAAGGGGCGAGAGCAGTCTAGCTGGTAATCAATTCCCTATTTGCTCTCCACAGTCTGGAACACTCAGAGAGGTTCACAGAGTTCCATAGAGAAGAGAAGAGGGAGGAAGGAGATAGAGAAGACCAGGAGGAGAGGAGGGGGAGTCAAAAGGAGAGAGACCAATCTAGCCAGTGATCAGTTCCCTAAATATTCTCCACAGCCTGGAACACCCAAAGAGATTCACAGGGTTAAGTAGAGAAGACAGGGCAGAGGGAGGAGATAGAGGTGACCTGGGGGAGAAAAAGGAGAGTCACACAGGGAGAGTGCAATCAAGCCAGTAATCACACTCCTAAGTAAAAATGCATACTGAAGATTGGATTATTAAAGGTACAAAATTGATAACAAATACCAAAAAGCAAAGATTAAAAATCTAGAGTAGAGGTTAGACTCTCAAAAATACAATATTAAAAAAAAAAACCACAAAAGGTATAAAAAAATATATGAAATTTGCTTTAAAAATAGGACCTTTTTTTTGCATGTAATGGTAGGTTTTAAAAATGAAAATTAAAGGAGCAATAAAGAATTTTAAAATTAAAAAATGCTAATAGTAAAATATATCTAGGAATTTCTCTGGAGCTGTTGAGGGTAATGTGGGGTCAGTTCAGTTTCAGATAGTTCCTTGTTCCAGCTTATACTTCTTCTCAAGGTCTATAGGTCCCTTCCAATGTAGTCAATGCCAACTACAGGGTTTTAATCTGTTGTACCTGTAACTTCCAAAGTGGTTCCCTATTCTTTGTTTATTTTGGCTTCCTCTGTTTGCAAGTCTCTTCAGTATCTAACTTCTGCCCTGACACAAGGGAGTGAAGATGGTCATATATTTAGGCTCACTTGCTCAATTGTGCTGCGGGGAGGGAGGAACACTGGAAAAAAATATCACTGGCGTGTGTGGGGAGTGCTCGCAATGTCTGGGCCACACTGGATTTGCCCCCACTCACAGCGTGTGTGCTTTCCTGGTCTACACTGCTCAGGCTCCAGGTTGCTCTGCAGGGGAACTGTCTAAAGCAGGCCCTGGGTTGTATGCACTTCCCAGGTCTAAGCTGCTCAGGTTCAGGTTCTTGCTGCTGTTGCTGCTGCTGCTGCTAAGTCACTTCAGTCGTGGCGACTCTGTGCAACCCCATAGATGGCAGCCCACCAGGCTCCCCCGTCCCTGAGATTCTCCAGGCAATAACACTGGAGTGGGTTGCCATTTCCTTCTCCAGTGCATGAAAGTGAAAAGTGAAAGTGAAGTTGTGTCCAACTCTTCGCGACCCCATGGACTGCAGCCTTCCAGGCTCCTCCGTCCATGGGATTTACAGGGCAAGAGTACTGGAGTGGGGTGCCATTGCCTTCTCCATCAGGTTCTTGGGTACTCCACAAAGGCACAGACTAGGTTGGGCCTGCGTTTTGTGCCCTTCCCAGGTCCGAGCAGCTCAGGCGACCAGGTGCTTGGTGAGCACACTCTCCCCAGGTGGGGCAGTGCATCTTATCACCTCCTTGGTCCCGGCCATTTGGTTTCCCAGGTGTGCAGCAGGAGCACCATCTCAGGTGTATCTCCTCTGGGGAGCTGATCTCTGGCTGCGACCCTCCTGGCAAATGTCAACCATCCAGGATCCCAGGAAGACTTGGTTAGTAACTGGAAGCCTGCTCGCAGTTTGGTAGAGTATGCCGTCTCTGGGGCCAAGTTTGCCCCTTGCCTCCCAGCCCTGGCTGTCACCCACCTGCTTCCTTGCCTCCGGCGGGGGATGGGCCAGTCCGCCGCCGGCTAGCTCTCCTCTGGTGTTCGCTCAGTCCTTTGTTCTGTGAGTGGGCCCAGTAGTGCCTTAGGTTAGAGCTTTTCGCGAGAAAGTTCTCTCTCTTTCTTCTTCTTCTTTTTTTTTTTTTCTCTCTCTCTCTGGCTATCCCACATTTTGGGTTGCTATCTCTCGTTAGCTCCCCAGATTGCCCTCAGGGCAATCAGGCCCGGTCTTTACCCTAAGCAATGCAGCCTGCGCCTCCCTGTTCAGCCCCTGCTTGCTGGTGGTGGACACGAGCATCTGGACTACTTCTCTGCTAGGAGTTGCAGTTAGGTGCGTAATCTGTGGGTTTTATTTATTTATATTTTCCTCCCTGTTATGCTGTCCTCTAAGATTCCAAAACTCCCCACAGACCTGCCAGTGAGAGGGTTTCCTGGTGTTTGGAAACTTCTCCTCTTTTATGACTCCCTCCCTGGGACGGGTCTCCATTCCTAACTATTTTGCCTCTCTTTTTATCTTTTATATTTTGTCCTACCTCCTTTCAAAGACAATGGACTGCCTTTCTGGGTGCCTTGTGTCCTCCACCAGTTTTCAGAAGTTGTTTTGTGGTATTTGCTCAGCGTTCAAATGATCTTTCGATGAATTTGTGGGGGAGCAAGTGGTCTCCCTGTCCTATTCCTCTGCCATCTTAGGACCACCCCCATTCATACTATTTTTAAACTTTATTCACTTATCTGTACAACATGGGCCATATGAGTACATGTAGATTTATCTAGTTTTTTTTTTTTTTAATAATGCACTGTTGTATATTTTCTCAGTTGCTTTATGATAGACATTTGGACTGTCTCTATTTTTTCTAATGTGAACAGTACTGCAATAAACACCTTTGTACATAAATCTTTATGCATTTGTAACAGTGTTTCTATAGGATAAATTTCTAGCACTGGAAATGTTGGATCATAGGATCTGAAAATTTATCTTTTAATAGATATTATCAAATTGCCCTTGGAAAATGTTATTCCAATTTTCATTTTCAGCAAGTGTGTTGGCTTATCCACATCTTCTTTGATGTTATCAAACATTTAAATCTTTCCTACTCTGATGGAGAAAAAAGATATCTTATTGTTTCAAAAATCAATGCATATATGGTAAGAATCCATATTTAGGTGGTGCTGGAGAAGACTCTTGAGAGTCCTTTGGACAGCAGGGAGATCAAACCAGTCAATCCTAAAGGCAATCAACCCTGAATATTCATTGGAAGGACTGATGCTGAAGCTGAAGCTCCAATACTTTGGCCACTTGATGCGAAGAGCCAACCATTGAAAAAGACACTGATGCTGAGAAGGATTCAGGACAGGAGAAGGGGATGACAGAGGATGAGATGTTTGGATGGCATCACCGACTCAATGGACATGAGTTTGAGCAAACTCCGGGAGATGGTGAGGGACAGGGAAGCTTGGCCTGCTTCAGTTCATGGGATCTCAAAGAGTTGAATATGACTGAGTGACTGAACAACAACAAGGAAGCTAGTGTTTACTAGCCTGTGTCAGTCTTCCATATAAGTTGCAAATATCTTCACAAAGTACCAAGGGCCATTTTTCCAGGACCTGGCACATTAGGTACACACTCTGGGACCACACATCAGACATATGTCTTGTATATATTATTTCATAGAGTTTGTATATAGGAATTTTAGATAGAAATGGATAATAGGCATGACTTAGATTGCATACTAGGTTGATCCAAGGAAACAAATTGCCCATCAAAAACCATAGATAAGAAGACCTAGTGAGTATAGTGGATCTGTCCTGGATCTGCCACTTAGCTCTTTGTCTTGTTTCATTAATATCATGTACAAATCACATTTTCCAAATGGTGACAGCACTTCACTAACACTGTGGCTCAAGTAATGTAATCACTTGGCCAAATGGCCTAGCATTGTTGGCTCAAACCCAAGATGAAGGCATAGATTCCAGCCAGAAAATCTAACAACTGTAACAAAACCATCTAAGCCCAAACATTTGGATACTTGACTCCCTGAACACAATAAGCCAATGGACTCACTTAGCACACAATAATCCTAAGTAATATGTTTAAGAGAAGTCTCGCACTCACCTAGCCAGTATTAGTCTAGCCACTGTTAGTCTAGCAGGTTCCTTTCATCTTTTGAGCACTTTGGAAGATTCCACTTCTCTTTTCCCCTTTGCCAATGAGAGGGACCATGTCACTCACTCTGGCCAATAACTTGTGAGATGAAGTGCTATTTCGTGACATATTTCAGTTTTTGCTGTGAGACCTTCTATTTTCCCTTCCCCCTTTCATAGTGATTGCGGAAGTGCAGGAGAGATACACACATGTATATCTGTGAGTCTATTTCTGTTTTATAAATAAGTTCATTTTATATTTTAGATTTCACATGAGTAATATCATATGATACTTTGTTTTTGTCTCACTACACTTATGATAATCTCTAGGTCCATCCATGTTGCTGTAAATGGCATTATTTCATGCTTTTCATGGCTGAGTAGTATTCTGTTGTATATATGTACCATATCTTCTTTATCCATTCATCTGCTGATGGACATTTGGCTTACATCCATGTCTTGGCTGTATTCACAGATAGTCATAATAGCCATTGCTCTTTAAATACAAATGGAAGGTTTCAATTTCCTTACTGGTGGTAGTATTTTCTCAACTGGTGAGATGGCCAACCATCACAGTAGAGTCAGTATATGATGATGGAAATAATTAGGACAAGAATCCAGAGAGAAGAGTCTCCACTGAGGTATGGAAGACCGAGAGCTTTCATCGCATTCGCCTATGATTTTTATAATTGACTGGATAATAAAGCTTTCTTAAGTGAACAATGCAAAGAAATAGAGGAAAACAACAGAATGTGAAAGACTAGAGATAGCTTCAAGAAGATTGGAGATACCAAGGGAACATTACATGCAAAGATGGGCACAATAAAGGGCAGAGATGGTATGGACCTAACAGAAGCAGAAGATATTAAGAAGAGATGGCAAACATACACAGAAGAACTATACAAAAAATGTCTTAATAATCCAGATAACCACAGTGGTGTGATCACTCACCTATTGCCAGACATCCTGGAGTCCAAAGTCAAGTGGGCCTTAGGAAGCATCACTACGAACAAAGCCAGTGGAGGTGATGGAATTCCAGCTGAGCTATTTCAAATCCTAAAAGATGGCATTGTGAAAGTGCTGCACTCAATATGCCAGCCAATTTGGAAAACTCAGCAGTGGCCACAGGACTGGAAAAGGCCAGTTTTCATTCCAATCCCAAAGAAAGGCAATGCCAAAGAATGCTCAAACTACCATACAATTGCACTCATTTCACATGCTAACAAGGTAATGCTCAAAATCCTTCAAGCTAGGCTTCAGCAGTATGTAAACCAAGAAACTTCCAGATGTCTAAGATGGATTCAGAAAAGGCAGAGGAACCAGAGATCAAACTGCCAACATCCATTTGATCGTAGAAAAAGCAAGGGAATTCCAGAAAACATCTACTTCTGCTTCATTGACTACACTAAAGCCTTTGACTATGTGGATCACAACAAACTGTGGGAAATTCTTAAGGAGATGGGAATCTGAATACCCAGTCAAGAAACAACAGTTAGAACCAGACATGGAAAGACAGACTTCTTCAAAATTGGGAAAGGAGTACAACATCAAGGCTGTATATTTTCACCCTTCTTATTTAACTTCTATGCAGAATACATCATGTGAAATGCCAGGCTGGATGAATCACAAGCTTGAATCAAGATTGCCTGAGAAATAACAACACCACATATGCAGATGATACCACTCTAATGGAAAAAAGTGAAGAGGCATTAAAGAGCCTCTTGATGAAGGTGAAAGACAAAAATTAAAAAGCTGGCTTAAAGCTCAACATTCAAAAAACTAAGATCATACCATCTGGTCCCATCACTTCATGGTAAATACATGGGGAAAAAGTGGTAACAGTTGCAGAATTCATATTCTTGGGCTCCAAAATCACTGTGGATGGAGACTTCAGGCATGAAATTAAAAGATGCTTGCTCCTTGGAAGAAAAGTTATGACAAACCTAAACAGCATGTTAAAAATCAGAGATGTTACTTTGCTGATAATGGTCAATGTTAAAACTATAGTTTTTCCAGTAGTCATGTATGGATGTGAGAGTTGGACCATAAGGAAGGTTGAGTGCCAAAGAATTGGTGCTTTAGTATTGTGGTGCTGGAGAAGACTCTTGAGAGTTCCTTGGACTGCAAGGAGATCAAACCCGTCAATTCTAAAGGAAATCAACCCTGAATATTCATTGGAAGGACTGATGCTGAGCTGAAGCTCCAATACTTTGGCCGCCTAATGTGAAGAGCTAACTCATTGGAAAAGAGCCTGATGTTGGGAAAGATGAAGGCAGGAGGAGAAGGGGGCAACAGAGGATGAGACGGTTGAATGGCATCACTGACTCAGTGGACATGAATTTGAGCAAACTCTGGGAGATAGTGAAGGACAGGGAAGCCTGGCGTGCTGGAGTCCATGAGGTCACAAAGAGTCGGACATGACTTAGCAACTGAACAACACCAACAAGTACTGGCTACATTGGTATTCCATGCTGGCCCAGTGGTAAAGAATCCACTGAACATTCTTTACCCCTGTGCTTTACCTCACTGCTTTCTTTACCTCAGGGGTAAAGAATGCAGGAGATGTGAGTTTGATCCCTGGGTCTGGAAGATCTTATGGAGAAGGAAATGGCAACCCATTCTAGTATTCTTGCTTGGGAAATCCCACGGACAGAGCAGCCTGGTATGCTACAGTCCATGGGGTTGCAAAAGTCAGACACGACTTAGTGACTAAACAACAACTGGCTGCCTTCTATAACAACCTAGTGTACTTTGTTTTTATTTATTTAATTTTAATTAGAGGCTAATTACTTTACGATATTGTGGTGGTTTTTGCCATACATTCACATGAATCAGCTATGGGTGTACATGTGTTCTCCATCCTGACCCTCCCTCCCACCTCCCTCTGCATCCCATCCCTCAGGGTCATCCCAGTGCACCAGCCCTGAGCACCCTATCTCATGCATTGAACCTGGACTGGTGATCTATTTCACATATGGTAATATACATGTTTCAATGCTATTCTCTCAAATCATCCCACCCTCACCTTCTCCCACAGAGTCCAACAGTCTACTCTTTACATCTGTGTCTCCTTTGCTGTCTCACATATAGGGTCATTATTACCATTTTTCTAAACTGCATATATATGCGTTAATATAATGTATTGGTGTTTTTCTTTCTGACTTACTTCACTCTGTATAATAGGCTCCAGTTTCATCCACCTCATTAGAATTGATTCAAATGAATTCTTTTTAATGGCTGTGTAATATTCCATTGTGTATATGTACCACAGCTTTCTTATTCATTTGTCTGCCGATGGACATGTAGGTTGCTTCCATGTCATGGCTATTGTAAACAGTGTTGTGATGAACATTGGGGTACACGTGTCTCTTTCAATTCTGGTTTCCTCAGTGGGGATGCCCAGCAGTGGGATTGCTGGGTCATATGCCAGTTCTGTAACTCTTTTGCTTTTTCCATGATCCAGCAGATGTTGGCAATTTGATCTCTGGTTCCTCTCCCTTTGCTAAAACCAGCTTGAACATCTGGAAGTTCACGGTTCATGTATTGCTGAAGCCTGGCTTGGAGAATATTGAGCATTACTTTACTAGCATGTGAGATGAGTGCAATTGTGCAGTAGTTTGAGCATTCTTTGGCATTGCCTTTCTTTGGGATTGGAATGAAAACTGACCTTTTCCAGTCCTGTGGCCACTGCTGAGTTTTCCAAATTGGCTGGCATATTGAGTGCAGCACTTTCACAGCATCATCTTTTAGGATTTGAAATAGCTCAACTGGAATTCCATCACCTCCACTAGCTTTGTTCATAGTGATGCTTCCTAAGCCCACTTGACTTCCCATTCCAGGATGTCTGGCTCTAGGTGAGTGATCACACCATCGCAGTTATCTGGGTCGTGAAGATCTTTTTTGTACCGTTCTTCTGTGTATTCTTGCCACCCCTTCTTAATATCTTCTGCTTCTGTTAGGTCCATACCATTTCTGTCCTTTATTGAGCCCATCTTTGCATGAAATCTGGTATCTCTAATTTTCCTGAAGAGACCTCTAGTCTTTCCCATTCTGTTGTTTTCCTCTATTTCTTTGCATTGATCTCTGAGGAAGGCTTTCTTATCTCTCCTTGCTATTCTTTGGAATTTTGCATTCAGATGCTTATATCTTTCCTTTTCTCCTTTGCTTTTCTTGTCTCTTCTTTTCACAGCTATTTGTAAGGCCTCCTCAGACAGCCATTTGCTTTTTTGCATTTCTTCTTCTTGGGGATGGTCTTGATCCCTGTCTCCTGTACAATGTCACGAACCTCCATCCATAGTTCATCAGGCACTCTGTCTATCAGATCTAGTCCCTTAAATCTATTTCTCACTTCCACTGTATAATCATAAGGGATTTGATTTAGGTCATACTTGAATGGTCTAGTGATTTTCCCTAATTTCAATTTAAGTCTGAATTTGGCAATAAGCAGTTCATGATCTGAGCCACAGTCAGCTCCTGGTCTTGTTTTTGCTGACTGTATACAGCTTCTCCATCTTTGGCTGCAAAGAATATAATCAATCTGATTTCGGTGTTGACCATCTGGTGATGTCCACGTGTAGAGTCTTCTCTTGTGTTGTTGGAAGAGGGTGTTTGCTATGACCAGTGCATTCTCTTGGTAAAATGCTATTAGCCTTTGCCCTGCTTCATTCTGTACTCTAAGGCCAAATTTGCCTGTTACTCAAGCAAGAGAGTTCCAGAAAAACATCTATTTCTGCTTTATTGACTATGCCAAAGCCTTTGATTGTGTGGATCACAATAAACTGTGGAAAATTCTGAAAGAGATGGGAATACTAGACCACCTGACCTGCCTCTTGAGAAACCTATATGCAGGTCAGGAAGCAACAGTTAGAACTGGACATGAAACAAGAGACTGGTTCCAAATAGGAAAAGGAGTACATCAAGGCTATATATTGTCACCCTGCTTATTTAACTTCTATGCAGAGTACATCATGAGAAATGCTGGGCTGGAAGAAGCACAAGCTGGAATCAATATTGCAGGGAGAAATATCAATAACCTCAGATATGCAGATGACACCACCCTTATGGCAGAAAGTGAAGAGGAACTAAAGAGCCTCTTGATGAAAGTGAAAGTGGAGAGTGAAAAAGTTGGCTTAAAGCTCAACATTCAGAAAACTAAGATCGTGGCATCTGGTCCCATCTCTTCATGGGAAATAGATGGGGAAACAGTGGAAACAGTGTCAGACTTTATTTTTTTGGGCTCCAAAATCACTGCAGATGGTGATTGCAGCCATGAAATTAAAAGACGCTTACTCCTTGGAAGGAAAGTTATGACCAACCTAGATAGTATATTGAAAAGCAGAGATATTACTTTGCCAACAAAGGTCCGTCTAGTCAAAGCTATGGTTTTTCCAGTGGTCATGTATGGATGCGAGAGTTGGACTGTGAAGAAAGCTGAGCACCGAAGAATTGATGCTTTTGAACTGTGGTGTTGGAGAAGACTCTTGAGCGTCCCTTGGACTGCAAGGAGATCCAACCAGTCCATTCTAAAGGAGATTAGTCCTGGGTGTTCATTGGAAGGACTGATGCTGAAGCTGAAACTCCAGTACTTTGGCCACCTCATGCGAAGTGTTGACTCTTTGGAAAAGACCCTGATGCCGGGAGGGATTGGGGGCAGGAGGAGAAGGGGACGACAGAGGATGAGATGGCTGGATAGCATCACCGACTCTATAGACATGAGTTTGAGTAAACCCCGGGAGTTGGTGATGAACAGGGAGGCCTGGCATGCTGTGATTCATGGGACTGCAAAGAGTCGGACACGACTGAGTGACTGAACTGAACTGAACTGAACTGATGGCAGTTCTATTTCCAGTTTTTCAAGGAATCTCCACACTGTTCTTCGTAGTGACTGTACTAGTTTGCATTCCCACCAAAAGTGTAAGAGGGTTCCTTTTTCTCTGCACCCTCTCCAACATTTATTGTTTGTAGACTGTTTGATAGCAGCCATTGTGACTGGCGTGAGATGGTACCTCATTGTGGTTTTGATTTGCATTTCTCTGATAATGAGTCATGTTGAGCATCTTTTCATGTGTTTGTTAGCCATCTGTATGTCTTCTTTGGAGAAATGTCTGTTTAGTTCTTTGGCCCATTTTTTGATTGGGTCGCTTATCTTTCTGGAATTGAGCTTCAGGAGTTGCTTGTATATTTTTGAGATTAATTCTTTTTCAGTTGCTTCATCTGCTATTATTTTCTCCCATTCTGAAGGCTGTCTTGTCACTTGCTTACAGTTTCCTTTGTTATGCAAAAGCTTTTAAGTTTAATTAGGTCCCATTTGTTTATTTTTGCTTTTATTTCCATTACTCTGGGAGGTGGGTCATAGATGATCCTGCTATGATTTATGTCGGAGAGTGTTTTGCCTGTGTTTTCCTCTAGGAGTTTTATAGTTTCTGGTCTTACATTTAGATTGTTAATCCATTTTGAGTTTATTTTTGTGTATGGTGTTATAAAGTGTTCTAGTTCCATTCTTTTACAAGTGTTTGACCAGTTTTCCCAGCACCACTTATTAAAGATACTGTCTTTTCTCCATTGTATATTCTTGCCTCCTTTGTCAAAGATAAGATGTCCATGCTGCTGCTGCTAAGACGTCAGTCATGTCTGACTCTGTGCGACCCCATAGATGGCAGCCCACCAGGCTCCCGTCCCTGGGATTCTCCAGGCAACAATACTGGAGTGGGTTGCCATTTTCTTCTCCAGTGCATCAAAGTGAAAAGTGAAAGTGAAGTTGCTCAGTCAAGTCCAACTCTTCGTGACCCCATGGACTGTAGCCTACCAGGCTCCTCCGTCCATGGGATTTCCCAGGCAGGAGTACTGGAGTGGGTTGCCATTGCCTTCTCCAAGGTGTCCATAGGTGCGTGGATTTATCTCTGGGCTTTCTATTTTGTTCCATTGATCTATATTTCTGTCTTTGTGCCAGTACCATACTGTCTTGATGACTGTGGCTTTGTAGTAGAGCCTAAAGTCAGGCACGCTGATCCCTCCAGTTCCATTCTTCTTTCTCAAGATTGCTTTGGCTATTGAAGGTTTTTTGTATTTCCATACAAATTGTGAAATTATTTGTTCTAGTTCTCTGAAAAATACCGTTTGTAGCTTGAGAAGGATTGCATTGAATCTATAGATCGTTTTGGGTAGTATACTCATTTTCACTATTTTGATTCTTCTGATCCATGAAGTTGGTATATTTCTCCATCTATTTGTGTCATCTTTGATTTCTTTCACCGGTGTTTTATAGTTTTCTATATATAGGTCTTTTGTTTCTTTAGGTAGATTTATTCTTAAGTATTTTATTCTTTTCATTGCAATGGGGAATGGAATTGTTTCCTTAATTTATCTGTTTTTTCATTATTAGTGTATAGGAATGCAAGGGATTTCTGTGTGTTAATTTTATTCCCTGCAACTTTACTATATTTATTGATTAGCTCTAGTAATTTTCTGGTGGAGTCTTTAGGGTTTTCTATGTAGAGGATCATGCCATCTGCAAACAGTGAGAGTTTTACTTCTTCTTTTCCAATCTGGATTCCTTTTATTTCTTTTTCTGCTCTGATTGCTGTGGCCAAAACTTCTAAAACCATGTTGGAATAGTAGTGGTGAGAGTGGGCACCCTTGTCTTGTTCCTGACTTTAGGGGAAATGCTTTCAATGTTTCACCATTGAGGATAATGTTTGCTGTGTGTTTATCATATGTGGCTTTTATTATGTTGAGGTATGTTCCTTCTATGCCTACTTTCTGGAGGGTTTTTATCATGAATGGGTGTTGAATTTTGTCAAAGGCTTTCTCTGCATCTATTGAGATAATCATATGGTTTTTATCTTTTAATTTGTTAATGTGGTATATCACATTGATTGATTTGCAAATATTGAAGAATCCTTGCATCCCTGGGATAAAGCCCACTTGGTCATGATGTACGGTCTTTTTCATATGTTAACTACCTAGTGTACTTTGAAAAAGCTATGCATATAATAAAGCTTCTATGAATCTGACAATGAAATTTTGTTAAAAAGCTTTTCTATCTCAATAATCCATCTTCTTGTTTAAAAATATTCATTTTTATTTATTTATTTGACTGAACCAGTTCTTACTGTGGCATGTGGGATCTAGTTCCCTGGCCAGGGAACAAACTGGGGACCCCTGCACTGGAAATGTGGAGTTTTAGCCACGAGACCACCAGGGAAGTCTCAATAATCCATTTTCTCATTCTATCCCAAAACTTAGAGTCCCTAAGTGTGTGCATGCTAAGCCTCTTCAGTTGTGTCCAACTCTGTGACCCCAAGGACTATAGTCCACCAGGCTTCTCTCTTCATGGAATTCTCCAATCAAGAATACTGGAGTGGGTTGCCATGCCCTCCTTCAGGGGTCGAACTTGAGTCTCCTGCATTGGCAGGTGGGTTCTTTACCACTAACACCACCTGGGAAGCCCAGAGTCCCTAAGAAGCTTTCATTAAGAGAGTCATTTAATTTTACTGTAGTTTAGTTTTAACAGTGTGGACTCTGAAACCAGACTAAATGGAGTCAAATACTGGACATACTAGATGATAGCTCTGTTTTCTTAGGCAAGTGACGTAACCTCTATGTGCCTTGATTTCCTCATTTGCAAAATGACCACAATAATAGTACCTTCCTCACAGGATTCTTCTGGGTATTAAATGAGAACATTTCTATGCTGCTTTGTATTATTACCTTTCTATCTACATGGTCTGTCTCCCCAACTAGGTTGTAGCACATAACATTGAGGGCAGGAACTGTGCCCTATTTATCTTTGGAGTCGATGTCCAATAGACATTTGTTGTTGATTATCAGGAAACCTGAAGTAATATTTTTCTTTCATACATCGATTTTGAAAGACAGATCTCTGCAAGTGACATGAAATGGGTTTTAGTTGACACTTTCAATTTAGACTGAAAGTAGGTCAATGAAATGGGTCATCTGCCATCTTCACTTTACAAAACAAAACCAGATACTGGATGCTTGGGGCTGGTGCACTGGGACGACCCAGAGGGATGGAATGGGGAGGGAGGAGGGAGGAGGGTTCAGGATGGGGAACACATGTATACCTGTGGCGGATTCATTTTGATATTTGGCAAAACTAATACAATTATGTAAAGTTTAAAAATAAAATAAAATTAAAAAAATAAATGAGACTGGGCAGCAAAGCCCTCAACAAGTAAAAAAAAAAACAAACAAACCAGACACTCTTCATACAATAATGAGTGTCTTAACAACACATGTAACCCAGTATATGGCATGAAATTTTGGCCTTCATCCTGAAGAAACTTCAAGGGATGAAAGTGTATTTAGCCAAGTAAAGGATTTCTGCTTTGGGTATAGTCTTGTACAGAACTGGTAGGTTTGTTTCCTAAAGAAAGTATCTTTTTGTGACAAGCATCTAATTAGTTACAGACGAATCCATCTTGATTTGTTGCCTAGTGACGGCCAAAGGAAGTCACCCTCTGGTGAACTGAAAGTCTGTTTGCCATTACAGTTTCACACAAAAAGTCTTGTAGCCATGTTTGGTGAGAGCAAGAGAGGCTTCATTTGATCCCCAAATTGTTGACTTGGGGAAGTCCTTTATTCTGAACCTCTAGCTTTCTCTGGGGGTGCCCTACGACCACCAGCAAAAGTTGGGTTGACATAAGAAAGAGTCTAGTGGCTCAGTGAAGCCCCTAGTTACCTGGCATAACCCTTTATAAATCTGGGGTATTTTTTTGAAACATCAGGGTAAGTGATCATTCTGTACACCCCCTAAAAGGTGGATTCTTAACCATTGGGCCACCAGGGAAGTCCCCGGTCCATCTTTAGCTGTTGGCCTTTTTTCTTCCTTCAAGATCATGCTCCTCAAAAAAATTGTCTGTATTTGCTGCCTTCATATCTGACTTATTTACTCCTCAACTACTTCAATCTGACTTTTACTCCCCATCATTCTATTGATATAGCTTTGATAATATTGTCTTTTTTACTGGTCATCTCTCTAGTATCAGACATTGTTGATGGTGGCCCTCCTCTGCTCCACTCTCAAAATTATCTTTCAGGCACGACTTCTTACTGAGCCTGAACAGCAAGATCCAACCCTTCAATTATTTTCTTGCTACTATCACTTTCTGGCTTCCTTTACCCTTCAGTGCTACATAGTTGGAAGAACTCCATCACACTTCTTTTACTGAGAGACCTCATTGTTTCTCCCTGCGGTTCATCTGTCCTCACTGCAAAACGAGTAGAAAACACAACTTATTTTGACTGCAGATGTGCTCCTGGTGATCATTGCCAGAAGGGCACACTTTCAAGTTACCCAAATATTGGAGCATAAGAAGCACTGATAGGCATCAGAAAGACTAAAACTGAAGCATGGAAAATGTCCACTCCTTCACCTCCATATCATGACCCAGCATTACTTAATACCCATTCAGTTGAATTTACCACAAGAACACAGCAATTAGATTTTTCTCTCATAGGCAACTAAAGGATTCCTATGCAGAAACTGGTCCCTAGTAGGGTCTGGCAAAGGAGCAAGTCAAATAATGTAGGATTGTCTAAGCCTCAGTTCAGTTCAGTTGCTCAGTCGTGTCCGACTCTTTGTGACCCCATGAATCACAGCATGCCAGGCCTCCTTGTCCATCACCAACTCCCAGAGTTCACTCAGACTCATGTCCATCGAGTCGGTGATGCCATCCAGCCATCTTATCCTCTGTCATCCCCTTCTCCTCCTGCCCCCAATCCCTCCCAGGATCAGAGTCTTTTCCAATGAATCAACTCTTCACGTGAGGTGGCCAAAGTATTGGAGTTTCAGCTTCAGCATCAGTCTTTCCAATGAACACCCAGGACTGATCTCCTTCAGAATGGACTGGTTGGATATCCTTGCAGTCCAAGGGACTCTCAAGAGTCTTCTCCAACACCACAGTTCAAAAGCATCAATTCTTCGGTGCTCAGCTTTCTTCACAGTCCAACTCTCACATCCACACATGACCACTGGAAAAACCATAGCTTTGACTAGATGGACCTTAGTTGGCAAAGTAATATCTCTGCTTTTCAATATACTATCTAGGTTGGTCATAACTTTCCTTCCAAGGAGTAAGAGTCTTTTAATTTCATGGCTGCAATCACCATCTGCAGTGATTTTGGAGCCCAGAAAAATAAAGTCTGACACTGTTTCCACTGTTTCCCCATCTATTTCCCATGAAGAGATGGGACCAGATGCCACGATCTTAGTTTTCTGAATGTTGAGCTTTAAGCCAACTTTTTCACTCTCCACTTTCACTTTCAACAAGAGGCTTTTGAGTTCCTCTTCACTTTCTGCCATAAAGTGGTGTCATCTGCATATCTGAGGTTATTGATATTTCTCCCTGCAATATTGATTCCAGCTTGTGCTTCTTCCAGCCCAGCGTTTCTCATGATGTACTCTGCATAGAAGTTAAATAAGCAGGGTGACAATATACAGCCTTGACGTACTCCTTTTCCTATTTGGAACCAGTCTGTTGTTCCATGTCCAGTTCTAACTGTTGCTTTCTGACCTGCATATAGGTTTCTCAAGAGGCAGGTTAGGTGGTCAGTCTAAGCCTAGGTTGGCTAAATGAGAGTGAAAGCTCTCTGTCTTGAGTTGCAAAATGGGCAAACCAGTTATGTGACTTCAAAGAGATCATTTTTTGTTAACTGTGTGTCTAGTAAGGTTAGGGCTTTATGGGATTTTGTACAGAACTGAGATACTGGTGTTGTTTTAGTTTCTCCTTGTGGCATTCAAAAAGGTGCT
This sequence comes from Bubalus kerabau, assembly GCF_029407905.1. Taxonomy (NCBI): domain Eukaryota; kingdom Metazoa; phylum Chordata; class Mammalia; order Artiodactyla; family Bovidae; genus Bubalus; species Bubalus kerabau. Next base: position 23,359,097 of record NC_073647.1, on the reverse strand, counting down.
ACAAGCAAGAGGCAAGTTTTGGGTGGTGAAGCTGATCTGTCTGAAAGCAGAGACGGAAGAAAATACAGCTCTCCTAATAGAAGCCCTGCAGTTGACACTCCAAGTTGGCTGAGTCAGACAATTGTGCACATGGACAAAGCCCAATTATCTGCCCCAAGGTGACGGTAGTAAAGGCAGAGACAGAGACCTTGGAGGAGCCAGAACCTGATCCTTTCAGCTTTTACCAAACACCTTAGGCTGGACATCCCCAGCTTGGGAAAGACAACAATTACCCTCCTGCAGCCCCTTCATCCCAGGGTATTTCTGTGAATCATCCTAAAGCATAAACCAAGGAAGTCATTAAAATCAGAAACAGGGGAATGGGCTTAGCCAACAAGTACTGATGCTACGAGACAAAATCACCCAGTCTGGAATCTAGTGTTTGGTAAATGTCTGCTTTAGTCATCAGTCTATAGAATTTTTTTTTTGTTGTTCCAGAAATATTTTAATACAATCATAGTACAGTTATGAAGTCACATTCAATCCACTGAATATTTTAAGGTATTAATAAAATATTATACATCTTTATTCACTCCCTTAATATAATTAAATTATTTGGTTCTTATAGATGAGACTAATTGCCATAGATATTCCTATTTGCACTGCTAGTCAAACAGCATGTAAGTAAATCCATGGACTATGGTAGTGGGGCTTTATCCATTTGTGATCTTAAATCTTAAGTATCAAATTGAATGTTTTCTTTTTTAAATGCCACGTGAATCATAGAAAAAACAGTCAACCAATTTAAGGCAAAATATTGAAAGTTTCATACAACATTAATTTGAAAAGGTAAAAGAATATTTTATCAAAGATCATACATGCCTTAACATTGAGATACCTATAGATTCTTATAAAGGCAGTAATAAAAACATCAGTGCAAGTCTTGGATTCCTCAGTACAGAAATTAATAGGTTCTTTGAGAAACCATTATTTTCAAATTCTAAAACACTGCAAGGGGAAAAAATTCTGCTTCAGTTACACTATGATCATTACAAAATGTATTTTTAGCTCCATTATTCTTTACACACAGTCTTACATGTAGCATAACTATTTTTACTCAATTAAGATAGGTGTGAAACATTGTGATTATACATAAAAATTAGTGTCTTAGCTAGTTTGTTTAAACATGTTTCAGATTTACTTTAATGCAAGCTTTAAAAAAAATGTTTCAAAAAACAACCAATTTAAAGTTTATTGATAGTAAGTAGTGCAAAGAGGCGCCTCTGTCAATTTATTTTTTTGGTAAGGGCTGACGATTAGCGTTCACAAAGAAATAACTTATATTTAAAATACATATAATATATGTGTTTTTTAATGTCCAAAGAAGGCACATAATGAGTTAAATTAAGAGAAACATTACCACTTGTTTGAACTCTGGTTAACCATACAGAGTATATAATATACACTTTTGGATAAGAATCCATATTTCTTATAATTGAAAAGTGACATCCCATTCTCTAGCTCTACTATTTGTAAAAGACACTGTGGTAACAAGACTGCAAGTAGGCAGCATACACTCAGTCCAAGTAACAGTGACCTTTTACCAAGACAGTACTTTTTTTTTTTTTTTTAAAAACAGTGGCTAAGTGACAATTCATGGAATGGAATTAGGTCTTAAAAACAAGTGAAAATATCTAGTACTTTTTTACATTTGCAAAGCTACTTACACACTTTAAGGAAATGTTAACTGTATATGGAAAAAGCAAATAAATGGTGGTGCTCTGATCTGCATTTTAATTAACTTATTAAATAGACAACACATTTTAATATAAAAAAAGACATTCATATATGGGGTATCCTACAAATGGACCATTAGTGTTAGGCACCAAAAATTCAAGTTTTCTTTTTAACCTGTCCCACTGATACATCTCAACTCTTCTATGTCTGCTCTGCAGATATCACCATTTACATTAAATATCTGCACAGTTTATAAAAATTCTGTTCTGGGCAACTGAATCAGAGATTGTCCTTCCTTTCTTGGTATTTTTCATTGCATATTTTATCAGTTATCTCACAGCAACTAGATTGCTACAATCTCTTGCTACTTAAAAGTGGTAACTTTAAAGTGTCTGAATTCCTATTCTAGCCATGAGAATTAATATTATATATACCTTTTTATCCGAACTAAACAATTTATGTGTGAAGTTGAATGAATAACTAATAAAAATGAACCCTATTCTTAATGGTTACTAGAGAATGATTTCAATCATGTCCCTAATGATTCTAAATATTGTATTAAGGAAAGTAATTCATGTGAATGTAAAATATTTACATATGTTGAGTAAATCAGACAAACTGTGCCACAAAGGTATACATTAAAATTTAGTAAAAAAAAAAAAACAAGAAAATTTAGTGTGGACCCTGGATCTCTTGTCCTGGGCCTCTTGTGAAGAGTCTGCCCTACTTGTGGAGTTCTTCTAAAGAACAGGAATGGACACTTGGATGCACACATTTTCTCTTGTTTAATGAGAGAGTGGAGTATAGATACATGGGGGTGAAATTACCAAATTTCAGTTCACACTCCTGGGAATAAAAGTAGGATTATAATGGAATGATGGAATTTAGTGTACAGTTATGTTGATGAATCTCATTCAGTTACTGGACAGTCTATAGAATTGACTAGAAGAAAAGAGATGTCTTGAAAAAAAGCTGCCTGTACTTTCTTGGGCTCCAAAATCACTGCAGATGGTGACTGCAGCCATGAAATTAAAAGACACTTGTTCCTTGGAAGAAAAGCTATGACAAACCTAGACAGCATATTAAAAAGCAGAGACATTACTTTGCTGACAAAGGTCCATATAGTCAAAGCTATACTTTTCCCAGTAGTCATGTATGGATGTGAGTTGGACCATAAAGAAGGCTGAGCACCGAAGAATTGGTGCTTTTGGACTGTGGTGTTGGAGAAGATTCTTGAGAGTCCTTTGGACTTCAAGGAGATCAAACCAGTCAATCCTAAAGGAAATCAACCCTGAATATTCATGGGAAGGACTGATGCTGAAGCTGAAGCTCCAATACTTTGGCCATCTGATGCAAAGAGCCAACTCATTGGAAAAGTTGATGCTGGAAAAGACTGAAGGCAGGAGAAGGGGATGACAGCGGATGAGATGGTTGGATGGCAGGACCAACTCAATAGACATGAGTTTGAGCAAACTCTGGGAGATGGTGAAAGACGGGGAAACCTGGCATGCTGCAGTCCATGGGTCACAAAGAGTCGGACAGGACTGAGTGACTGAACAACAACAACAAAGAGATGTCTAATCTCCTCAGTAGATAAAGGGATCGTCTTGCTGGAGAAACCTCCAGCCTCACCATCAAGGACCTGTGAGAGCTTACCCCACCACACATGTAGCCTACCAACAAATGGGCTGCTACATCCCGGAAGGGGACTCCTTCCCCATGCCTTCCTCAGATGTGGCCATAACAAAAATTGGCAAGGATGATCTTTTGAGAGAACAGAAACCAGGGGCAACAGAAATGTAGCCCGAGTAACTCATGCATTCTTCAAGGAGCCCCTCCTTCTCTTCTCCAGCAGAACATGAGGTCTGTGAGAATTTGGGGACCACCATGGACGGAGGAGCCTGGTAGGCTGCAGTCCATGGGGTCCCTAAGAGTCGGACATGACTGAGCGACTTCCCTTTCACTTTTCACTTTCATGCATTGGAGAAGGAAATGGCAACCCACTCCAGTGTTCTTGCCTGGAGAATCCCAGGGACAGGGGAGCCTGATGGGCTGCCGTCTATGGGGTCGCACAGAGTCGGACACGACTGAAGCAACTTAGCAGCAGCAGCAAGGGTGGTTTCTCCCTTCCTCCTTTCTAAATGGGTATTGAATTGCACATATTCTGTTATCTTATTCTCACCTTGTATTGAGACTATTGGGGATGTTTAATGTCATCCTTAACACTAGGTCTTTAAATTATGAGATGTTACTTTCAGAAAGAAACAAGAAGTATCATCATCCAGAGGTACTGCAGCTGAAGCTTGATGTAAAACAAGGATGAGACTTCGGGTTATTTCCTTTGGGAAGGGGGTGAGTGCCCTTGGCATAACGCAGGTGACTTGGGCTTCCCAGGTGGCGCTAGAGGTAAAGAATCCACCTGCCAATGAAAGAGATGCAAGGGACACAAGTTTGATCCCTGGGCTGGGAAGATCCTCTGGAGTAGGAAATGGCTACCTGCTCCAGTATTCTTACCTGGAAAATTCCATGGACAGAGGAGCCTGGCGGGCTACAGTCTATGGGGCCACAAAGAGTCAGAAACAACTGAGCATAACAACAACAACAAGGTGACACAGTGATGGTATGATAAGGAGAATTTCTGCAAGTAAATGAATGGAAAGAAGAGGATACATGGGGATGCTAGGCAGCTGCTGGAGGCTGGGGGTGTGGGGAGAGGTTAGAAGACAGTGAGCATCAGTTGTTTCACATAATTTATGCATCACTTCCCCATATTCTGGTAGGAGCAATGGCACCTTGATGACGGTCTGTGCACAATGAATTTTCAATCATTTGGATCATTTCTTTAGGATGGTATCCAAAATGGGAATTTTAGAAGGTACAAAGCGTTTCATGAAAGTGAAAGTAAAGTCCCTCAGTCCTGTCCGACTCTTTGAGACCCCGTGGACTGTAGCCCACCAGACTCCTCCGTCCATGGGATTCTCCAGGCAAGAATACTGGAGTGGGTTGCCATTTCCTTCTTCAGGGGATCTTCCCAACCCAGGGATCAAACCCAGGTCTCCTGCATTGCAGGCAGACGCTTTAACCTCTGAGCCACCAGGGAAGCCCCTAAAGAGTTTCATGGCTCTTACTAAATATTTGAAAACTGTTTCCAAAAAGGATTAGAGCAATTGATATTCCTACCAGTAATATACAAGAGTGTTCCCATATATTTCATCAACTACTTCTGAAGTTTAACACTCCATAGATACGGCCTTCAGCTTTGAGGGAACAGGTGATCCTCTGTGGTTATTCTCTACATAGACTAAGAATCATCCCTTCAAGATGAATCTTCTCCCAGTTTCCCTTAGATCAAATTTGCTGCTTCTGCCAGAGGGACTAATGGATCTAGTTCTTTTCAGGCAGCGATTTTTGGAGCATCACTTCACTTCTTGCCTTTTCCTCTTGGTATCTCATTCAAATCTCCACACTCTAAGATAGAAATTGAAACATTAAGGTCTACTCTAGTGAGATGTGAGGCATCTCAGGGTGCCAGGTAGATACTCTTTATAGGTGATACCTCAGTCACATCTTGTTTTGTTTCAAATTAGCTTCTTAGTCAGGCTTTCCCATTGGAGAAGGAAATGGCAACCCACACCAGTGTTCTTGCCTGGAGAATCCCAGGGACAGGGGAGCCTGGTGGGCTGCCATCTCTGGGGTCGCACAGAGTAGGACACGACTGAAGTGACTTAGCAGTAGCAGTAGCAGGCTTTCCCAAGTTTGGGAAACATAAACAAAACTTAAAACCCCAAACTCAAAATGATACATGCTTGTGCCATTAGTCCAAAAATCAGTCTGCTGAGAAGGAAATGAGATCTCCAAAGGTTAAGGGTCTTGCCCAAGTGCATGCAATTAGAAAAGGACTCAGATTTCTGGACTGGGTCTATGATGGTGCCTAACATGTCAGTCATTACTCATTACCTGATCCTCACATCCAGGAAAATCCAGCTTCCCTCTACTCTTGGCTCCACAAGCTGGCTAAGACTGGGGCTACTCTCAAAGTTGGAAGAGATCTTTCTCCCTGAAGACCCTTTCAGTTTAGGAGCTTGCAAACACCCTTCTGCCATCATCAGATTTTGCTGCCTCCAGCCATCCCATCAGTGCTTCCATCCTCTGCCTGGATATAATGTCAAAGAAACTTCAGATACATGGACAACCCCAGGCTCAAAGCTGTCTTTGAAGAATTGGGGGGAAGTAGGGGTGAAGGAATGTCTTTCATCAGCTTGCTACTTCCGAGTCTCAATCCAGGAAACCTTTAGATCAGTGGATCTTATATTTCTTTTGACCACAGGCCACCTTAGGAAACTGATGAAAGTGACAGACATTCTCTCAAATTCACAATCGCACAAAATTGTACCTACAATTTCAGGGCCATGAAAGACCATCTGAATCCCATCCATGGTGAACAGATAATTGTAAGAGATTTGATCACTGGCTACATCCTGGTCTTAAGCAGAGATACTTTCTAATAATCATGGGAAGAATTTGAACCCTGAGGGTTACTTCCTCATCTCAAACAAAACATGGATAATTGTTGTGTCTGGAGTGGAAGGTGGGGGATTTTTTCCTGGTAGATTTTTCCCCCTAGGCTTATTCACACAACCAGCCTCCTACAGAATTGTGAGGATGTTATCACAGTGAACAGCTATCTAAAGTCTTCTTGCTAGTGTACCTCTTGAGCACAAGATGCATTATTCTGCACTATTTGTCAAAAATATTTTCAGGCTTCAGGAAGGGCTTTAACATTGGGAACAGAAAGCTGCTTATAATTGCTTTTTGATTAGCTTGTAAGGTTATAGCTGAGTTGGGACTTCCCTGGCAGTCCAGTGGTTAAGACGCCAAGCTTCCGCTGCAGGGTGCAAAGGTTCGATCCCCGGTCAGTGAACTGGGATCCCACATGCTGTTTGGCATGGCCAAAAAATAACCACCATGACAAAAAACTTTCCCCCCCCCCAAAGATTATAGCTGAGTTAACTCATAGTTATTTTTGCAAAGAGTAGTAAAGTAAGCTTGCCAGAAAAAGCCCAATGCCTCTTCACTATTTGCTATGCTTATGCTCCTGAAAACCATCATGGTAAGAGAATTTACAGTTGGCAAACTTAGAACTTCACAGGGAAAAGTAGAATCAGGAAGCAAAGGTCAAATGTATTCCTATAAAAGCTCTTAGAGAAAGGGAGAATTGAATTGAATCTAAAAGTGGAAGGATCTTAGTTCCCTGACCAGGGATGGAGCCCATTAAAAAAAAAAAAAGCTCTTAGAAACATTCTTTGCTTTCACTAAAATGAAATGCTAAAGATGGCACATTGAATAAAAAGAACGTTGATGTTGTATATGTTGTTGTTCAGTCGCCAAGTCATGTCTGACTCTCTGCAACCCCATGAACAGCAGCACACCCGGCTTCCCTGTCCTTCACTATCCCCCTGAGTTTGCTCAAACTCATGTCCATTGAGTCAATGATGCCATTTAACCATCTTATCCTCTGTCGCCCCCTTCTCCTCTTACCCTCAATCTTTCCCAGCATCAGGATCTTTTCCAGGATCTCTTTGTATCCGGTGGCCAAAGTATTGTTTTATATAGGTTTTAAATTAGAAACAGCATGAATAGTTCTGTACAATTTTCATCTACCATTCCTTAATCATTAGAGCATTTTTAGGAACCCTCTCTTGCTCTGTTTTATCTTTATCACTGCTATTTATTTTTAAAGTAGCTCTATTAACAGTTTACTTGTATAGAAGTGCTGTAAAGTAAAAAAGCAAGTCTCTCAAATCTCACTCCCCAGTCATAGTCACTAGAAATGGAAGGACAATTGGGCTGTTTCCATTTGGGCTTCTTTTGGTTCATTTTTCAGGTTGATTTTTTTTTTATAGCTACTGTGATTTCAAAGCTGCTGAATTTTAAGGGTTCTGTGAAGCTGGGGAGAAGTGGATGGGAATCAGTTAAGTTCAGTCACTCAGTTGTGTCCGACTCTTTGTGACCCCATGAATCGAAGCACGCCAGGCCTCCCTGTCCATCACCAAATCCTGGAGTTCACTCAGACTCACGTCCATCGAGTCAGTGATGCCATCCAGCCATCTCATCCTCTGTCGTCCCCTTCTCCTCCTGCCCCCAATCCCTCCCAGCATCAGAGTCTTTTCCAATGAGTCAACTCTAGCCCAAGTTAAAAAGCCACCAACCCTGCTGTTCTTACTGGTCTTATAATATTCAGCAGTTTTGCTTGAATGAAAGCATCTCAGAGTGTTGCAAGCCTTTGGTTTATTTTCAGAGTTCTGAACAAGTGGACTTTGACCATTTCTGCCAGCATTTCTTCGGCTTTATAGAGATATTCACCCTGCCATTCAAGACTTCCCATCACTACCCAAGCCTTTAAAATTTCTCTCTCTCAAAAAAATATGGAGGCCACTTGGCAAGGAACTGTGGGAAGCCTCAAGGAGCTAAGAGTGACCCCCAGCAAGAAAGTCATAAAACCACAAAGAAAGGCATTCTATTAACAGCCAGGGATCCTGGAAAAGGACCCTGAGGCTCAGATGAAACTTGCAGCTTTGTTTATATCCATGGCAGAGAACCTAGCTAACCTGTTCCCAAGCTCCTGACTCTTGCCCTGTTCTCCCTGGCCTGCCCCTTTCTTTGCCAAGGCCCCAGTTCAGAACAGATACCCTGCTTCCAGGACCATTAAGGGGCTTTGCATTAATGGAATTTTTCACAAATATCTTCAAGGATCCACAGAAATCATAAGTCTTTCATTCTTGGAAGTTGTGGGAAAGTGGCCAGGCTGTGAGGAAAGAATTTATTTTTCAAAGTAGCACTTATTACTTACCCCTTCAAATACTAGTGGCCCTACATAACTTACAGAGGCCTGGAAAAATTACTTTAGTTAAGGGATCACTGTTCCTCAGCTTCATCAAGGGCAGTATAGATTTCAACAAGCACTTCCCTGTTATTCTCATAAACTGATAGAGACATTAAGGGACACAAAGAACTCTGAGCACTTCATGTCCCCAGTCACCATCTGCTTTGCATGCTGAATTTCAGCAGGAACCCCTGAGATATATCAAATTATTCAAATTCTTCAGACCTCACTAGTCAGATGAAAGCTGCTTCTGCTGATCAGCGGCCATAGGTGACTATAACCCACCCCAGCTAATCTCACAAGCATAAGTACCATTGCCTTCCTTCCCAGCAGAGGAATGCATTTTACATTCATAGATACTGTACATGAAACAGCCACATTCTCATCTGGAAAGGTATAGTAAAAAACCATGAACAATCAAATGTTGCCAGACTTCCACAATTGGACTCAGTGCATGGACTTGAACTTTGGAAAAACTCACAACAGTTCTTTAACATAAATCTATCAACTTCAGCAAATCATGTTCAGAAAAGCTTTAAGTCATTTCAAATGTAGGGTGCTTCTCTCCTGATCCATGCATGCGTCAGTGCTTGGCATTCTCCAGGCAAGAATACTGGAGTGGGTTGCCATGCCCTCCTCCAAGAGATGTTCCCAACCTAGGGATCCAACCCACATGTCTTATGTCTCCAGCATTGGCAGGCCAATTCTTTACCACTAGCACTATCTGGGAAGTCCCCCTTGATTTATACCCACATCCTATTCATGTTGAGAAAAATGTACTTTAGTACTCGATAGAAGACTCCCCTGCCCTTCCAGCATTTCCTTCTATTCCACTGGAAAAACCATTAGTGAAATGTTTAGATTTCATTGAATAAAGCCCAGGAGGAGGGGAGAAGTCCTGGGTTTTGTTTTCTTCCCTCATTATCACTATCTTTGGGTTCAGTTCATTTCAGTCGCTCAGTCGTGTCCAACTCTTTGTGATCCCATGGACTCCAGCACGCCAGGCTTCCCTGTCCATCATCAACTTCCAGGGCGTGTTCAAACTCATGTCCATCGAGTCAGTGATGCTATCTAACCATCTCATCCTCTGTCATCCCCTTCTCCTTCTGCCTTCAATCTTTCCCAACATCAGAGTCTTTCCCAGTGAGTCAGTACTTCGCATCAGGTGGCCACAGTGTTGGAGCTTCAGCTTCAGCATCAGTCCTTCCAATGATTATTCAGGACTGATTTCCATTAGGATTGACCGGTTTGATCTCCTTGCAGTCCAAGGGACTCTCAAGAGTCTTCTCCAACACCACAGTTCAAAAGCATCAATTCTTTGGCACTCAGCTTTCTTTATAGTCCAACTCTCACATCCATACATGACCACTGGAAAAACCATAGCCTTGATTAGACAGACCTCTGTTGGCAAAGTAATGTCTCTGCTTTTTAATATGCTGTCTAGGTTGGTCATAGCTTTTCTTCCAAGGAACAAGCATCTTTTAATTTCCTGGCTGCAGTCACCATCTTAAGTGGTTTTATTTAAGAAAATAAAGTCTGTCACTGTTTCCATCGTTTCCTGTCTATTTGCCATGAAGTGATGGGACCAGATGCCATGATCTTAGTTTTTTGAATGTTGAGTTTTAAGCCAGATTTTTAATTCTCCTATTTCAAGTTCATCAAGAGGCTCTTTAGTTCCTCTTCACTTTCTGCCATAATGCTGGTATCATCTGCATATCTGGGGTTATTGATATTTCTCCCAGCAATCTTGAATCCAGCTTGTGCTATATCCAGCCTGGCATTTCGCATGAGTTACTCTGCATAGAAGTTAAACAAGCAGAGTGACAATATAAAGGTTATGTACTCCTTTCCCAATTTGGAACCAGTCCATTGATATATGTCTGGTTCTAACTGTTACTTTTTGATCTGCATACAGATTTCTCAGGAGACAGGTAAGGTGGTCTGGTATTCCCATCTCTTTAAGAATTTTCCACAGTTTGTTGTGATCCACATAGTCAAAGGCTTTAGTGTAGTCAATGAAGCAGAAGTAGATGTTTTTCTGGAACTCTCTCACTTTTGTGATAGCAAATGGATGTTGGCAATTTGACCTCTGGTTCCTCTGCCTTTTCTAAATCCAGCTTGGACATCTGGAAGTTCTCATTTCATGTACTGTTGAAACATAGCTTGGAGAATTTTGAGCATTACTTTGCTAGCATGTGAGATGAGTGCAATTGTGCGGTAGTTTGAGCATTCTTTGGCATTGCCTTTCTTTGGGATTGGAATGAAAACTGACCTTTTCCAGTCCTGTAGCCACTGACGAATTTTCCAAATTGGCTGGCATATTGAGTGCAGCACTTTCACAGCATTCTTTTAGGGTTTGAAATAACTCAGCTGGAATTCCATCACTAGCTTTGTTCGTAGTGATGTTTCCTAAGGCCCACTTGACTTTGGACTCAAGGATGTCTGGCAGTAGGTGAGTGATCACAGCACTGTGGTTATCTGGGTTATTAAGATATTTTTTGTATAGTTCTTCTGTGTATGCTTTCCACCTCTTAATATCTTCTGCTTTTGTTAGGTCCATACTGTCTTTGTCCTTTTTGTGCCCATCTTTGCATGAAATGTTCCCTTGCTATCTCTAATTTTTCTTGAAGATATCTCTAGTCTTTCCTATTCTATTGTTTTCCTCTTTTTTTTGCACTGATCACTTAGGAAGGCTTTCTTATCTCTCCTTGCAATTCTTTGGAACTCTGCATTCAAATGGGTATATCTTTCCTTGTCTCCTTTGCCTTTCACTTCTCTTCTTTTCTCAGCTATTTGTAAGGCCTCCTCAGACAACTATTTTGCCTTTTTGCATTTCTTTTTCTTGGGGGTGGTTTTGATCACAGCCTCCTGTACAGTGTTATGAACCTCTGTCCATAGTTCTTCAGGCACTCTATCTATCAGATCTAATCCCTTGACTCTATTTGTCACTTCTACTGTATAATTGTAAGGGATTTGATTTAGGTCATACCTGAATGGTCTAGTGGTTTTCCCTACTTTCTTCAGTTTAAGTCTGAATTTTGCAATAAGGAGTTCACGACCTGAGCCACAGTCAGCTCCCGGTCTTGTTTTTGCTGATTGTATAGAGCTTCTCCATCCTCGGCTGCAAGGAATATAATCAATCTGATTTTGATAGTGACCATCTGGTGATGTCCATGTGTAAAGAGTCTCTTGTGTTGTTGGAAGAGGGTGTTTGCTATGACTAATTCATTCTTTTGGAAAAACTGTTAACCTGCTTCATTTTGTACTCCAAGGTCAAACTTTCCTGTTACTCCAGATATCTCTTGACTTCCTACTTTTGCATTTCAGTCCCCTATGATGAAAAGCACATCTTTTTTTATGGTGTTAGTTCCAGAAGGTCTTTTAGGTCCTCATAGACCATTGAAATTCAGCTTCTTCAGCATTAGTGGTTGGGGCATAGACTCAGATTACTGTGATATTTAATGTTTTGCCTTGGAAATGAACAGAGATCATTCTTTCGCTTTTGAGATTGCATCCAAGTACTGCATTTCAGACTCTTTTGCTGACTATGAGGGAAACTCCATTTCTTCTGAGGGATTCTTGCCCACAGTAGTAGATGTAATGGTGATATGAATTAAATTCACCCATTCCAGCCCATTTTAGTTCACTGATTCCTAAAATGTTGATTTTAGGAGCTCCGCCCATGGCAGTTGATGTTCACTCTTGCCATCTCCTATTTGACCACTTCCTATTTACCTAGATTCATGGACCTAACATTCCAGGTTCCTAAGCAATATTGTTCTTTACAGCATCAGACTTTACATCTATCACCACATCCACAACTGGGCCTTGTTTTTGTTTTGGCTCAGCCTCTTCAACCTTTCTGAAACTATTTCTCCACTCTTCTCCAGTATCATATTGGACACCTACCGACCTGGGGAGTTAATCTTTGAGTGTCATATCTTTTTGCCTTTTCATGCTCTTCTCAAGGCAAGAATACTGAAGTTATTTGCCATTTCCTTCCCCAGTGGACCATGTTTTGTAAGAGCTTTCTGCTACAACCCATCCATCTTGGGTGGCCCTATATGGCATGGCTCATACTTTCTTTGAGTTAGACAAGGCTGTGGTCCATGTGCTCAGTTTGATTAGTTTTCTGTGATTGTGGTTTTCATTGTGTCTGCCCTCTGATAGATAAGGATAAGAGGCTTGCGGATTCTCCCTGATGGGAGGGACTGTCTATGGGAGAATCTGGGTCTTTCTCTGATTGGGAGGGGGGAGGCATGTTCGTAAATGTTTAATCAATTTTCTGTTGATGGGTGGGTCTGTGTTCCCTCCCTGTAGTTTCGCCTCAGCCCAAAATATGGTAGGGATAATGGCAGTAATGGGGACCTCCTTCAAAAGGACTTATGCCTGCACTTCCCAAAGCTCCCAGGAGTGTTGTATTCCGTGCCCCTGAGCCTGCAGCAGGCCACTGTCAACCCACATGTCCAGCAGAGACTCCTGGACCCTCACAGGCAAGTCTGGCTCAGTCTCTTGTGGGGTCACTGCTCCTTTTGCCTGTGCCCTTCAACAGCCTGTTTCCCCAGTCCTGTGGAAATTCTGTAATCAAATCCCTCTGGCCTTCAAAGTCAAATTCCCTGGGGGTTCTCAGTCCCTTTGCTGGATCCCCAGGTTGGGGAATCTGTTGTGGGCCCTAGAACTTTTGCAACAGTGCAAGAACTTCTTTGCTATAATTGCTCTCCAGTTTGTGGGTCATCTGCTTGGTGGCTCTGTGGCAGGGATAATGGTGACTTCTTCCAAGAGGACTTATGCCACATGCAATACCTCCCAGGTCTGTTGCAGCCAGAGGCCCTGTCCCCTTGGCAGGCCACTGCTGACCAGTGCCTCCACAGGAGACACTCACACACAAAGGCAGGTCTGGATAAGTCTCTCGTGGGATTCTCTGTGTCTGGGTCATCTTCTGGTAGACTGTTGCAATTCAAATGAGTATGATGAGTCTAATTAAATAAATGCTGCCAGCCTGCTTACAACTGGCCCTAGGGTCCAAGGGCTTTGCAGAAGAATCCATTCTTTGAGTCCTGGGCCAGGACACACCAAAACCACCATGATACCCTGCTCCTTGTTTTCCCCATGTCAGTGTGGCCCCATGACAAGAACTACACCAAGCATTCCTCACCTCAGTGGGAGTGTTTCTGGGATGAGGAATCAAGAAGCATGATATTGGATGCTTGGGGCTGGTGCACTGGGACGACCCAGAGGGATGGTATGGGGAGGGAGGAAGGAGGGGGGTTCAGGATGTAAAGTAATTAACCTCCAATTAAAATAAACAAATTTATATTTAAAAAAAGAAACTAAGTCCTTCTATTTAAGAATGTTTTGGTGTATCCAGATACAGAGAATAAACTAGTGGTTACTAGTGGGGAGGGATAGGGAAAAGGCAAGATAGAGGTAGGGGATTAAGAGGTGCAAATTACAATGTATAAAATAAATGAGCAACAAGGATATACTGTACAGCAGAACGAATATAGCCAACATTTTATAATAACTCTAGATGGAGTATAGTCTATAAAAACATTGAATCACTATATTGTATATCCAAAACTAATATCATAAATCAACAATAATTTTAAAAATTAAAGACAAAATTATTTTATTAGGCTTAATTTAAAAAAGAGATTTTTGGTATATCCATTATATTTTAAATTCACCTTTCGAAGGAACAAGGCTGAAATGTTTACTGTATGTGGCAACTGTCCTGCCTAACAGCAGAAGCAGAAGTAATTGGTGATCTCATGTCCAAAGAATTGGACAGAAGTCCACACATGGCTCATCCCAGTCCTTGCCAGAAGGTGGAATCCTAGCGTTGAACTTCCACCAGCTTAGTGATATCACAACAACGAATGCCTGCCCTCCTAGACATATTCCCATTAGGCTACAAGTCTCACCAAAGACAGTTTCTAGAAAGGACTGCAGTAAGGGATATTTTAGGAGAGGGAAGGGTAGGGATCTGGTTTGACCTCAGTTCTGGAGAACTTTGGTGTTAGGTAAGGTAGTAAGTCATGTCCTTTTTTAAAGATTTTGTTTTTGATGTTGACCATTTAAAGTCTGTTGAATTTGTTAGTGTATTGTTTGTTTTGGATTTTGATTGAGGGGCATGTGGGATCCTATCTTTCCAACCAGGGATCGAATCCCCAATCTCTGTATTGGAAACCAAAGTCTTTAACTATTTTTTTTCTCAATTAAATTTATTTATTTTAATTAGAGGCTAATTACTTTTTAATTTTTAAAAAGATTTGTTTATTTCTTGTTGGCTTCACCAGGCCTTTGTTGCTTTGGTCAGGCTTTTCCTAGTCCTGGTAAGCAGGGCCTACTCTTTGTTGCAGTGCCTGGGCTACTCACTGCTGTGGCTTCTCTTGTTTTGGAGCACAGGCCCTAGGGTGCAAGGGCTTCAAAAGTTGTGGTGCCCTGGCTTCGCTGCTCCATAGCATGTGGGATCTTCCCAGACAAGGATCGAAGCCATGTCCCTTGCACTGGCAGGTGGATTCTCAACCACCAGACCACCACAGAAGCCCTGGAAGGTGAAGTCTTAACTACTGAGCCACCAGGGAAATTCCACAAGTCATGGATTTAGATGCAAAAACATATGACAGGGCGTTTCGTCTCAAAAACAAAGCATGAACTTGTTCTCCGTGGCCAGAGAGGAATCTGCCATGGGGTACAACAGACTAGAATAGTGCAGAAACACCTGAGCCGAAAGTGAGGCAATTTAGTTGCTAACTTTGGATCTTCCACCCCTTATTTGTGTGGATTTGGGTACATCATTGTGAGTCTTCTAGGTTCATTTGCAAAATATAGTTCAATTATGTCAAATTCTTGGTCCCCAAGGTACCAAGGAGTTTTGCTTTGCTAAGTCACTTCAGTCATGTCTGATTCTGTGTGACCCCGTAGACTACAGCCCACCAGGCTCCCCCGTCCCTGGGATTCTCCAGGCAAGAACACTGGAGTGGGTTGCCATTTCCTTCTCCAATGCACGAAAGTGAAAAGTGAAAGTGAAGTCGCTCAGTTGTGCCCGACCCTCAGCGACCCCATGGACTGCAGCCTACTAGGCTCCTCTGTCCATGGGATTTTCCAGGCAAGAGTACTGGAGTGGGGTGCCATTGCCTTCTCCGACCAAGGAGTAGTATTTTTCAAACTCTAATGTGCACTGGAATCACCAGGCATATTATGAAAATGCAAGTCCTGGTTCAATAGGTCTGTGGTGGAGGCCTCAGAGTCACAAGTTCCCAGGTGATGCTGATGCTACTGGTCCCTGGACCACACTTTAAGTAGCAAGCAGGCATAGACTACATAAGTGGTTCAAGGGCTCTCACTGCTGCTGAGGATGAAAGGCCAAAGGTAGGCCTCTAGTCACCATTCTGTTTCAGTCAGAGATGCCCACCTTTGAAGGTCCTGAGACTGAGCAGCTTGACTGACCAGCTCTAAATCAAGCTGATCACTAACAAAGACGGGTCCTCGTGTACAGACTGTGTCCATTGGTCAGCCACCATGTTTGGTGTTCACTGAATGATGTGGAGTGGGTTGCCAACACAATGTCACCAGGGCTTTCTGATGTAGTTCAAGAAATCCACCTGCAAATGGCTCTGCTCCACTAGGTTTTTGAAGTATAAAAGGCTGTGCAGCCTCACATTGACATTTACTACCCCCAGTCCTTTCCTTTGCCCCAGGACTTCTTTTTCTTCTCTTGTCCATATCAAAACTGGCTGTGCACAGCTGACTGTCCCTGTCATTGAAGGCCTTGGCGACACAACTACGGCAGGGATTTGTGATGTAGTTCAAGGAATCCTCCAGCAGAGGGCGCTGCTCAACTAGGTTTTCTAATTATGTGAGACTGGACTGGAAGAAACACAAGCTGGAATCAAGATTGCCGGGAGAAATATCAATAACCTCAGATATGCAGATGACACCACCCTTATGCAGAAAGTGAAGAGGAACTCAAAAGCCTCTTGATGAAAGTGAAAGTGGAGAGTGAAAAAGTTGGCTTAAAGCTCAACATTCAGAAAACGAAGATCATGGCATCTGGTCCCATCACTTCATGGCAAATAGATGGGGAAACAGTGGAAACAGTGTCAGACTTTTTCTGGGCTCCAAAATCACTGCAGATGGTGACTGCAGCCATGAAATTAAAAGACGCTTACTCCTTGGAAGGAAAGTTATGACCAACCTAGATAGCATATTCAAAAGCAGAGACATTAGTTTGCCAAAAAGGTCCGTCTAGTCAAGGCTATGGTTTTTCCAGTAGTCATGTATGGATGTGAGAGTTGGACTGTGAAGAAAGCTGAGCACCGAAGAATTGATACTTTTGAACTGTGGTGTTGGAGAAGACTCCTGAGAGTCCCTTGGACTGCAAGGAGATCCAACCAGTCCATTCTAAAGGAGATCAGTCCTGGGTGTTCTTTGGAAGGACTGATGCTAAAGCTGAAACTCCAGTACTTTGGCCACCTCATCCGAAGAGTTGACTCATTGGAAAAGACTCTGATGCTGGGAGGGATTGGGGGCAGGAGGAGAAGGGGACAACAGAGGATGAGATGGCTGGATGGCATCACTGACTCGATGGACATGAGTCTGAGTGAACTCCGGGAGTTGGTGATGGACAGGGAGGCCTGGCGTGCTGCAATTCATGGGGTCGCAAAGAGTCAGACGCGACTGAGCGACTGACCTGAACTGAACTGACACAATCCCACTGACATCTACATCCCCCACTCAATTCCTGTGCACCAATAACTCTCTTCTTTTTCTTTCTTTGCCCTTCACACAACTGGCTGTGCTTGGGTGAATGTCCACGTAGATGAAGGTCTTGGTAACACCTCTTCCCCAATGCTCTTTGCTGCAGTACAAGGAATCCAGCCTAAGTGGCACTTCTCCACTAGGTTTTTCTGATGATACCAGTCTCAAACACCTCTCATTGACATCTGGGCTACCTGCTCCCTCCCTGTGCCACAAGACCTCGTTTCCGGTTTTTCTCTTGCTTATATTATAACTGGCTGTGCACGGGTGAGTCTCCATGTCACTGAGTGACATGGTAACACAACACCTCCAAGCTTGTTGAGGTAGTGGAACTAATCCACCAGGAGATGACACAGCTGCATTAAATTTTTGAGTTCTATGAGGCACTAGAGACTCACATTGACATTTTATCCTCCCACTCCCTGCTTGTGCTCAAGACCTACCTTTTTCTCTTCCCTTCCTCATAAAAAAACAGTCGATGCTGTATGACTATCCCTGTGGCTGAAATGCTAGGCAAAATAACACTCGAGGGCTTTTTGATGTAGTTCCAGGAATACACCAGCAGATGCCGCTGATTCACTACGTTTTAGAGTTATGGGAGCCTCTCCACCCTTCCACTGACATCTACTGACCCCACTCCCTTCCTGTGCGCCGAGCCCTCTCTTACCTATTTTTTCTTGTCCATATCAAAACTGGCTGTGGACGGGATATTGTCCATCCTTGCCATTGAATGCCTTGAAAAAACAACTTCCCGTGAGATTTCTGCTGAATTTCATGAAATTCACTGGTAGATGGTGCAGCTCCACTAAGTTCTCAAATAATACAAGGCCCTAAACATTCCCATTGACGTCTACTAAACTACCTCTTTCCTGTGCCCCAAGATCTCTATTCTTTTTCCCTTAACAAAACTGGCTGTGCTTGGGTGACTTTGCAGTTGCTGAATGCCTTGACAATACATCTTTCCCAGGGCTTTCTGCTGGACTTCAAGTAATCTACCAGCATTGGCTCTGCTTCGCCAGGTTTTCAAGTTGTGTGAGACTCTGCATGTTTCAACTGATATCTACTCCCCTCACTCCCTTTCTTGCCTCAATGCATCTCTTCTATTCCTTTCTTTGCCCTTAACACAACTAGCTGCGCATGGTGAATGACCACACTGATGAAATTCTTAGCAACACCTCTTCCCAAATGCTTTCTGCTGCAGTTCAAGAATTCAGCCTATGTAGCACTGTTCCACTACGTGTTCTAGTGATAACAGTATCTATCACCTCATATTGACATCTGGCCTATGCAATCAGTCCCTGTGACACAAGACTTCATTTCCTGTTTTTCTCTTGCCCATATTATATCTGTGTGAGGGTGAGTCCCCATGTCCCTGAATGACATGGCAACACAATGCCTCCATGGCTTGTTGAGGTGGTGGATGTAATCTAACAGGAGAAGGTGCTGCTGCATTAATTTTTCGAGTTCTATGAGTCACTACAGCCTCATATTGGCATCTTCTCTTCCCATGTCCTGTTTGTGCTCAAGACCTACCGTCTCTTTCTTCTCTTCCTCATATCAGAACTGTCAGTGCTGGATGACTTTCCCTGTGGCTGAAATGCTATGCAAAAAAACATTCTAGGGCTTTCTGATGTAGTTCCAGGAAATCATCAGCATGTGGAGCTGCTCCACTATGTTTTTGAGTTATGGGATGCTGTACCCTCCCACTGACATCTACTACTGACATTCCCTTCCTGTCCACCAAGACCTCTCTTATCTATCTTTCCTTATCCATATTAAAACTGGCTGTGCACTGTTTACAATAGCCAGGACATGGAAGCAACCTAGATGTCCATCAGCAGACGAATGAATAAGAAGCTGTGGTACATATACACAATGGAATGTTCAGTTCAGTTCAGTTGCTCAGTCATGTCCGACTCTTTGCAACCCCATGAATCACAGCATGCCAGGCCTCCCTGTCCATCACCAACTCCCTGAGTTCACTCAAACTCATGTCCATCAAGTCGGTGATGCCATCCAGCCATCTCATTCTCTGTAGTCCCCTTCTCCTTCTGTCCCCAATCCCTCCCAGCATCAGAGTCTTTTCCAATGAGTCAACTCTTTGCATGAGGTGGCCAAAGTATTGGAGTTTCAGCTTTAGCATCAGTCCTTCCAAAGAACACCCAGGACTGATCTCCTTTAGAATGGACTGGTTGGATCTCCTTACAGTCCAATGGACTCTCAGGAGTCTTCTCCAACACCACAGTTCAAAAGTATCAATTCTTCGGTGCTCAGCTTTCTTCAGAGTCCAACTCTCACATCCATACATGACCACTGGAAAAACCAAAGCCTTGACTAGACGGACCTTTGTTGGCAAACTAATGTCTCTGCTTTTGAATATGCTATCTAGGTTGGTCATAACTTTCCTTCCAAGGAGTAAGCGTCTTTTAATTTCATGGCTGCAGTCACCATCTGCAGTGATTTTGGAGCCCAGAAAAAGTCTGACACTGTTTCCACTGTTTCCCCATCTATTTGCCATGAAGTGATGGGACCAGATGCCATGATCTTCATTTTCTGAATGTTGAGCTTTAAGCCAACTTTTTCACTCTCCACTTTCACTTTCATCAAGAGGCTTTTGAGTTCCTCTTCACTTTCTGCATAAGGGTGGTATCATCTGCATATCTGAGGTTATTGATATTTCTCCCGGCAATCTTGATTCCAGCTTGTGCTTCTTCCAGCCCAGCGTTTCTCATGATGTACTCTGCATATAAGTTAAATTAGCAGGGTGACAATATACAGCCTTGACGTACTCCTTTTCCTATTTGGAACCAGTCTGTTGTTCCAAGTCCAGTTCTAACTGTTGTTTCTTGACCTGCATACAGGTTTCTCAAGAGGCAGGTCAGGTGGTCTGGTATTCCCATCTCTTTCAGAATTTTCCACAGTTTATTGTGATCCACACAGTCAAAGGCTTTGGCATAGTCAATAAAGCAGAAGTTACTCAGCCATTAAAAAGAATGCATTTGAATCAGTTCTAGTCAGGTGGATGAAACTGGAGCCTATTATATAGAGTGAAGTAAGTCAGAAAGAAAAACACCAATACAGTATACTAATGCATATATATGGGATTTAGAAAGATGGTAATGATGACCCTATGTGTGAGACAGCAAAAGAGACACAGATGTAAAGAACAGTCTTTTGGACTCTGTGGGAGAAGGCAAGGGTGGGATGATTTGAGAGGGCAGCATTGAAACATGTATATTATCATATGTGAAATAGATTGCCAGTCCAGGTTTGATGCATGAGACAGGGTGCTCAGGGCTGGTGCACTGGGATGACCCTGAGGGATGGGATGGGGAGGAAGGTGGGAAGGAGGGTCAGGATGGGGAACACATGTGCACCCATGGCTGATTCGTGTCAATATATGGCAAAAGCCACTACAATATTGTAAAGTAATTAGCCTCCAATTAAATAACCCAAGCAAAGTGGCTCAGAGGGTAAAGCGTCTGCCTGCAGTGCAGGTAGACCTGGGTTCGATCCCTGGGTCAGGAAGACCCTCTGGAGAAGGAAATGGCAACCCACTCCAGTACCTTTGCCCGGAAAATCCCATGGACGGAGGAACCCGACAGGCTGTAGTCCATGGGGTCACAAAGAGTTGGACACGACTGAGCAACTTCACTTTCACTTAAAATAAATAAATAAATCCAGCTTGTAAAAACAAAACAAAACAAAAAACCTGGCTGTTATTGTCCCTGCCATTGAATGCCTTGGAAACACACCTTCCCACGTTATTTCTGATGAATTTCAAGGAATTCACTAGTCGATGGTGTCGCTCCAATATTTTCTTAAGTAGTACAAGTTTCCAAAGGTTCCCATGACATTTACTGCCCTACATCCTTCTTGTGCCCTAGGTCTCTATACTCTTCTTTCCCTAAACAAAAATGGGCTGTGCTGTGTGCCAGTCCAAGTCACTGAACGACTCAACAACATATTTTTTGCCAGAGTTTTCTGCTGTAGTTCAAGGAATCCACCAGCAGATAGCTCTGCTCCAGTAGGTTTCTGAGTTATGTGAGCCTCTACATATTCCCATTGAGATCCACTTCCACCACCCTGTGCCCAAATACCTCTCTACCTTTTCTTTCTTTGTCCTTCACAAACCAGGCTGTGCTTGACTGAATGTCCCCGTCAGTGAAGGTCTTGGCAACACCTCTTCCCAAATGCTTTCTGTCTCAGTTCAAGGAATCCAGCCTAGGTGTCACTGCTCCACTAGGTTTTATAGTAATAACAGTCGTGACTACCTCACATTGAAATCTGGTCTACCTGATCCCTCCCTGTACCACAAGACCTCGTTTCCTATTTTTATCTTGCCCATATTATAAATGGCTGTGCACAGGTGAGTCTCCATGTTGCTGAATGACCTAGTAAAACAACACCTTCAAGGCTTGCTGAGGTAGTGGAATTGATCCACCAGGAGATGCTGCTGCTTCATTTAATTTTTGAGTTCTATGAGGCACTACAGCCTCACATTGACATCTTCTCCTCCCACTCCCTGCTTGCGCTCAAGACTCACTTTCTCTTTCTTCTCTTTCTCATATTAAAAATGTGCATTCTGTATGACTATCCCTGTGGCTGAAGTGCTAGGCCAAAAAACTCTCGAGGGCTTTCTGACATAGTTTGAGAAATCTACCAGCAGATGGCCCTGCTCCACTACTTTTTTGAGTTGTGGGATGCTCTACACCCTCACATTGACATCGATTACTTTCCCTCTCTTCCTGCGCACTGAGCCTTCTCTTATCTATTTTTTCTTGTCCATATCAAAACTGGCTGTGGATGGGTGATTGTCCCTGCTGATGAATGCCTTTGAAACACAACTTCACATGGAATTTCTGCTAAGATTAAAAGAATTCACCAGTAGATGGTGTTGCTTCACTAAGTTCTTGAGTAATACAAGGTTCTAAATGATCCCTTTGGCATCTACTACTCTACGCCCTTCCTGTACCCCAAGATCTCCATTCTCTTATTTCCCTTAACAAAATGGACTGTGCTTGGGTGCTGTCCAAGTCGCTGAACACCTTGACAACACATCTTTTCCAGGGCTTTGAGCTCTAACTCAAGTAATCCACCAGCATTGGCTCTGCTCCACTAGGTTTTCGAGTTATGTGAGACTCTACGTGCTTCCAATGACATCTAGGTCCCAACTTCCTTCCTGTGCCCACACCTCTCTTCTTTTTCCTTCTCTGCCCTTCACACAACTGGTTGTGTTTGGGTGAATCCAGGTTGATGAAGGTCTTGGTAACACCTCTCCCAAAATGCTTTCTGCTGCAGTTCAAGGAATCCGTCCTAGATGGCGCTGTTCCAATACAGTTTTTTTTTTTTTTTAATTTTATTTTCTTTTTAAACTTTACAATATTGTATTAGTTTTGCCAAATATCGAAATGAATCCACCACAGGTATACCTGTGTTCCCCATCCTGAACCCTCCTCCCTCCTCCCTCCCCATACCCTCCCTCTGGGTCATCCCAGTGCACCAGCCCCAAGCATCCAGTATCGTGCATCGAACCTGGACTGGTGACTCGTTTCACACATGATATTATATATGTTTCAATGCCATTCTCCCAAATCTTCCCACCCTCTCCCTCTCCAACAGAGTCCATAAAACTGATCTATACATCAGTGTCTCTTTTGCTGTCTCGTACACAGGGTATTGTTACCATCTTTCTAAATTCCATATATATGCGTTAGTATACTGTATTGGTGTTTTTCTTTCTGGCTTACTTCACTCTGTATAATAGGCTCCAGTTTCATCCACCTCATTAGAACTGATTCAAATGTATTCTTTTTAATGGCTGAGTAATACTCCATTGTGTATATGTACCACAGCTTTCTTATCCATTCATCTGCTGATGGGCATCTAGGTTGCTTCCATGTCCTGGCTATTATAGTTTTCGGTGGTCACAGTCTCTAAAGTGTCACATTGACATCTGGCATGCCCACTCCCTCCCTATGTCAGGAGACCTCGTTTCTTGTTTTTCTCTTGCCAATATTATAACTGGCTAAGCATGGATGAGTCTCTGTGTCGATGTATGATATGACAACACAACACCTCCATGGCTTGTTGTTAAAGTAATCCACCAGAAGATGACCCAGCTCCATTAAATTTTCAAGTTCTATGGGTCACTAGAGCCTTACACTGACATCTTCACCCCCGGCTCCCTGCTTGTGCTGAAGACCAACCTTCTCTTTCTTCTCTTCCTCATAAAAAAACTGTCAGTGCTGGATGACTGTAACTGGCTAAAATGCTAGGCAAAAAAAAAAAAAATTGCAAGGGCTTTCTGATGTGGTTCTAAGAATTCAACAGAAGATGGCGCTGCTCCACTACTTTTTCGAGGTTCAGGATGCTCTACACCCTTTCATTGACTTCTACAACCCCACTCCCAGTGGACCAAGCCCTCTTTTATCTGTTTTTTCTTCTCCATATAAAATACGGCTGTGGACTGGTGACTGTCACTGCTGGTGAAAGATTTGGAAAAATATATTCCCGTGAGATTTCTACTGAGTTTCAAGGAATCCATAAGTAGATATCACAGCTCTATTATGTTCGTGTGTAGTACAAGGTTCTAAATGTTCCCATGACATCTACAGCCATACTTCCTTCCTGTGCCCCAAGATATCCATTCTCTTATTTCCTTTAACAAAACATGCTGTGCTTGGGTGACTGTCCAAGTCACTGAATGCCTTGGTTACACATCTTTCCCAGGGCTTTCTGCTGTAATTCAAGTAATCCACCAGCAGATGCCTCTGCTTCACTAGATTTTCCAGGTATGGGATGCTCTACACTTTGCTTTTGACAACTACTTCCACCAGTCTCTTCCTGTGACCCAATAACTCTCTTCTTTTCCTTTCTTTGCCAATCGCATGCTGGTTTTGCTTGTGTAAATGTCCACTTCGATGGTCTTGGCAACACCTCTTCCCAAACGCTTTCTGCTGCACTTCAAGCAATCCAGCCTAGGTGTCGCTACTGCACTAGGTTTTTTGGTGATAACACGCCTTACTGCCTCATGTAGATGTCTTGTCTACCCACTCCATCCCTCTGCCACAAGACATAGTTTCCTGTTGTTCTCTTGCCGATATTATAACTAGCTGGGCACGGGTAAGTCTCCATGTTGCTGAATGGCATGGCAACACATTTCCATCCCTTGTTGATTGGAAGTAACCCACCAGGAAATGACGCTGCTGCACTAAATTTCCGAGTTCTATGAGGCACTACAGCCTCACATTGACAGCTTGTCCTTCCACTCCCTGCTTATGCTCAAGACCTACAGTCTCTTTCTTCCCTTCATCGTATCAAAACTGTCCACGCTGAATGACTAAACCTGGGAGTGAAAAGTTACATAAAAAAAAAAAAAACTCTCTAAGGGCTTTCTGGTGTAGTTCCAAAATCCACTAGCAGATGGCGCTGCTCCTCCTCGTTTTCGAGTTATGAGACGCTCTCCACCCTCCCACTGACATCGACTACCCCCACTACTTTCCTGTGCACTGAGCCCTTTCTTATCTATTTTATCTTGTCCCTATCAAAACAGAATGGTACGTGTGATTGACCCTGCCTCAAATGGTTTGGAAACACATCTTCTTATGAGATTTCTGCTGAGTGTCAAGCAATTCACTGGTAGATGGTGCTGATCCACTAAATACTCAAGTTCTGGGAGGTTCTAAATGTTCACATTGACATGTATTACCTTACATCCTTCCTGCACCCCCAAGAGCTCCATTCTCTTCACTCCTTTCACAAAAGGAGCTGTGCTTGGTTTACTGCCAAAGTCTCTGAATGGTTTGAAAACATATCTTTCCAAGGGCGTCCGGATGCAGTTCAAGTAATCTTACAGTAATGGCTCTTTTCCAACAGGCTTTCGAGTTATGTGAGACTCTACACGTTCTCATTGACATCTACTTCCCCAACTTCCTTCCTGTGCCCCAACAGTTCTCTTCTTTTTCTTCCTTTCCCTTTACACAATGAGGTGTTTTGGGGTGAATGTTTTAGCAAAAAGTCTTCCCAAATGCTTTCTGTTGCAGTTCAAGGAATCCAGCCTAGGTGGCGCTGCTCCAATAGGTTTTCCGCTGATACCAGTATCTACCGCCTCACATTGACTTGTCTACCCGCTCCCTCCCTGTGCCACAAGGCCTAATTTTCTGTTGTTCTCTTGCCCATAGTAAAACTGGCTGTGTCCGAGTGAGTCTCAATGTCACTGAATGACATGGCAACACAACACTTCCGTGGTTTGTTGAAGTAGTGGAAGTAATACACCAGGCAATGATGCTGCTCCTTTAAATTTTAGACTTCTATGAGGCACTAGACTGTCACACTGACATCTTATTCTCTTAGCCCTGCTTGTAATCAAGACCTTCCTTGTCTCTCTACTCTTGCTAGTATCAAAAGTGTGCACGTTGGGTAACTATTTCTGTGGCTCGAAATACGAGGCAAAAAAATATATACTCGAAGAACTTTCTGATGTAGTTCTAGAATCCACCTGTAGAAGACAGTGCTACACTACATTTTCAAGTTATGGGACGTTCTCAGTTCAATTCAGTTCAGTCGCTCAGTCCTGTCAAGACTGTTTGTGACCCATGGACTCCAGCATGCCAGGCTTCCCTGTCCATTACTAACTCCCAGAGCTTGTCCAAACTCATGTCCATCAAGTTAGTGATGCCATCCAACCATCTCATCCTCTCATCCCCTTCTCCTCCTGCCTTCAATCTTTTCCAGCATCAGGGTCTTTTCCAATGAGTCAGTTCTTCTCATCAAGTGGTCAAAGTATTGGGACTTCAGTTTTAGCATCAGTCCTTTCAATGAATATTCAGGAATGATTTCCTTTTGGATTGACTGGTTTGATCTCCTTGCAGTCCAAGGGACTCTCAAGAGTCTTTTCCAACATCACAGTGCAAAAGTATCAATTCTTCAGTGCTCAACTTTCTTTATGGTCCAACTCTCACATCCATACATGACTACTGGAAAAACCACAGCTTTGACTAGAAGGACTTTTGTCAGCAAAGTAACGTCTCTGCTTTTTAATATGCTGTCTAGGTTGGCCATAGCTTTTCTTCCAAGGAGCAAGCATCTCTTAATTTGATGGCTTCAGTCACCATCTGCAGTGATTTTGGAGCCCATAAAAATAAAGTCTTTCACTGTTTCCATTGCTTCCCCATCTATTTGCCATGAAGTGATGGGACTGGATGCCATGTTCTTTGTCTTTTGAATGTTGAGTTTTAAGCCACTTTTTCACTCTCTCCTTTCACTTTCATCAAGAGGCTTTTTAGTTCCTCTTCACTTTCTGCCATAAGGGTGGTGTCATCTGCATATCTGAGGTTATAGATATTTCTCCCAGTAATCTTGATTCCAGCTTGTGCTTCATCCAGCCCAGCACTTCACATGAGTTACTCTGCATATAAGTTAAATAAGCAGGGTGACAACATATAGCCTTGATGTACTCCTTTCCCAATTTGGAACCAGTCCATTGTTCCATGTTTGGTTCTAACGGTTACTTTTCGACTTACATAAAGATTTCTCAGGAGACAGGTAAGGTCTGATATTCCCATCTCTTTAAGAATTTTCCACAGTTTGTTGTGATCCACACAAAGGCTTTGGCATAGTCAATGAAGCAGAAGTAGATGTTTTTCTGGAATTCTCTTGCTTTTTGTATGATGCAATGGATTTTGGCATTTTGATCTCTGATTCCTCAGCCTTTTCTAAGTCCAGCTTGAATATATGGAAGTTCTCACTCATGTACTGTTGAAGCCTAGCTTGCAGAATTTTCAGCATTACTTTGCTAGCATGTGAGATGAGTGCAATTGTGCAGTAGTTTGAACATTCTTTGGCATTGCCTTTCTTTGGGATTGGAATGAAAACTGACCTTTTCCAGTCCTGTGGCCACTACTGAGCTTTCCAAATTGGCTAGAATATTGAGTTCAGAACTTTTAGGGCATCATATTTTAAGATTTGAAATAGCTCAGCTGGAATTCCATCACCTCCACTAGCTTTGTTTGTAGTGAAGCTTTCTAAGTCCCACTTGACTTCACACCCTAGGATACTACTCTAGGTGAGTAATCACACCATCATGGTTATCGGGCTCATGAAGATCTTTTTTTCTATAGTTCTTCTGTGTATTCTTGCCACCTCTTCTTAATAATATCTTCCCTGGTGGCTTAGATGGTAAAGTGTCTGCCTACAATGCAGGAGATCTGGGTTCAATCCCTGGGTTGGGAAGATCTCCTGGAGAAGGAAATGGCAACCCACTCCAGAATTCTTGCCTGGAAAAGGAGTAGATATAATGATCATCTGATTTAAATTCACCCATTCCAGTCCATTTTAGTTTGCTGATTCAAAAAATGTTGATGTTCACACTTGCCATCTCCTGTTTGAACACTTCCAATTTGCCTTGATTCATGGATGTAACAGTCCAGGTTCCTATGCCATATTGCTCTTTACAGCATTGGACTTTACTTCCATCACCAGTCACATCCACAACTAGGTGTTTTTACTTTTTCTCCATCTCTTTCTTCTTTCTGGAGTTAGTTCTCCACTGATCTTCAGTAGCATATTGGGCACCTACTGAACAGCGGAGTTCATCTTTTAGTGTCCTATCTTTTGCCTTTTCATACTGTTCATGGGGATCTCAAGGCAAGAATACTGAAGTGCTTTGCCATTCCCTTCTCCAGTGGACCACATTTTGTCTGAACTCTGCACCATGGCCCATCTGTCTTGGGTTGCCCTACAAGGCATGGCTCATAGTTTCACTGAGTTAGACAAGGTTGTTTTCCATGTTAACAGATTGGTTGGTTTTCTGTGATTGTGATTTTCAGTCTGTCTGCCCTCTGATGGAGAAAGATAAGAGGCTTATCTGATGAAGAAGAAGCTTCCTGATGGGAGAGACTGCCTGAGGGGGAATCTGGGTCTTGTTCTGAAGGGCCTGGCCATGCTCAGTAAATCTTGAATCCATTTTTCTGTTGAAGGGTGGGGCGTGTTCCCTCCCTGCCTTTGACCTTTTGAAGGAGGTGTCACTATCAATATTACCTCTACCATATTTTGTCCTCAGGTCAAATGACAGGGAGGGAACACAGACCTGCCCTTCAATATTTCTTACCAGTAGTAAACAAATCACAGGACTTGAGAAGATTAGGCAATTACCCAATGAAAAGAACTGAGGATAGTTCTTGCTTCTATTAATCTTTCTATCAGTGGTGGTTGTGGTGGTTTTCTTATTAGCATCATCACCAACAAGACCACTATCGTGGCCACCACCATCATCATTTCCAGGAGGCTAACATGCCTCTCAAAATGACTACTGCTATCCTGATGAAACTAGTGTCTGCATAGAACAGGAAAGCAGAATAAAAAAGAAACATACACCGTTTAAAAGGTCTTAAATTCAAGTGCCCAATATTACCCATTTCTCTGTCACCCACATAAATCAAGGGCAAGCATGAGCTTCATACAGGTAACTTAGTTTGAAGACACTGTAGTTTATTACCACTGCCACCCGAGAGAAAACACTTATCCAATACATGCCCCAGGAGGCTAAGTGAAAAGGCAGGCCTAGGGATCAACACCTGGAAAAGCACAGAAGAGCCAGGTCACATCTGACCTATACTGAGTAGTGTCCCCTTCTCTTGTTCAAGAGTGTGAGTTCTTGAGACTGCCGCCAATTGGCAAAACACTGTTTTCAACTACTCTGCTTTGTGACTGCTTCCTAAAATGCCAATAGTCAGCAGAACTCCCCATGAAACAATTCACTGAGGCCTTCCCCACAGCCCTCTGCAATGCAGAGAGCACAACTGTGATGCGATGCACAGCTGGCACAAGCCTGTGTGGAAAGGAGAGAAGGGGTCACAGTTATTGTTAAGTTTCACAACTCTTTTGACTAGCAAATGAGCCCAGCTTGGTCACCATCATGTCTCTTGGTGAAGGAACAAAGGTTAGGAGAAACCTTTCTCTCTGTATTCTAGGTTTCAGTTTGTCACTCCATGAGGCATCCACAATGAACCCGTCGTCCAAGAATCTGAAGTAATTTAACCCATTACAGGTATAAACCAAAACAGTATGAATGTCAATGTGCTGGGAAAAGAACACACACTCTGGTTTCGCATCAACAAGGAAATGTGCAACTTGTACATGAGTGGGTGAAATTCAGCTTCTGTGATGCCAGCTTGGGACTGAAAATTGTACCACTAAGAAAGCAGGGGAACAAGTGTTATCTATTGAGACTAAAGTTTAGAAGGCTCTTGGAGAACATTTTAAATAGTGCATATTTTCTCCTCCCCTTTCAGATGAGCAATAGACGGTCACTTAAATGTTGATAAATTAAACACCACAAAGAAAAGTAGTAACATTGTGTAAAGAGAAACAGTAGAGACCTTTCTGGCACTGCCAGGTAACAGGCACCCTCTGGCCTGCACAGGATTCAGTCTGTAAAGTCTTCACAGGTGCAGATGCAAAGTCATGTCATCTTCCAGGCGAGGTGTCCGAGATGACCAGAGAAGAATGTCACTCCCAGCAAGGAAAAGCCTGGAGTTCTGGGCTGCCTCTTGCTTCACAGCAGGACTAAAGACATCTGGTTTGCAATGAGATGCTTGGGTACCTCCTGAGGTAACTGGCTGGCCCTGAGAAAGGAAATAAGCACGTAAATGAAATGACGCCAAAGTCCAAAGGACTGGGGCAGG
Organism: Bubalus kerabau; assembly: GCF_029407905.1. Taxonomy (NCBI): domain Eukaryota; kingdom Metazoa; phylum Chordata; class Mammalia; order Artiodactyla; family Bovidae; genus Bubalus; species Bubalus kerabau. The sequence goes on along the minus strand of NC_073647.1, from coordinate 23,329,049 downwards.
AAAAGGAAACAGTGGCAAGAAAGAGTTGAAGCAAAAACCATCCCTTTCTTCTTCAAAAGGTGGATTCACGAAATAGGGGACTACATTCCTTGAGCACCACTTGTGCCCTAAGTCCTTAACAAAGGTTATCACACTTGATTCTCACAACATCCAAGACAGCATGCTAGAAATCCCATTGTGTAAATGGAGAGGAAGTGAAGTTCAAAGATGATAGTAAGAGAGAGCCGAGAGACTTTCTGACTCAGACACTGGAGGCAATTTGTGGATGAAACACAAGGTATGGTCCCAGAAATATCAGCAAGCAAACACACGACCAAGAATTACTGGAAGGGTGAAAATTTGAAGGAGTATTGACTCCTGACTTGACAATTACTTCTGCTGTATTCCCAGGATCCGTATCACGTGTGGAAGGGGTCTGGGAAACCACCATTCACCACCACCCACTTGGTCCACAGGTCCCATTTTATTCTTTTTCATAGACGGAAAAATTTTCAATGACCTTCAGATCCATGTTGTCATACTAGGAAAAAGGGCACCCAAGCACACATTCTGCATTCATGAGGTTTATTTTCAACAGGCCGATCAAGTCCATCTTGCTGCTGCCAAATACTGCAAGCATTTCTAATGAGAATAAAAAGAGAGGTCAACCCTTTGATGAGAAATTGTCAAAATTACTTGATTTTGAAAACTGACATTTTAAAAGTCAATGTGTCTGCAACACTGGCACACACAATGAACAGAGGATCATGATTAAGGACTGGGCAAAGATACCACTGTCTTGTTTAATGAACTGATTCCATTAACGATTTCTACCACAGAATTAGCAAGCCACGTCCAGGGAGAGACCTTGACACTGTTTTCCTAGAGACCCAGGAAAGCATTTTGTCACCATTTTCAATTATGCTACAGGTGACAGGGAACAAGTCCTGCCCTCTGCCCAGCACCTGTGGCCCCACATAACATAAGTTGGCTCTTACTTGTCTGGTGGATCAGGGCAGTTGGTTTCACATCCACTCTTTAGTTGACAGTCCTCTACAGGTCCTGAAGGAGATCTGCAAGAAGATTGCCTGTGGGTATTCAGACTAGCACAACTGCAGGGAAATTAAGTAACTTGGAAATGCATATAGGTGTGTGTGTGGGGGGGGCAAACACCCCATTTCCCTTATGTAGAGAAGCTTCCGAAAACACTCAACTCAGGAGCACAATCATGCTACCTCTGCCCATTAGACTGGGCCAAATGTTATGAAAGGTAACATAAGACAGAGACTGATCTTCAGAGATATGGCTTCCCCTTCAAAATGAACCACTTGTTCATCCTGTTTAAACCAAACATTACAGAGTAATTATGGAACATTACAGTCAAAGGCCATGACCCTTGCTTGAAGAAGGACAGTCTCAGAGAAGACTTTTTTCTTTTTTCACAGCTTGGGCCAGTGGACAGCTTGACGCTAGTCACTGTTGTTAAACAAGGGTTAAAAAGCCAATCAGACATTTGAATCAGTTCTAATGAGGTGGATGAAACTGGAGCCTATTATACAGAGTGAAGTAAGCCAGAAAGAAAAACACCAATACAGTATACTAATGCATATATATGGAATTTAGAAAGATGGTAACAATAACCCTGTGTACAAGACAGCAAAAGAGACACTGATGTATAGAACAGTCTTATGGACTCTGTTGGAGAGGGAGAGGGTGGGAAGATTTGGGAGAATGGCATTGAAACATGTGTAATATCATGTATGAATTGAGTTGCCAGTCCAGGTTTGATGCACAATACTGGATGCTTGGGGCTGGTGCACTGGGACGACCTAGAAGGATGGTGTGGGGAGGGAGGAGGGAGGAGGGTTCAGGATGGGGAGCACATGTATACCTGCGGTGGATTCGTTTTGATGTTTGGCAAAACTAATACAGTGTTTGAGGTTTAAAAATAAAATTAAATTAAAAAAAAAAAGCCAATCGGAACATTTTTTTCCTTATTTATGCAAAGAAGATAATGAAAAACTTTTATAGAAATCTTATGAAACAGCCAAGGACCCACCTTCAACTGGGTTAAATGATACCAAATGCAATTTCTTTAGCAAAAGAATATCCCAAACTCTTTAAATGGCAGACACAGTCAGATGAAATGCAATCAATCTGATAACACATCAAAGACAAAGTCACATAATTATGTTTTGTAAAAGATGATAATGACAACCTTGTATGCGAGACAGCAAAAGAGACACAGATGTATAGAACAGTCTTTTGAACTCTGTGGGAGAGGGAGGGGGGATGATTTGGGAGAATGGCATTAAAACATGTATAATATCATATAAGAAACAAATCGCCAGTCCAGGTTCCATGCAGGATACAGGATGCTTGGGGCTGGTGCACTGTGATGACCCAGAGGGATGGTATGGGGAGGGAGGTGGGAGCGGGGGGTTAGGATTGGGAACACGTGTACACCCGTGGTGGATGCATGTTGATGTATGGCAAAACCAATACAATATTGTAAAGTAAAAAAATAATAATTAAAAAAAAATAAAATAAATAAAAAGACAACTAAATTAAAAAAAAAAATCAAGACTATCCCCCAATGTATATTCTCAAGGAGCTTTATGAAGAGGGAACAACATCAGAATATAAACAAAATAACTCTATCAAACAAGAAATTATAATGCAAAATCAAGCATAATCAGAGGTGAAGTTCATTTCCTGTAAATTGATATTTACACAAAACCATTTAAAGAAAGTTCTGGGGAGCCACAGGAACAAAGTTAATTGAATACAGTGAGATGAACATGTAAAATTGAAATGATAAGAACATCCAGTTGTGGTGGACAAGAGGAGCTCATTCACATCCACTGTGACTGTGTAAACTCCAGCACCCAGGCAGTCCATTTAATACAGAATATGCCCACTGAAAATATGTTTATTTGCAGAGTAGTTGTGAAACACGAACAGGATCACAATTAAGCAAAGTCAAATGACTGCAATGCCCTGAAAAGGCCCACACCATTATAATGTATAGTAAAAGGAATAGGAAAACACTGGGTGCTTGTTTCCCTTCTGGGTTTGAAAGAAAGCAACAGCCCAAGAGACTGCTGTTTTCTTATTTGTAACCTGCAAACATCACCAAATCTTTTAAGGGCCATTTGTGATTCAATAAAAGGATCTTAAACACACACAGAATTCAAAAGAGCCTTCCAAGGTGACTGAAGACCACATTCAGGGTCCGTGAACAAGCCCCGAGCCAATCAAGCCATCTGCTTACTCAATTTTCATGTTAAAATTCTCAGGATTTGTGTTCTGTTTTAAGGCAACACGTGAAGACCATTAGAAAAGTTAATGAACAATGATATTAAACTTAAAGCCATGTTGTTAAATAAAACACAAAACACCAAGGCAGCCAAGGGCCGTCAGCTGTCTTAACAGGGCACCCGCTACCTCAGAGACTTAACTTCCTCGTTTCACGTGGAAAATAACAGAAACACGCTCAATGGTTAAGAAAGGTCACAGAAATGGCTAAGATCAACACTTGAACCTATATCCGGCAACGACATATCCAGCCCAAACGCCCTACAATACAAGGCGGAATCAGCTCCATGATGACCAACGGTCACCAGACTGTCTGGCATTCCCACGCCACTCAGCCAACCGCACGCACACTTCCCTCACACTAGGCTGCAAGTACTACAAAATATTAACACCGTTAATGGGAAGGGGCTCTGCAAGACCCACAATTAAACAAAGAAAATCGTCAAGGTTCATCAGGCTGTTACATAAGGCCCAACACCAAACCCGGAAGTGCCTGAGAGACCTTCTTTGCCACCCACCCAGGAGCCACCAGACACGTTTCTCAAGGTGTCCAAGTAGGACACCCCATCTCCCCGACTCTCCAAATCACACTGCTACTGCTACTGCTAAGTCACTTCAGTCATGTCCGAATCTGTGCGACCCCATAGACGGTTACAGACAGCCAAATACGAATAAAGTAATGAAAATGTACACTTTTGAGATCTCGGGAAAGGGAGCCACCACGTTAAATCCTAACCAAGGAGAACGGTAGATGGAAGCCCCACAGGACACTACAAACAGTCGGGAGCTTAGTCTCTGTGCTTATTCACATGCTAGGGCTTCCTCCACAATGTTTCCACGGCACCACCTCTCAACGTCATCATTGGCGGGCCTGTGATGATTGACGGGGAGATTGGCCATTCCTCTCAGGTAGGTCTACTGGTGGGAATCTGTCTGTTTCAAAAGCCCCACCCGAAGTAATGAAATCTCTACTCCTACTCCTGTCTTTCTATATCCGTGTCTATCCCTCAGTGCCTAGCTCTACTTCTTAGGTCTTTGCACAGATCTTTTGCTTTGTTTCTAGTCATCTTAGATTTTGGAAAGCATGCACATTCAGTTTACCCAGGCCTAGGGCAATTGAAGAAGGCTGAGTGCCGAAGAATTGATGCTTTTGAACTGTGGTGTTGGAGAAGACTCTTGAGAGTCCCTTGGACTGCAAGGAGATCCAAGCAGTCCATTCTGAAGGAGATCAGCCCTGGGATTTCTTTGGAAGGAATGATGCTAAAGCTGAAACTCCAGTTCTTTGGCTACCTCATGTGAAGAGTTGACTCATTGGAAAAGACTCTGATGCTGGGAGGGATTGGGGGCAGGAGGAGAAGGGGACGACAGAGGATGAGATGGCTGGATGGCATCACTGACTCGATGAACGTGAGTCTGGGTGAACTCTGGGAGTTCGTGATGGACAGGGAGGCCTGGCGTGCTGCGATTCATGGGGTCGCAAAGAGTTGGACACGACTGAGCAACTGAACTGAACTGAAGGGCAATTACATCCCTCTCCAGGAAGCCATCCAAGCTTAACTCCTGCCAGGCATAATGTGAGTTCTTCATATTAGATATGGACATGGAGATATACCAGAGCACAGTTCCAGGGGAATTGGTTATGAGCTCTGGGATCAGAGAGTACTGGGCTGGGCACTTTGTGAAGGAGCCATGGTTTGCACTTGGAAATTTGGAAAGTCAGATCAGGTTGCAGATATTTTGGGAAGACTATGGAACACTGACAACAAACTAACTCATAGAAGCGTCTAGGATAGGTACCACCCTTCTCAGGATTTTCATATCCTTTCCTGCTTTTCTATCTGTGAAAATCATGTCTTCCTTATAAGGCCTAGGCATAAATCACTTACCTAGCTCTTTTCCTGAATTCATGTCCCCACCCCAACAAGAAGCATTATTTATCCTGTTGCTATAGGAATAAACATAGGAGGACTTCATATCTCTGCTGCAAAGGTTGCTATATTTCAGTTATTTAGAGTGAGACTGGAAGCCCACTTCTTTCCCTGGAGCCTGCTGTTGAGAGATCTCTGCACCTGCTCTCAATTTGTGAGTTGTACAAACAGGAAGGTGCAGCTCCCCTAGGCTTGACTACCTTGAGTGTTTAACTCATCTACACTCTACAGGGTGTGCAGACCCCATAGCCTATGTTTCCCTTAGCTGGACTGCATAGTCACAAGCTGCACAGTCCTTCTAGGAAAGATGATCTAATGCTAGCACTGTCCTTCCCATGGGAAAGATCATGTAGGAGGGTGTTTGAGACCTCATGGTGTGCACAGTGTTATACAGCAATCCATGATGCTGCCCTACCCACTGTGATTGCCAATTTTATGTGTCAACGTGACTGGTCATGGAACATCCAAATAAACAATTATTTCTGGTTGTAACTGTGAGGGTGTTTCTAGATGAGATGAGCATTTGAATTGGTGACTTAGTAGAATAGAAGGCCTTCCCCACTGTGGGTGGGCATCGTCCAAGGCCCAAATGGAACAAAAGGCAGAAAAAGAAAGAATTCTTTCCCCTTTTCCTATCTCATTGCTTTAGATAGAACATTTCTCCTCATTTTCTTTTCCGCAACTAGGATTCACACCACCAGAACCCCTGATTCACAGGCCTACAGACTGGGACAGAGTTACATCACTGGCTTTCCTGGATTTACACCTTGCAGACAGGATATTGTGGAATTTCTCAGCCTCCATAAATAGGGAACTACATTCCTCAAGATAAACCATCTTCATATATATATATATATATATATATATATATATATATATAAATACCTATGTGTGTGTGTATGTACATAAACATATATATATGGGTGTAAAATGTCTCTTATTGGCTCTATTTCTTTGAATAACTCTGAATGATAAACCTGGAACAGACAGCTAATGTTGTTAAACTTGGCTACATAGCCCTCAAATAGAACTTGGAAGAAACAGCAAATCAAGTACTTGAAAAGTATATCCAAACTATGGCTTCCAAACTAAGATACCAGAAACAGCCAAATATTGGCCTAGAGGATTTTCTTTTCCATTGGAGATTAGCTGCTCTTTGTCAAGGCCAGAGAAAGCTTATAGGTGAGCTCTTCTAAACCTTGGGTTGTTGGGTGAGCCTTTGACAAAGAACCTGAGGGCAGGAGAGTTGTTTCAGGCCTTCTGCAGTAATGTGTAAAGGTTGATTAATCCACATGGGGAGGGATGACAAGGAAGATTGGGGCTGTTGATATTAATCTTGTCTCAGGATCTGCCAAGTCTTCCCCATGTGTGATTCAGCTTGTCCCTTTGACTGGTATTAACAAATGCATATATGCTGGACCCTCTCAAGCCCTAGCATGCAATGACCACTACCACACAGGTCCTATCTTTCATATCACCAATGTCTCCTCAATCTGTGGTCACCATTTATTCCTTTTTTTTTTTTTTTTGCATGTGTCACCATGGAACTTTGGGCTCCAGTTCCACAACCAGGGATGGAACCTGGACCCACAGCAGTTAAAGTGCTGAGTTTTAGCCGCTGGAACATCAGGAAAGTCCTGCTATTCATTCTTGTCTCATTTATACTTCATTCCAAGTTCATGGTCTGTCTGCAGAAAATAATGTCTTCTTATCTACTGTGTACAGTAGATGGTCTTGAGGTTTACTGTTTGGATTCACACAATTACTAATCCTACCAGCTGAATATACTTCATTGTTTTTTACCTCAGTATCCTAAGAAGTATAGTGAGTATACTAATAAAAAACTATGTCAAAATGCTGCCATGATCCTTGGTGAGTACACCCAAAGCATTTAGTCCAGATCCTAACAGTCCTGAATATTCATTGGAAGGACTGTTGATGAAGCTGAATGCCAATTCTTTAGCCACCTGATGCGAAGAGCTGACTCATTAGAAAACAACCTGATGCTGGGAAAGATTGAATGCGGGAGGAGAAGGGGCCAACAGAGGATGAGATGGTTGGATGGCATCACTGACTCGATGGACATGAGTTTGAGTAAACTTTGGGAGTTTGTGATGGACAGGGAAGCCTGGCCTGCTGCAGTCCCTGGAGTGCAAAGTGTCAGACATGACTGAGCGACTGAACTGAACTGAACTAACACACATTTAGCTTCCAGATAAAGTTAACTAGGACTGTTGTTTTTATGACCATGCATGTCTCTGGTCAAATACACCCTGCTTTCTGAAGATTTATCATGCTAGCTTTACCAACAAGAGTCTACTTTCTCTGATTCTTTTCCTACTTAGCATTCATGTAACATAATCCACATCTTAGAAACATATTGGCCAGTTCACCACTTATTTTGTTCCACAACTATTACTTTCATCTATGCTGATGTTTCTGTTGACTTATTGACTTTTGCACATGTCTTCATGTGTATGTCTTGTTCTTAAAACTTTTGCCACCAGTTTCCAATTCATCAGCTTAGTAGCTCATTTTTTACTAATATAATTATATAGAGCACAATATATATGAAGATTGAATAGCACATAAGAAGACACTAAAATCGTACCTTTCATTAAGAGATCCCCAGTGATATTCCCCACTGAGAATGTTATAAACCCCATTGTCTACTCATTGCTTGCAGAAGGCACACAGTGGGTGGTATCTGATAGAGGAACTGACAAAAATGTGAAGATTTGGTAGACTATATCAGGTCTGTCTGTCAAGAAAAGATGCAAAGGCTGAAATGTGTGTTGCCTGAGAGTTGATGGAGAATGTGTGAGAGAGAGAGGAGTTGGTTTAAAGGATTTAGGATGAGCAAGTGCACAGGAGCAGGAATGTGAAAGAAAATAGCCTTCTCAGGGAAGAACACATATTATGGCCTCATGGGAGAAGAAGAGAGTTAATGATATAACCTGCAAAAGAAGAGAAAAAAGATAAGTGGCCCAAGGCAAAGAACCATGTGTTTGATGTGGTAAATTCCATTGAGATCCAATTTATTTACAAATCTGCCATTTGGATGTCAGTGTGCAGAACAGATCAAAAGAGAGGGTCAGAAGAAAAGGGAGACTGAGCACCCATGATTGATTTGCTCCAAAATCATGTGAGCCTTGCGCATGCAGGAGCACACCATGGCTGCTGCCACATGGAAAAGGGCCTGGCTGTGGATGCGGGAGTGGAAGGCAAGGGCCATGGTATCACCAGAGAATCAGCATAGGCAACTGTCAACCTCATGTTAAACCAGGTCTAGCCTGTCGGGACCATCTTGAGCAGAGGAATGACAACCTCCCTGGCCACCCAAAAGCACTGCTTGAATCCAAGAGTCAGATGCATCTTGAGTTCCAGCAGCCATGTAGGAGGCCCCAGTTGATTGGCAGCCTCTAGTGGAGGCCTCCAAGAGCCCCTGAGCCAGGCCTCTACCCTGCCTCCTTGAGCCAGGCTCTAGCCTTTGCCCTCACCACCTCCCTGAGGGCTGGCCTCCAGATGTCCTGGGGGATCTGCCTGCCTAGGCCATGCTTCTGGTACTTCCCTTTGTGGGCCTGGCATGCCCCCAACTCCTGGCATCCCTTCCTAGGGTCAGGTGTGGGCCTGTGACCACACACCTTGCCTTCCTGCCCAAATCTTGGATGCTCCTCCTTCTGCCAAGGGGTTAAGTGTCCACATTGAAGTAGTTTGCGTCAGGGCTTCCACGTGCACAGGCACACACACACACACACGCACACAGACACAGACACACACACACTGACAAAAGGTCATTCACATTCTCAACTTTATATAATATGTGCAAACCTCCTACATAGATGTCTCCCAAACTCGATCCACTCATGAATGGAACGAAGGTACCTGTTTCCCTGCATTTTGAATGTTAGATTTTCCAACCATCATTGTATATCTTACAGGGAAAAGGCATGTCTTAATTTCTTTGGTTTGAAGCAGACTAAACATTTGAATGAAAATTATACCAGATATTCACTGCACTTCTGTAACGGTCCTCTGTGGATTGCCTAATCAAGAACGTGGCCCATCTATCAGTTGGCCAGTGTGATGGTGCCCCTGGTAAACTCAGACTTGTGTCTGGTTTCTTTAGGGATGGCATTCTGGCTTACGACTGTGACCTTAACCCTCTGAAGTTCAGCATAACTCTGGATCGTTAGTGTCAGAGTTGCCACCCTCCTCCTTCCTTTCATGAGATGGTTTCCATGCTGCCACAACATAGGGCTAGACCAGGGTATGAAAATTGTCGTGGTTCATCTCGGGACTTGGTTCAGTCACTGAGAGTAAATCTACATCTGGAAGAGTAATGGCTGCCCAAAGTTGACCCAAATCACTTGTCCCAATCAGAAGAGAAACTCAGACCCCACATAGCAGGAAACAGACCTTCATGTCTGTGTCACTGTGGCTGGAGACCAGGATGAAACCGAAGCCCGAGTCCCTAGCCTGTGTTTTTGGGAAACATGCTATGCTATGCTAAGTCACTTCAGTCGTGTCTGACTCTGTGCGACCCCATAGACGGCAGCCCACCAGGCTCCCCCATCCCTGGGATTCTCCAGGCAAGAACACTGGAGTGGGTTGCCATTTCCTTCTCCAATGCATGAAAGTGAAAAGGGAAAGTGAAGTCACTCAGTCGTGTCCGACTCTAGCGACCCCATGGACTGTAGCCTACCAGGCTCCTCCACCCATGGAATTTTCCAGGCAAGAGTACTGGAGTGGGGTGCCATTGCCTTTTCCATTGGGAAACATAGAGATGGAAAGATAGATCGCTGGAGGGATACAGAGAAGTAAGAATGGGGAGGTGGGAGGAAGGCTGAGAGGACACCAGTGCTGGAAGTAAGGCACAGACTAGCCTGCATTTGCCTCTGTCTGGAGGAGACTTGTGCCCCAAGGTCTTCCAAGATACTAACAGTCTTTCCAGTCTGAGTCCACCCTTCCTCCAAGCCTCACCAGAATCCTTTTGTGCCAGGATATCCATCCAGAATGTCATGAGATGACCACCAGTCACTCCCAAATTCTTGAAAGAAAGGTGCTCCAAGCCTTTCAAGTCTTGGCATTCCTAGGGTGGGGAAAAGAATCAGAACAAAAAGCAGAGAAGGAATCCAGAATGGGCAGGTACCTACTCATCCTTTTTTCCTGTAAGCTTCCTCTCACCCACTCATTTATCTCCAAAGTGAGACCACATTCAAGGGAAAAGGAGAATAGAAGGTGGCAGGGACCCCCTGCTCTCTGTATGTGTATGTGTGTCTGTTTGTGTGTGTGGAAGGGGCAGGTGAGCCTTAGCGATATATGAGATCCTTGACCTCCATCAAAATAACAAGTTCTACAGGTGCACCCCTGGTCCAGGAGTTATATGCACTGCTACAGGAATGTGCCTGTGCACTGAGACCCTGCTTCTGAGTGCTAGGATATCCTGTGTTTCACATAGATGCCCTTGTATCATCACGTTTATCCCCACATCAATAGTTATGAGGGAGATACATACAGCTTGGGCCATAGAAAGCCCTCAATAAATGGAAAAAATTATGCTCACTCTTCTCAAGTCTTCCCCAGGTCCCAAATCCCTTGGTCTCATATATAACACAGAGTGGGTCCATTGATTAATTATTTAATTAATACCCACCAATCCCGTATTGGGAGTACAGGTGAGAAGTAGACCCACCCCCTCGAACATCCATATCTAAGCATGTTTCTCTCCTGCCTGCTGACTTGGACTTGCATAGCAAGTCAGGTAGCTCACATCTTAATCGATAAGTTCTTCTTTAACTGGAGTACATCATGGTACTGGGACACAGAAAGAAATTCCAGCTATAATGAGCGTATAGAAGAACTTCTTCGACCTTCACATACTGAGGAAGCCCTCAGACAGGAGGTCACAAGTTGCAGCTTTAGGGACCCCTAGACCATGATGGCAAGATGTGTGTTGCTTACACCCGCAGTCTTGAAGATTTTTATGCAAAATCTGGGAGAGACCTGAGACCCAGCAGGCATATGTTCAATCAGCACAGACTGACAGTGTTGCTTTCTTTCTCCAGGAGGACAATGTTAATGAGCACAAGGTTTTATGACCGCCCTCTGCTTTCCCTGCCTCAGGCTGTCTGTGCACCCAACTTGTGCTGTTTCACTACAAGGTCACATGAGCCTTGCGCATGCACGAGCCTGCCATGGCTGGTGGCCATGTGGAACAGGGCATGCCTGTGGATGTGCGCATGGAAGGCAAGGTCGTTGGCTTTGCACAAGGAGAAGAATGGGCAGCCACCAACCCCATTGTTGGACCAGGTCAACACATGTCTGGACCACCTGGAGGAGAGAAATGAGCACCTCCCTGGCCGCCTCTCAAAGTGCTTGAACCTAACTGGTAAACACACCTTGAGTTCCAGCAGCTGCTCAGGGAGGCTGGAAGCAATTGGCAGTCCCTAGTGGAGCCCTCCAAGGGCCTGGAGCTTGGCCTCAACCCTGCCTCCATGAGCCATGCTCTAGCCTGAGCCCTCACCACCTGACTTGGGGCTGGACTGCAGATGTCCTGGGGGATCTGCATGCCTAGGTCCTCCTTTTGGGACTTCCCTTAGCATGCCTGGCATAACCCCACCTCTTGGCATCCGTACCTCATGTCAGCTGTGGGCTTGTGACCCACCCAACTTGCCTGCCTGCAAAAGGTATATGTTCATTAGGCAGATTAAAGTGTTATCTTAAAATTCTCTAAATTACTATTCCTGTACCATGTTGCCACTTGAATGGCCATTTCACAAAATTTTATCAGCATGCTCAGCTCTACAAAGAGTTTATAAATTTACTATTAGAAATTTTACACATTGTGTGCAAAATCTTCATTTTAAAAAATTTTATCTGTTTTTATTGATGGATATTTGCTTTATAGAATTTTGCTGTTTTCCATCAAACCTCACCTGGAATCAGCCACAGGTATTCATATATTCCCTCCCTTTTGAAACTCCCTCCTGTCTCACTCCACATCCCACCCCTCTAGGTTGATAAAGAGCCCCTGTTTGAGTTTCCTGAGCCATACAGCAAATTCCCCTTGGCTATCTATTATACATATGGTAATGTAAGTTTACATGTTACTCTTTCCATACATCTCACCCGCTCATCCCTTTCACCATGTCCATAAGTCTGTCTGTTTCTCCATCGTGGCCTTGTAAATAATTTCTTCAGTACTGTTTTTCTAGATTCCGTATATGTATGTTAGAATATGTTATTTATCTTTCCCTTTCTGACTCACTTCACTCTGTAAAATAGGTTCTACCTTAATTCACCTCATTAGAACTGACTCACATGTGTTCCTTTTTATGACTGGGTAATATTCCATTGTGTATATATACCACAACCTCTTTATCCATTCATCTGTGGATGGACACCTAGGTTTCTTCTATGTTCTAGTTACTGTAAATAGTACTGCAAATTACAATGGGATACTTGCGTTTCTTTCAATTTTGGTTTACTCTGGGTATATGCCTAGGAGTAGGATTGCTGGATCATCTGGGGGTTTTACCTAGTTTTTTTTAAGGAATCTCCATACCGTCTCATCTATGGTGTCGCACAGAGTCGGACACGACTGAAGCGACTTAGCAGCAGCAGCAGCATACCGTCTTCCCTAGTGGCTGTATCAATTTACATTCCCAGCAATAGTGCAAGAGTGCTCCCTTTTCCCCACACTCTTTCCAGCATTTATTTTTTGTAGACTTTTTGATGAGGGCCATTCTGACCAGCGTGAGGTGATATCGCACTGTAGTTTTGATTTGCACTTCTCTAATAATGAGCGATGTTGAGTACCTTTTCACGTGTTTGTTACCCATCTGTATGATGTCTTTGGAGAAATGTCTGTTTAGGTGTTTTTCCCACTTTTGGATTGGGTTGTTTGTTTTTCTGGTATTGAGTTGCATGAGCGGCTTGTATATTTTGGAAATTAATCCTTTGTCAGTTGTTTCATTTGCTAGTATTTTCTCCAATTCTGAGGGTTGTCTTTTCACTGTGCTTATAGTTTCCTTTGCTGTGTAAAAGCTTTTAAGTTTAATCGGTTCTAACTTGTTTACTTTTGTTTTTATTTCCATTTCTCTAGGAGGTTGGTCATACAGAATGCTGCTTTAATTCATGTCATCACGTGTTCTGCCTGTTTTCCTCTAAAAGTTTTATAGTTTCTGGTCTTACATTTAGGTCTTTAATCAATTTTGATTTTATCTTTGTGCATGGTGTTAGGAGCTGTTTTAATTTCATTCTTTTACATGTAGCTGTCCAGTTTTCTGAGGACCATTTATCAAAGAGGCTGTCTTTGTACCATTGTATATTCTTGTCTCCTTTCTCAAAAATAAGTTACCCATAGGTGCATGGGTTTATTTCTGGGCTTTCTATCTTGTTCCATTGGTCTGTGTTTCTGTTTGTGCCAGTACCATACTGTCTTGATGACTGTAGCTTTGTAGTATAACCTGAAGTCAGGAGGTTTGATTCCTCTAGCTCCATTCTTCTTTCTCAAGACTGCTTTGGCTATTCAGGGCCTTTTGTGTTTCCACATGAATTGTGAAAGTATTTGTTCTAGTTCTGTGAAAAATGCCATTGGTAATTTGATAGGGATTGCATTAAATCTGTAGATTGCATTTGGCTGTATAGTCAGTTTCACAATATTGAGTCTTCCTATCGAGGACATGGAGTATATCTCTATCTGTTTCTTTCTTTCATTAGTGTCTTATAGCTTTCTGTGTACATTTCTTTCGTCTCCTTATGTGAGTTTATTCCTTGTTATTTAATTCTTTTTGTTGCAATGGTGAATGGGATTGATTCCTTAATTGCTCTTTCTGATTTTTCATTGTTAGTATATAGAAATGCAAGTGAGTACTGTGTATTGCTTTTGTATCCTGCCACATTGATAAATCTCTGATTAGCTCTAGTAATTTTCTCATACTATCTTTAGGGTTTTCTATGTACAGTATAATATCCTCTGCAAACAGTGAGAGCTTTACATCTTCTTTTCTGATCTGGATTCCTTTTATTTCTTTTTCTTCTCTGATTGCTGTAGATAGGACTTCCAGAACTATGTTGAAAAATAGTGGTGAATGTGGACACCCTTGTCTTGTTCCTTGTTAGGGGAATGATTTCTGGTTTTCACCATAGAGAATGTTTGCTGTAGGCTTATCATATATGGCCTTTCCTATGTTGAGGTAGGTTCATTCTATGCCCATTTCTTGAAGAGTTTTAATAAAAAATAGGTGCTGAATTTTGTCAAAGGCTTTTTCTGCATCTATTGAGATGATCATATGGTTTTGATCTTTCAATTTGTTAACATGGTGTATCACATTGATTGACTTCCATATATTGAAGAATCCTTGCTTCCCTGGAATAAACCCAACCTGATCATGGTGTATGAGCTTTTTGATGTGTTGCTGAATTCTGTTTGCTAAAATTTTGTTGAAGATTCTTGCATCTATGTTCATGAGTGATATTGGCCTGTAATATTCTTTTTCTGTGTGTTGTCTTTGTTTGGTTTCGGTATCAGGGAGATGGTGGCCTCATAGAATGAATTTGGAAGTGTTCCTTCCTCTGCAATTGTTTGAACAACTTTTAGAATGATAGGCATTAGCTCTTCTCTAAATGTTTGACAGAATTCTCCTGTGAAGCCATCTCATCATGGGCTTTTGCTTTTTGGGAGACTTTTGATCACAGATTCAATTCAGTGCTTGTAATTGGGTTGTTCATAATTTCTATTTCTTCCTGGTTCAGTCTTGGCAGATTGAACTTTTTAAAGAATATGCCCATTTCTTCCAGGATATCCATTTTATTTCCACATAGTTGTTCATAATAGTCTCTTATAACCCTTTGTATTTCTGCATTGTCTGTTGTAACCGCTCCTTTTTCATTTCTAATTTTGTTCCTTTGATTATTCTCTCTTTTTTTTCCTTGAGGAATCTGGCTAAGGGTTTGTCAATTTAGTTTATCTTCTCAAAGAGCCAGCTTTTAGTTTTATTAATCTTTAGTATTGTTTCTTTAATTTCTTTTTCATTTATTTCTGCTCAGATCTTTATGATTTCTTTCCTTCTACTAATTTTTGGCTTTTCCCCCCTTCTTTTTCCAGTTGCTTTAGGTGTAAGGTTAGGTTGTGTATTCAATGTTTTTCTTGTTTCTTGAGGTAGGATTGTACTGCTATAAACTTCCCTCTTAGAAGTCCTTTTGCTGCATCCCATAAGTTTTGAGTTGTCATGTTTTCATTGTCATTTGTTTGTAGAAATTTTTTTTGATTTTCCTTTTGATTTCTTCAGAAACCTGTTGGTTATTTAGAAACGTGTTATTTAATCTCCATGTGTTTGTGTTTCTTATAGGGTTTTTTTTTTCTTGCATTTTATATCTAGTCTCATAGTGTTGTGGTCAGAGAAGATGCTTGATAAAATTTCAATTTCCTTAAATTTATTGAGGTTTGATTTGTGACCCAAGATGTGGTCTATCCTGGAGAATGCTCCATGTGCACTCGAGAAGAAGGTGTATTCTTCTGAATTTGGATGGAATGCCTGAAGATGTCAATGAGATCCGCCTCATCTAATCTATCACTTAAGACTTGGGTTTCCTTATTAATTTTTTCTTTTGGTGATCTGTCCATTGGTTTGAGTGGGGTGTTAAAATACGTTACTATTATTGTGTTACTGTCAATTTCTCATTTTATGTCTGTTAGTGTTTGTCTCATATATTGAGGTGCTCCTATGTTGGATGCATAGATATTTACAATTGTTATGTCTTTCTCTTGGACTGATCCTTTGATCATTATGTAGTGTTCTTCCTTGTCTCTTGTAATCTTTATTTTAAGGTCTGTTTTGTCTTAAATGAGGATTGTTACTCCAGCTTTCTTTTGCTTCCCATATGCATGCAATATATTTTTCCATCCTCTCTCTTTCAGTCTATAAGTGTTTTTAGGTCTAAAGTGTCTTCCTTATACACAGCATATATATGGGTCTTGTTTATGTGTCCATTCAGCAAGTCTGTGTCTTTTAGTTGGAGCATTTAATCCATTTACATTTAAGGTAATTATTGATATATACGTTCCTATTGCTGTATTCTTAATTATTTGGGGTTGATTTTGTAGATCTTTTTTCTTCTGCTGTATTTCTTGACTATATAAGTCCCTTTAACAGTTGTTGTAAAGCTGGTTTGGTGGTACTGAATTCTCTTCACTTTTGCTTGTCTGAAAAGCTTTTGATTTCTCCATCAATTTTGAATGAGATCCTTGCTGGGTACCATAATCTTGGTTGTAGATTTTTCCCTTTCAGTACTTTAAATATATCTTGCCATTCCATTCTTGCCTGCAGAGTTTCTGCTGAAAGATCATCTGTGACATGTATGGGGTTTCTCTTGTATGTTACTTTTTTGCTTCTCCCTTGCTGCTTTCAATATTCTTCCTTTGTGTTTAGACTTTGCTAGTTGGATTAGTATGTGTCTTGGCCTGTTTCTCCGTGGGTTTATCCTGTATGGGACTCTTTGTGCCTCTTGGACTTGATGGGCTATTTCCTTTTCCATGCTGGGGACATTTTCAAATATAATCTCTTCAAAAATTTTCTCATACCCTTTCTTTGCTTCTTCTTCTTCTTCTGTAACCCCTATAATTCGAATGTTGGTGCATTTAATATGGTCCCAGAGGTCTCTGAGACTGTCCTCAGATCTTTTTATTTTTTTTCCTTTATTCTTCTCTTCAAAAGTTATTTCCAAAATTTGATCTTCCAGTTCAGGGATTCGTTATTCTGCTTCAGATATTCTGCTATTGATTCCATCTAGAGTATTTTTAATTTCAGTAATTGTGTTGTTTGTCTCTGTATTCTTATTGTTTAATTCTTCTAGGTCTTTGTTAACTCATTCTTGCATTTTCTCCATTTTGTCTTCAAGGTTTCTGATCATCTTTTGATGATTATCATTATTATGAATGCTTTTTCAGGTAATTTTCCTATTTCCTCCTCAATTATTTGGACTTCTGTGTTTCTAGTTTATTACTTCACTTGTGCAGGATTTCTCTACCTTTTCACTTTTTTATAAGTTATTGTGTTTGAGGTCTCCTTTTCGCAGGCTTCAAGGAACATCCAACCTTTCCTTGAAGAAGGTTGAATTTTTTCTTCCTTTTGGTTTCTGCCCTCCTAAGGTTGGTCCAGTGGTTTGTGTGAGTTTCGTATAGGGTGAGATTTGTGCTGAGATTTTGTTTGGTTGTTTGTTTTTGCTCTGATGGGCATGGCTGAGTAAGGTGGTATTTTTGTCTGACAATGATTGGGATCGTATTTTTGTTTTCTTTGTTGTTTTGATGAGGCGTCCTGCACAGGGTGCTACTGGTGGTTGGGTGATGCCAGGTCTTGTATTCAAGTGGTTTCCTTTGTGTGAGTTCTCACTATTTGATACACCCTAGGGTTAGTTCTCTCGTAGTCTAGGGTCTTGGATTCAGTGCTCCCACTCCAAAGGCTCAGGGTTTGAACTCTGGTCAGGAATGAAGATTCCACAAGTGGTTTGTTATGGCATTAAGGGAGAGAAAAGCAAATATCCAAAAATTAGAAACCAAAGTTGAACTCCAGACAAATGGCAGTTACAAAATCAGGCAAATAATAATTAAAATGATGGACTATACACCTATACATAAGCACCCATAAGCAAAGTGAAAACAGTCCAACAAAAACGCAGTACAGTAGATTGAGCTAGTGAACAAAGGATATAAAAAATATATTCATTTGTTAAGAACAAAACTAACTTAAGCACAAACTCAAAAACAAAACAAAAAATGGTGCCAAGTGGGGAATAAAGCGATGAAAACAAGCTAACAAATATGTTGAGAGGAAAGAAAAGGAAGAAAAGAAGGAAAGAATAGATATTTAAATTTAAATAGAGGTAGATGAAGATTTATATACATTAAAGATTAACTGCATAGGGAAAAAAACAGTAGGAAAGGCAAATGAATGAATAAATGTTGAAAAATACAATAGGTTTTAAAAATTAAATTTAAAAAATGAGAAAAGAAGAAAAAAAGAGAAAAACTCCACAGAACAGCAAAAGCCCAACACAGAGGCAGAGGTTTATGACAACAATAAAAAATGTAACTGAGGAAAAAGAAAAAAAAGTTCAAAAGCTTAATTGGATTTCTTAGTGCCAATAAAATGGACAACTACAACAGAGGGGGGAAAAAAGAAAAAATTCCAAAAGAATCTGTAGAATTCTACAAAAAATAAGAATAATAAATGTTTTTCTTGAGTCACTGCTATCCGAGTCCTTTCCCACGCTGGGTATCACACTCCCCCATACCTCCCTAGGATGCCCTCCATCACTGTGCTGATCTCTGGACTTGCCTGTGGGGGTTGCTTAGATTATAATCTGGTCCTACTCCCATGTGTTCTTGCCTCCAACATCCACAGCTATCAGAGCTACTGTGTTTTCTTTTGTGGGAGCTCTCAATGTCCCTTTATAAATTCCATAGACACAGAGTCAGCTTAGTTGATCATGTGGATTTAATCGGCAGCTTGTACAGCTGGTGGGAAGGTATTGGTTCTTCTTCCTTAGCCACAGTGCCCCAGGGTTTCAATTGCGGTTTTATTTGCACCTCTACAGGTGGGTTGTCCACTGGGGTTTAGCTCCTGCGGCTGCCCTGAAGGGCTTGGGTTTGCCCGTTAGGTTCAGGTGTGGAAGTCAAGCAACTGCTTGGGTGACAGGGGTTCTGGTAGCACCAGGTACTCAGGGCTCGGGGGGTGGGGGGGGCGGTTGGCGGTTACAGCAGCAGGAAATACAGTTCTCTAGAAAGGTATGACAAACAGTACTGGCCATTACACTCCGGTATTCTTGCCTGGAGAACTCTGTGTCTGACAGAGAAGACTGGCAGGCCACAGTCTGCTGCTGCTGCTAAGTCACTTCAGTCAGACAGAACAGAAGCGACCCTGCGCACATAAACACAAGATTTTTTTTTTTTGCCTCTGACAGCTCTGTCCCAGTGAGAGCTGAACGTGAAGGTGGTGCAGCTGCTTGGCTTGCAGGGACCCTGACAGTGCCAAGTGCTCAGGGACACGCCTGCCTTCATAGCAGGAGTTATGACCCTATCAGAGTCTTTTTTTGAGCCTCTTGTACGTGGTGATCAGAAGGACTCTTTGGCCAGTCTTTCTCTGGAGATCTGCCCACTCAGGCACTTGGAGGGGTCCCTTCGTTTTGATATTTTTTAAATCACCACTCAAAGGCAAAAACTTCAGCCACTTAGTTACTGGTTCGATTGTGTTCATTCATACTCTGGTAATGAGTGATATGTAGTGGCTAATTCCTAATACTCAAAGGACTGGAATCTATTAAAAATTGGACCAGGAACTTATTGTGTGCTTCCAGGTTTTTGTTCCCATTACTTCTGATGTTCTCCAGAACCATGCCGGGCAACTGCTTGTTTCCTCACCCTCAGCCGGAATAGGAGATACACCCTCCCAACACACATGATATCCAGATATGCATCTGGCATCCTCATGACATGGCCAGAAGGGTCACTTCTCCTAGGGAGCTGTCAGATTACCTATCATTCTTTTTGCTTTAACGAGGGGAGAACTTCAGTTCCAGCCTGTAGACCCCTCCCCCTGCCACACACCACCTCTCATCAATGCCCAGATTACTGAGCCCAGAGTTCCACTTGGTATCTGGTGTAATGCACACACAGAGCCACGTTATCATCGATCATGCCTGGAATCGTCACAAAGAATAACATGTATAACGGGACCTTTTCCATCATACACATTTTATTGAAAATCAATATTTTACAAATTTAAAACATTTTGAACAATCGACTGTTCCTATCTGACATGAGCGGAACAGTACATCTTTCACTTGTCAAGACTGGTGATATCAGCATACTAACTGAAACCGTCTGCAAACAAGGCCTCTGGTTATATTTCATACTGCAAGTGGCTACAGAGAACTCACCACAAGAACACAGGTATTGGTAAAATATGATCGAGCTGTAGGGTGAACAATGGATCCTACTTATTCTTTTTCCTTGAGGAACCATTGGATCAAGTTCAACTGAAGGAAGTTCCCCGTGGCCTGAGTTTGGCTCAGGGTGTGGCAGTCACAATTTGTGGGGGACAGACACCTGTGTGTACCTGGTATCTCATGTAAGGGTATTGCAGGGGAAATACAGCAGGTACACAGGGGCAAAGACAGCTACAGCCTGGGGGTGTAGCCCTCTCAAGCAAGAGGAAAACAAGGTCTTCATCCTCCAATAGTCACATCTGATTTGGTAGTTTCCTGGACATCCTGGCTCATTGGCGCATGCCCAGAGGGAAACAAATGACCCCTATAAAGACGGCTCATTGACAAGACTCACCTGACCTCATTTGTCCAACCAATGTGCAGAGTGTGTCCAGTGGAAGAGTGCTGAAAGCAAATGTGGGAAGATCTAACCACACACCCACACAAAAAGCTGAGACACCTCATGATTCACACCATGCCCCTGCTCTGCACAATGGCACAGAATTCTGACAGCAGGCAACTCTCAACTTCTGCCCCAGAGCCTACATTACCCATGGCGTTTGCAGAACAGATGTCTGATTCAGGCCAGAAATACCTTACCATCCAGACCCAAAAATTTCCATAACCTTTGCTTTAGAGTAGTCTGACAGAAGCCGGAGCCAACTTACACCTGAACATCTCATTTCGAATACCCCATGCGGCACTGAAGTCTGACTCACCAGAGCTAACTTAACATCTGGATCCAACATGTCCCATGACCCTTATTTTAGTGAAGTTTGACTCAGGCTAGAGTCAACTGATGCCCTGAACTCCACGTTTCCTATGTCCTT
This sequence comes from Bubalus kerabau, assembly GCF_029407905.1. NCBI lineage: Eukaryota > Metazoa > Chordata > Mammalia > Artiodactyla > Bovidae > Bubalus > Bubalus kerabau. The sequence continues at coordinate 23,308,006 of NC_073647.1, read as the reverse complement.
TGTGGCACAGAAATCTGACTTAGGCCAAAGGAAACTTAACTCCCAGACCCAACATTTCCCATGATCCTTGCTTTAGAGAATTCTGACTCAGGTCATTGCCAACTTACACCCTGAACCCAACATTTTCTATGTCCCTTTGAGAGGGTAGCAGGCAGGAAGGAAAGGGGTCTCCAAACGGAGGAAATAGGTTGCAAGTGCCAGACGTTTTTTTCTCTCTCCCTTAAGTGGCAGGAGGAAACAAACTACAAGTGTTAGATTTTTTTCCCTGTTCCCTAAACAAACTCAAAAGTGGTTTCATTTAAATTTCTGTGTTGTCCTAACAACATCTGGTTCTACCTGAACTTAGCTTTTATCAAACCCTGAGCTAACCAATGTGTTTTTCTTATGGAAATGTTTTTCTGCAGCTATGTTAATGAACTATGTATTTACCCTAGACTGTCTTTTTTTAAGTTACTTCTGCCTAAGACTCAGAAGAGACTTGACAAGCCAGGATGTTTTACTCATGCAAATATTCTTTTAAGCTATGTTTCAAGGAGACTATTTCTTTGCTTGGAAACCTGCCTTTCTTCAAGATTCATGTCAATGGTTTTATGGCCCAGGACAAGTCACCTTGTGCCAATGCTCTCTCAAAATGCATGGTGTGGGTGAGGAGCCTGGTGTCAATCTCTGAGTTTTGAGACACTTCCTCTCTCTAATTAGCAGCATGCTGGTAGCGATATAACTTCCCACTAAAGACTAGCATGGGGACACTCTTTCTGTCCCCTTCTTATGTCTACATCAGAAGCTTACACTATCTCTTCCATACTTTAATAAAACTTTATTACACAAAAACTCTGAGTGATCAGGCCTCATCACTGACCCCGACTTGAATTCCTCTCCTCCAGAGGCCAAGAAACCTGCATTCTTTCCTGGCTCAACAACAACCTGTCACCTTGGGGCACACAAGACTGATACAGGCAAGTGCTACCTTACCACCTGGACCCAATATTTCCAATGACCCATGCTTTAGAAAAGTCTGCCTCGGGCCAGAATCAATTGATGCCCTGAACCCCACATTTCCTAGCCTATTTGTGATACAAATTGTGACTCAGGCCAGAGCTAATGTACCACCCAGACCCAACATTTTCCATGTTCCTTGTGGCACAGAAGTTTGACTCAGGCCAGAAGCAACTTACACCCATGACGCAACGTTGTGCATGCTCCTTGCAGCAGAGAAGCCTGACTCGGGCAAGAGCCTATTTAATACCTGGACCCAACATTTCAGATGACCCTCGCTTTAGTGAAGTCTGACCAAGGCCAGAGCTGACTTACTACCCTGACCAAACATTTCCGATGCCCTTTGTGGCACAGACGTTTGAATCAGGCCAGAGCATACTTACTACCCAGACCCAACATTTCCCATGACCCTTGCTTTAGAAAAGTCTGACTCAGGCCAGAGCCACCATAGGCCCGAAACCCCACATTTCCTAGGCTATTTGGAACACAGAAGTCTGTCTCAGGCCAGTGCTAACTTACCGACTGGGCCCAATATTTCCCATGTCTGTTGGCCCAGGGAAGTCTGACTCCAATAAGAGTCATTTGATACTCAGGACCCAACATTTCCCATGTCTCTCTGAGACAAAAACATCTGCCTCAGGCTAGAGCCAACTTTCTCCCCAGGCCCATTATTTCCCATGACTCTCTGTGACACAGAATTCTGACTCAGGCCAGTGCCAACTTACCACCCAGACCAACTTTCTACAAGCCCCATTAGACACAGAATTCTGACAACAGGCCACAGCCAAGGTTTGCCCTGAGCCAGCATTCACCATGCCCACATGCTGCCATTGCAACTCTGGGCCGTCTTTAAGACTTTCGCAAGGCACCTGTGATGTGTAAGCTTTGAAGGAAGTAGTGTCTGGCTGGTATATCAGTAGAACATACCAAGAATAGCTGCTGACTTTCAGTTGTCTCTTTATGGCGCACAGGGATATCTCAGCAGGAGAGGTGAGCACAATGGTGTACAATCAACTTCAGTGGGTGCCTCCCAGGAGATTCCCTCCCTCTTCTAGGTCACAGTATACAAAGGGCAGTGGCCTCCTTTCCTCAGCTGCTTTTCACAGCCTAAGGCAGTGTACAAACTGAAGCAGGAACACAAGAATTTTTCTAACATTGACATCCAAAAGTCTGAGGAATTCTCTAAAGTAGGGTAAAGCCCCCATTATAAAAGTCTCTCCCGTGCCTGAAGGCAATTCTCATGTATCACTCAATGAACATCATCAAGGATGTTCATTTTATCATTGGTCCTCATGCTCTGCCAATCCCAGGCAGGGACACAGATGTGGAAGGGGAAGAAAATACTTCTTTGAATGTAAGAAGCTTCTCGTAACTTTCAGACCACAGTACCTTGTCCTTAATCATTATCAGCAACTGCATCTAGTGATGCTCTTCCCCATCGTCTGCCCACCTGCAACCAGCAGGCCTCTGAAGGAAGGACCATGGTCTATACGCCATTCCACCTTTCCTGGTCAGAGTGGCTCCTGCCCTGGTGTGACCCTGTAACCTCTATAAGCCTCTCTGTAAAGAAGAGACAATCAAACTGGCTGGCCAATCAGCCACGAAATCCATTTAGTTCAACATGTATTCTCCCCAATTTGGGGAGCATTTTCTTTACCAGTTGTTTCTACTACTGTAAAAATACATTGTGTCAACCCCAGATAGCCATATTGACTGGAAATGAAGAGGAGATGGAAATGTGGGTAACCACTGCCTTTTTAAGCAAGAAAATGTTACTTAAGAAGGCTTCTTGCAGCTTAGTTATTAACATCACAAGATATGGGGCCAACTAAACCCAGCTCTAATGCCCCTCTACACCATTTGCCAGAGGAGAGGGGCTCTGTTACCATGGCAATGTAAGGATCCATTCTGTACTATGAATGTCCCCTGCCAAATACAGCATTATCTATTTCTTACAATTCAGTTCAGTTTAGCCATTCAGTCATGTCTGCTACATTGTGACCCCATGGACTGCAGCATGAAAGACCTCCCTGTTCATCACCTACTCCTGGAGTTTACACAAACTCATGTCCATTGATTTAGTGATCCCATCTAACCATCTCATCTTCTGTCATCCCCTTCTCTGCCTGCCTTCAATCTTTCCCAGAATCAGGGTCTTTCCAATGAGTCAGTTCTTTGCATCAGGTGGCCAAAGTAGTGGAGTTTCAGCTTCACCATCTGTCCTTCCTATGAATATTCAGGGCTGATTTCCTTTAGGATGGACTGGTTGGATCTCCTTGCTGTCAAAAGTCTCTGAAGAATCTTCTCCAACAACACAGTGCAAAAGCATGATTTCTTCAGCACTCAGCTTTCTTTATAGTCCAACTCTCACATCCATATGTGACTACTGCAAAAACTATAGCTTTGACTAGACAGACCTTTGTTGGGAAAGGAATGTTTCTGCTTTTTAATAAGATGTCTAGGTTGGTCATACATTTTCTTCCAAGGAGCAAGTGTATATTAATTTCATGGCTGCAGTCACCATCTGCAGTGATTTTGGAGCCCCCCAAAATAAAGTCTGTCACTGTTTCCACTCTTTCTCCATATATTTGCCATGAAGTGACTGGACCAGATGCCATGATCTTAGTTTTCTGAATGTTGAGTTTTAAGCCAACTTTTTCACTCTCCTCTTCCACTTTCATCAAGAGGCTCTTTATTTCTTCACTTTCTGTCATAAGGGTGGTGTCTTCTGCATATCTGAGGTTATTGGTAGTTCTCATGGCAATCTTGATTCCAGCTTGTGCTTCATCCAGTCCATCATTTCTCATGATGTACTCTGCATACCAGTTAAATAAGCAGGGTGACAATATATAGCCTTGATGTACTCCTTTCCCAATTTGGAACCAGTCTGTTGTTCCATGTCCAGTTCTAATTGTTGCTTCTTGATCTGCATACAGATTTCTCAAGAGTCAGGTCAGGTGGTCTGGTATTCCCATCAGCTGAATAATTTTCATATCTCTTGAATAATCTCTTGAATAATTTTACATAGTTTGCTGTGATCCACACAGTCAAAGGCTTTGGCATAGTCAATAAAGTACAAGTTGTTGTTTTTCTGGAACTTTCTTGCTTTTTCAATGATCCAAAGGATATTGGCCATTTGATCTCTGGTTCATTTGCCTTTACTAAATCCAGTTTGAACATCTGGAAGCTCATGGTTCACGTACTGTTGAAGCCTGGCTTGGAGAAATTTGAGCATTACTTTGCTAGCTTTTGAGATGAGTGCAATGGTGTGGTACTTTAAGCATTTTTTTGGAATTACCTTTCTTTGGGATTGGAATAAAAACTGATCTTTTTGAGTATTGTTGCCAATGCTGAGTTTTCCAAATGCTCTGGCATTTTGTGTGTAGCACTTTCACAGCATCACCTTTTAGGATTTGAAATAGCTCAGCTGGAATTCCATCACCTCCACTAGCTTTGTTCATAGTGATGCTTCCTAGGCCCTCTTGACTTTGCATTCCAGGATGTCTGGCTCCAGTGGCATGATGATAACACCATCATGATTATCTAAGTTGTGAAGATCTTTTTTGTATAGTTCTTCTGTGTATTCTTGCCACCTCTTCTTAATATCTTCTCCTTCTGTTAAGTCCAAACCATTTCCGTTCTTTATTGTGACCATCTTTGCATGAAAAGTTCCCTTGGTATCTCTAATTTTCTTGAAAAGATCTCTAGTCTTTCCCATTCTATTGTTTTCCTCTTTCTTTGTATTGATCACTGAGGAAAGCTTTCTTATATCTCCCTGCTATTCTTTGGAACTCCACGTTTAAGTCGTTGTGTCTCTTCCTTTCTCCTTTGTCTTTTGATTCTTTTCTTTTCACAGTTGTTTGTAAGGCCTCCTCAGACAACCATTTTACCCGTTAGCCTTTCTTTGTCTTGGGGATGGTCTTGATCATTGCCTCCTGTACAATGTCATGAACCTCTATCCATAGTTCTTCAGGCACTCTATCAGATCTAATCCCTTGATTCTATTTGTCACTTCCACTGTAGAGTTGTAAGGGATATGATTTAGGTCATACTTTAATGGTCTAGTGGTTTTCCCTACTTTCTTCAATTTAAGTCTGAATTTGGCAACAATGAGTTCAAGATCTGAGCCACAGTCAGCCCTGGTGTTGTTTTTTGTGACTGTATAGAGCTTCTCCATATTTAGCTGCAAAGAATACAATAAATCTGACTTCGGTATTGACCATCTGGTGATGTCTGTGTGTAGTTTTCTCTTGTGTTGTTGGAAGCAGGTATTTGCTATGACCAGTGCATTCTCTTGGAAAAACCCTGTTAGCTTTTGTCCTGCTTCATTCTGTACTCCAACGCTAAATTTGCCAGTCACTCCAGGTATTTCTTGATTTCCTACTTTTGCATTTTAGTACCCTATAATGAAAAGGACATCTTTTTTGGGTGTTATTTCTAGAAGGTGGTGTATATATTCGTAGAACTGTTCAACTTCAGCTTGTTCAGCATTATTGTTTGGGGCATAAACTTGGATTACTGTGATATTGAATGGTTTGCCTTGGAAATGAACAGAGATCATTCTGTCGTTTTTGAAACTGCATCCAAGTAATGCATTTCAGGCTCTTTTGTTGACTCTGATGGCTACTCCAATTCTTCTAAGGTATTCTTGCCCACAGTAGTAGATATAATGGACAATGGATTAAATTCCAGGCCATTCACCCATTCCAGACAGTTTTAGTTAGCTGATTCCTAAAATGTCGATGTTCATACATGCCATCTCCTGTTTGACCACTTCCAATTTGCCTTGATTCATGCACCTAACATTCCAGGTTCGTATGCAATACTGCTCTTCACAGCATTGGATTTTACTTCTATCACCAGTCACGTACACAACTGGGTGTTGTTTTTGCTTTTTCTCCGTCTCTTCATTCTTTCTGGAGTAAGTTCTCCACTGATCTTCAGTGGCATATAGGGCACCTACCGACCTGGGGAGTTCATCTTTTAGTGTCTTATCTATTTGTCCTTTCATACTGTTCACGGGGTTCTCAAGGAAAGAATACCGAAGTGGTTTGCTATTCCTTTCTACAGTGGACCACGTTTTGTCAGAAGTCACCATGAACCATCCGTCTTGGGTGGCACAACACAGCATGGCTCATAGTTTCATTGAGTTAAAAAAGGCGATCAGATTGGTTGCTTTTCTGTGACTGTGGTTTTCAGTCTGTCTGCACTCTGATGGAGAAAGATAAGAGGCTTATGGAAGCTCCCTGATGAGACTGACTGAGGGGGAAACTGGGTATTTTTTTTTTTTTTGATGGGCAGGGCCATGCTCAGTAAATCTTTAATCCAATTATCTGTTGAAGGGTGGGGCTGTGTTCCCTCCCTGCATGGGACCTTTTGAAGGAGGTCACCATTATCTTCTTGGCAAAACTCTATTAGACTTCACCCTGCTTCATTCCCTATTCCAAGGCCAAATGTGCCTGATGCTCTAGGTGTTTCTTGACTTCCTACTTTTGCATTCCAGTCCCCTATAATGAAAAGGACATCTTTTTTGGGTGTTAGTTCTAAAAGGTCTTGTAGGTCTTCACAGAACCATTCAACTTCAGCTTCTTCAGCGTTACTGGTTGGGGCATAGACTTGGATTACCGTGATATTGAATGGTTTGCCTTGGAAACGAACAGAGATCATTCTGTTGTTTCTGAGACTGCATCCAAGTACTGCATTTCAGACTCTTTTGTTGACCATGATGGCCACTCCATTTCTTCTGAGGGATTCCTGCCCACAGTAGTAGTTATAATGGTCATCTGAGTTAAATTCACCCATTCCAGTCCATTTCAGTTCGCTGATTCCTAGAATGTTGATGTTCACTCTTGCCATCTCTTGTTTGACCACTTCCAATTTGCCTTGATTCATGGGCCTAACATTCCAGGTTCCTATGCAATATTGCTCTTTACAGCATCAGACCTTGCTTCTATCACCCGTCACATCCACAGCTGGGTATTGTTTTTGCTTTGGCTCCATCTCTTCATTCTTTCTGGAGTTATTTCTCCACTGATCTCCAGTAGCATATTGGGCACCTACTGACCTGGGGAGTTCCTCTTTCAGTATCCTATCATTTTGGCTTTTCATACAGTTCATGGGGTTCTCAAGGCAAGAATACTGAAGTGGTTTGCCTTTCCCTTCTCCACTGGACCACATTCTGTCATAGCAAACACTCTCTTCCAACAACACAAGAGAAGACTCTACACATGGACATCACCAGATGGTCAACACCGAAATCAGATTGATTATATTCTTTGCAGCCAAAGATGGAGAAGCTCTATACAGTCAACAAAAACAAGACTGGGAGCTGACTGTGGCTCAGATCATGAACTCCTTATTGCCAAACTCAGACTTAAATTGAACAAAGTAGGGAAAACCACTAGACCATTCAGGTATGACCTAAATCAAATCCCTTATGATTATACAGTGGAAGTGGGAAATAGATTTAAGGGCCTAGATCTGATAGATAGAGTGCCTGATGAACTATGGAATGAGTTTCGTGACGTTGTACAGGAGACAGGGATCAAGACCATCCCCACGGAAAAGAAATGCAGAAAAGCAAAATGGCTGTCTGGGGAGGCCTTACAAATAGCTGTGAAAAGAAGAGAAGCCAAAAGCAAAGGAGAAAAGGAAAGATATAAGTATATGAATGCAGAGTTCCAAAGAATAGCAAGGAGATATAAGAAAGTCTTCCTCAGTGATCAAGGCAAAGAAATAGAGGAAAACAACAGAATGGGAAAGACTAGAGATCTCTTCAAGAAAATTAGAGATACCAAGGGAACATTTCATGCAAAGATGGGCTCGATAAATGACAGAAGTGGTATGGACCTAACAGAAGCAGAAGATATTAAGAAGAGGTGGCAAGAACACTCAGAAGAACTGTACAAAAAAGATCTTCATGACCCAAATAATTATGATGATGTCATCACTCATCTAGAGCCAGACATCCTGGAATGCGAAGTCAAGTGGGCCTTAGAAAGCATCACTACGAACCAAGCTAGTGGACGTGATGGAATTCCAGTTGAGCTATTCCAAATCCTGAAAGATGATGCTGTGAAAGTGCTGCACTCAATATGCCAGCCAATTTGGAAAACTCAGCAGTGGCTACAGGACTGGGAAAGGTCCGTTTTCATTCCAATCCCAAAGAAAGGCAATGCCAAAGAAGGCTCAAACTACCGCACAATTGCACTCATCTCACATGCTAGTAAAGTAATGCTCAAAATTCTCCAAGCCAGGCTTCAGCAATACATGAACCATGAACTTCCTGATGTTCAAGCTGGTTTTAGAAAAGGCAGAGGAACCAGAGATCAAATTGCCAACATCTGCTGGATAATGGAAAAAGCAAGAGAGTTCCAGAAAAACATCTATTTCTGCTTTATTGACTATGCCAAAGCCTTTGACTGTGTGGATCACAGTAAACTGTGGCAAATCCTGAAAGAGATGGGCATACCAGACCACCTGACCTGCCTCTTGAGAAACCTATATGCAGGTCAGGAAGCAACAGTTAGAACTGGACATGGAACAATAGACTGGTTCCAAATAGGAAAAGGAGTACGTCAAGGCTGTATATTGTCTCCCTGCTTATTTAACTTATATGCAGAGTACATAATGAGAAACACTGGGCTGGATGAAGCACAAGCTGGAAACAGGATTGCCGGGAGAAATATCAATCACCTCAGATATGCAGATGACACCACCCTTATGGCAGAAAGTGAAGCGGAACTAAAGAGCCTCTTGATGAAAGTGAAAGTGGAGAGTGAAAAAGTTGGCTTAAAGCTCAACATTCAGAAAATGAAGATCATGGCATCCAGTCCCATCACTTCATGGGAAATAGATGGGGAAACAGTGGAAACAGTGTCAGACTTTATTTTTCTGGGCTCCAAAATCACTTCAGATGGTGACTGCAGCCATGAAATTAAAAGACACTTACTCCTTGGAAGGAAAGTTATGACCAACCTAGATAGCGTATTCAAAAACAGAGACATTACTTTGCCAACAAAGGTCCATCTAGTAAAGGCTATGGTTTTTCCTGTGGTCGTGTATGGATTTGAGAGTTCGACTGTGAAGAAGGCTGAGCGCCAAAGAAGTGATGCTTTTGAACTGTGGTTTTGGAGAAGATTCTTGAGAGTCCCTTGGACTGCAAGGGGATCCAAGCAGTCCATTCTGAAGGAGATCAGCCCTGGGATTTCTTTGGAAGGAATGATGCTAAAGCTGAAACTCCAGTACTTTGGCCTCCTCATGTGAAGAGTTGACTCATTGGAAAAGACTCTGATGCTAGGAGGGATTGAGGGCAAGAGGAGAAGGGGATGACAGAGGATGAGATGGCTGGATGGCATCACTGACTCGATGGACGTGAGTCTGGGTGAACTCCGGGAGTTGGTGATGGACAGGGAGGCCTGGCATGCTGCCATTCATGGGGTCACAAAGAGTGGGGACTGAGCGACTGAACTGAACGGAACTGAACTGAACCATTATCTTCATTACCTCCACCATAGTTTGGCCTCAGGTCAAATAACTGGGAGGGAACACAGCCCAGCCCTTCAACATTTTTTACAAGTAGTACCCAAATCACAGGATTTCCCAAGATTAGAAAATAAACCAATGAAAAGAACAGAGGATAATTCTTGCTTCTATTAATCTTTGTATCAGTGGTGGTTGTAGTGGTTTTGTTATTAGTATCATCACCAACAAAGCCACTATCAAGGCCACTATCATCATCATCATTTCCAGTAGGCTAACTGGAGAATCCCCAACCAGTAACACTGAAGAAGCTGAAGTTGAACGGTTCTATGAAGACCTACAAGACCTTTTAGAACTAACACCCCAAAAAGATGTCCTTTTCATTAGAGGGGACTGGGATGCAAAAGTAGGAATTCAAGAAACACCTGGGGTAACAGGCAAATTTGGCCTTGGAATACAGAATGAAGCAGGGCAAAGGCTAATAGTTTTGCCAAGAGAGTGCACTGGTCATAGCAAATACCCTCTTCCAATAACACAAGAGAAGACTCTACACATGGACATCACCAGATGGTCAACACCGAAACCAGATTGATTATATTCTTTGCAGCCAAAATGGAGAAGCTGTATACAGTCAGCAAAAACTAGACCAGGAGATGACTGTGGCTCAGACCATGAACTCCTTATAGCCAAGTTCAGACTTAAACTGAAGAAAGTAGGGGAAACCACTAGACCATTCAGGTATGACCTAAATCAAATCCCTTATGATTATACAGTGGAAGTGAGAAATAGACTTGAGGTACTAGATCTGATAGCTAGAGTGCCTGATGAACTATGGACGGAGGTTCGTGACATTGTACAGGAGACAGGGATCAAGACCATCCCCATGGAAAAGAAATGCAGAAAAGCAAAATGGCTGTCTGGGGAGGCCTTACAAATAGCTGTGAAAAGAAGAGAAGCCAAAAGCAAAGGAGAAAAGGAAAGATATAAGCATCTGAATGCAGAGTTCCAAAGAATAGCAAGAAGAGATAAGAAAGCCTTCTTCAGCAATCAATGCAAAGAAATAGAGGAAAACAACAGAATGGGAAAGACTAGGGATCTCTTCAAGAAAATCAGAGATACCAAAGGAACATTTCATGCAAAGATGAGCTCGATAAAGGACAGAAATGGTATGGACCTAACAGGAGGAGAAGATATTAAGAAGAGGTGGCAAGAATACACAGAACAACTGTACAAAAAAGATCTTCATGACCAAGATAATCATGATGGTGTGATCACTGACCTAGAGCCAGACATCCTGGAATGTGAAGTCAAGTGGGCCTTAGAAAGCATCTCTATGAACAAAGCTAGTGGGGGTGATGGAATTCCAGTTGAGCTATTCCAAATCCTGAAAGATGATGCTGTGAAAGTGCTGCACTCAATATGCCAGCAAATTTGGAAAACTCAGCAGTGGCCACAGGACTGGAAAAGGTCAGTTTTCATTCCAATCCCAAAGAAAGGCAATGCCAAAGGATGCTCAAACTACCGCACAATTGCACTCATCTTCACTATTTACCTTTATGCATTGGAGAAGGAAATGGCAACCCACTCCAGTGTTCTTGTCTGGAGAATCCCAGGGATGGGGGAGCCTGGTGGGCTGCCGTCTATGTGGTCGCACAGAGTCGGACACGACCGAAGCGACTTAGCAGTAGCAGCACACGGTAATAAAGTAATGCTCAAAATTCTCAAGCCAGGCTTCAGCAATACATGTACCGTGAACTTTCAGATGTTCAAGCTGGTTTTAGAAAAGGCAGAGGAACTAGAGATCAAATTGCCAACATCCGCTGGATCATCAAAAAAGCAAGAGAGTTCCAGCAAAACATCTATTTCTGCTTTATTGGCTATGCCAAAGCCTTTGACTGTGTGGATCACAATAAACTGTGGAAAATTCTGCAAGAGATGGGAATAGCAGAACACCTGACCTGCCTCTTGAGAAACAGTTAGAACTGGACATGGAACAAGAGACTGGTTGCAAATAGGAAAAGGAGTATGTCAAGGCTGTATATTGTCTCCTTGCTTATTTAACTTATATGCAGAGTACATCATGAGAAACGCTGGGCTGGAAGAAACACAAGCTGGAATCAAGATTGCCGGGAGAAATATCAATAACTTCAGATATGCAGATGACACCACCCTTATGGCAGAAAGTGAAGCGGAACTAAAAAGCCTCTTGATGAAAGTGAAAGAGGAGAGTGAAAAAGTTGGCTTAAAGCTCAACATTCAGAAAACGAAGATCATGGCATCCAGTCCCATCACTTCATGGGAAATAGATGGGGAAACAGTGGAAACAGTGTCAGACTTTATTTTTGGGGGGCTCCAAAATCACTGCAGATAGTGATTGCAGCCATGAAATTAAAAGATGCATACTGCTTAGAAGGAAAGTTATGACCAACCTAGATAGCGTATTCAAAAGCAGAGGCATTACTTTGCCAACAAAGGTCCATCTTGTCAAAGAGTCGGATACAACTGAGCAACTGAACTGATCTGAACTGGAGAAGGAAATAGCAATCCACTACAGTACTCTTGCCTGGAAGATCCCCTGGACTGAGGAGTCTGATAGTCTGTCCTACCATGGTAGGCAGTCCATGGGGTCACAAGAGTTGGACATGATGGAGCAACTTCACTTTGTCATCCTGATAAAACTAGTGTTTGCATAGAATAGGAAAGCAGTATAAAAAAGAAAGATATCCCATTTCAAAGGCCTTGCCTTCAAGTGCCCAATATCACCAATTTCTGTGTCACTCACATAAATCAGAGGCAAGCATGAGGTTGAATCAGATAACTTATTTGGAAGACCTTGTAGTATATTACCATTCCTAACTGAAAGAAAACATTCACTAAATACATGGCTCAGGATGGTATGTGACAAGGCAGGCCTAGGGATCAACACCTGGAATAGCACAGAGGAGCCAGGACACATCTGACCTATACTGAGTAGTGTCCCTTTCACTTTTTGAAGAGTATGCCAGTTCTTGAGCCTGCTGTCAATTGGCAAATACTCTTTTAGAAAGCTCTGCCTTGTGACTGCTTCCTATGATGAAAATAGTCAGCAGAAGTACCCATGAAATAATTCACTGAGGCCTTCCCCACAGCCCGTCCAGTGAAGAGACTCAGGATGACTGCAATGTGATGGGCAACCTGCACTAGACTGTGGGGAAAGGAGAGAAGGGGCCACCATAACTGTTAAGTTTCACAACTCTTTTGACTAGCAAATGAGCCAGGCTTGGTCACCATCGTGTCTCTGCTGAAAGAACACAGACTAGGGAAAGCTTTCTCTTACTATTATATGTTTCAGTTTGTCACCACATAAGGAATCCACAATGACACCCATCGTCCAAGGATTTGAAGTAACTATGAAGAAAGCTGAGCGCCAAAGAATTGATGCTTTTAAACTGTGGTGTTGGAGAAGACTCTTGAGAGTCCCTTGGACTGCAAGGAGATACAACCAGTCCACCCTAAAGGACATCAGTCCTGAATATTCATTGGAAAGACTGATGCTGAAGCTCCAATACTTTGGCCACCTGATGCAAAGAACTGACTCATTGGAAAAGACCCTGATGCTGGTAAAGATTGAAGGCAGGAGGAGAAGGGGATGACAGAGGATGAGATGGCTGGATGGCATCAACGACTCGATGGACATGAGTTTGGGTGAACTCCGGGAGTTGGTGATGGACAGGGAGGCCTGGCGTGCTGTGATTCATGTGGTTGCAAAGAGTCGGACACGACTGAGCGACTGAACTGAACTGAACTGAACTGAACCCATTACAGGTATAAACCAAAACAGTATGAATGTCAATGTGCTGGGAAAAGGCCACACACACTCGTTTCCCATCAACAAGGAAATGTGCAATTTGAATGTGGGTCAGTGAAATACACGTTCTATGATGCCAGCTTCCGACTGAAACTTGTACCACTAACAAAGCAGAGGAACCAGAGTTATCTATTGAGACTAAAAGTTAGAAGGCTCTTTGAGAACATTTTAAATAGTGTACATTTCTATTAAACACTTTCCCCTCCCCTTTAAGATGAGCAACTGACCTCACCTGAATGTTGATAAATTAATCACCACAAAGAAAAGTAGTAACATTATGTAGAAAGAGAGAGTAGAAACCTTTCTGGCACTTCCAGGTAACAGACACCATCTGGCCTGCACTGGGTTCACACCCAGGAAAGTCCTCACAGCTGCAGAGAGAAAGCCATGTCAGCCTCCATGTGAGGTGTCCAAGATGAGCAGAGCTGAATGTCACTCCCAGCAAGGAAAAGCCTGGAGTCCCGGGCTGCCTCTTGCTTCACAGCAGGACTAAAGACATGTGGTTTGCAATGAGATGCTTGAGTAACTCCTGAGGTAACTCGGTGGCCCTGTGAAAGGAAACATGCATGTAGAAGAAATGATGCCAAAGTCTAAAGGGCTGGGACAGGAAAAGGAAACAGTGGCCATAAAAGGAGTTGAACTAAATGCCATCCCTTTCTGTTCCAATAGGTGGATTCACAAAATGGGGGACTACATTCTTTGAGCACCAGCTGTGACTTAAGTCCTTAACAAAGATTATCACACTTGATTCTCACAAATCCACGACAGCATATGAGATATCTCATTGTGCAAAGAAAGAGAGAATGGAGCTCAAAGATGATTGTAAGAGAGAGCCGAGAGACTTTCAGACTCAGATATTGGAGGCTGTTTGTGAATGAAACACTAGGTATGGTCCCAGCAATATCTACAAGCAAACACATGGCGAAGAATTACTGGAATGGTGAAAATTTCAAGGAGTATTGACTCCTGACCTGGCAGTTACTTCCACTGTATTCTCAGGATCCTTATTACGTGTGGAAGGTGTCTGGGAAACAATCATTTACCACCACCCACTTGGTCCACACATCCCATTTTACCCTTTTTTATAGACAGAAATGTTTTCAATTACCTTCAGATCCATATTGTCATATTAGGAAAAAAAGGTACCCAAGCAGCACAAATTCCAAATTCATGAGGTTTATTTTCAACAGGCCAATCCAGTCCATCTCGCTGCCGCCAGCTACTGCAAGAGTTTCCAGCCAGAATAAAAAGAAAGATCAACCCTTTGATGGTAAAGTGTCAAAATCAGTTGATTTTGAAAACTGACATTCTAAAAGTCAATGTGTCTGCAACAGAGGCACCCACAATGAACAGAGGAACATGATTAAGGACTGGAAAAAGATACCACTGTCTTGTTTAACGATCTGATTCCATTAACAGTCTCTACCACAGAATTACCAAGCCGTGTCCAGGGAGACACCTTGACATTGTTCTCTTAGAGACCCAGGAAAGGCATTTTGACCCCATCTTCAATTATGTTATGGGTGATGGGGAAGGAGTCCTACCCTCTGAACAGCACCTGTGACCACACATAACATAACCTGCTTTTACTTGTCTAGTCGATCAGGTCAGTTGGTTCCAGATCCATTCTTTACTTGACAGTCCCCCAGGCTGAGCAGTACTGGGCTTATCCATCACAGGTCTGGAAAAAGATCTGTAAGAAGATTGCCAGTGGGTAAACTGACTAGCGTAACTGCTGGAAAATTAAGTAACCTGGAAATGCATATAGGTGGGTGTCTGTGGCAGACACCCCATTTCTCTTATTAGAGAAGCTTCTAAAATCATTGAACTCAGGAATGTAATCATGCTACCTCTGCCCATTAGACTAGGCCAAATGATATGAAAGGTAACATAAGATAGAGACTGATCTTCAGAGGTATGGCTGCCCCTACAAAATGAACCACTGGTTCATCCTGCTTAAACAAAACATCACAGAGTAATTATGGAACATTACAGCGAAAGGCCATGACCCTTGTTTGAAGAAGGACAGTCTCAGAGAACACCATTTTCTTTTTTCACAGCTTGGGCCAGTGGACAACTTGATGCCAGTCACTGTTGTTAAACAAGGGTTAAATGCCAATTGGAAAACTTTTTCCTTATTTATGCCAAGAAGATAATTTAAAATGTTTACAGAAATCTTATGAAACAGCCCAGGACCCATATTCAACTGGCTTAAATGATATCCAATGTGTAATTGTTCAGCAAGACAAAATCCTAAATTTTGTAAACAGGTGACATAGTCAGATGAAAGGAATTCAGTGTCATAACACTTCAAAAACAAAGTTACAAGATTATGTTCTGCATTTATAAATCAAGACTATTCCCCAGTGTTTATTCTCAAGGAGGTTTATGAACAGGGAACAATAGCAGACTATAAACAAAATAACTCTATCAAACAAGAAATTATAATACAAAATAAAGCATAATCAGAAGTGAAGTTCATTTCCTTTAAATTGAAATTTGCACAAAACCATTTAAAGAAAATTCTGGGGAGCCACAGGAGCAAGCTTTTTTTTTTTTTTTTTGAGCAAAAGCTTAATTGAATACAGTGAGATGAACATGTAAAAAAAAATGTTAAGAGCATTCAGTCTTGGCTGACAAGATGAGCTCATGCACATCAACAGTGACTGTGTAAACTCAAGCACCAAGCCGGCTTAGTCAGTCCATTCAATTCAGAATATGCCAACTGAAAATACGTTTATTTGAAGAGTAGTTGTCCAGTTGAGCTATTTCAAATCTTGGAAGATGATGCTGTGAAAGTGCTGCACTCAGTATGCCAGCAAATTTGGAAAACTCAGCAGTGGCCACAGGACTGGAAAAGGTCAGTTCTCATTCCAATCCCAAAGAAAGGCAATGCCAAAGAATGCTCAAACTACCACACAATTGCACTCATCTCACACGCTAGTAAAGTAATGCTCAAAATTCTCAAGCCAGGCTTCAGCAATATGTGAACCGTGAACTTCCTGATGTTCAAGCTGGTTTTAGAAAAGGCAGAGGAACCAGAGATCAAATTGCCAACATCTGCTGGATCATGGAAAAAGCAAGAGTTCCAGAAAAACATCTATTTCTGCTTTATTGACTATGCCAAAGCCTTTGACTGTGTGGATCACAATAAACTGTGGGAAATTCTGTAAGAGATGGGAATACCAGACCACCTGACCTGCCTCTTGAGAAACCTATATGCAGGTCAGGAAGCAACAGTTAGAACTGGACATGGACCAACAGACTGGTTGCAAATAGGAAAAGGAGTATGTCAAGGCTGTATATTGTCACCCTGCTTATTTAACTTATATGCAGAGTACATCATGAGAAATGCTGGGCTGGAAGAACCACAAGCTGGAATCAAGGTTGCAGAGAAATATCAATCACCTCAGATATGCAGATGACACCACCCTTATGGCAGAAAGTGAAGAGGAACTCAGAAGCCTCTTGATGAAAGTGAAAGAGGAGAGTGAAAAAGTTGGCTTAAAGCTCAACATTCAGAAAACGAAGATCATGGCATCCGGTCCCATCACTTCATGGGAAATAGATGGGGAAACAGTGGAAACAGTGTCAGATTTTATTTTTGGGGGGCTCCAAAATCACTGCAGATGGTGACTGCAGCCATGAAATTAAAAGACGCTTACTCCTTGGAAGGAAAGTTATGACCAACCTAGACAGCATATTCAAAAGTAGAGACATTACTTTGCCAGCAAAGGTCCGTCTAGTCAAGGCTATGGTTTTTCCAGTGGTCGTGTATGGATGTGAGAGTTGGACTGTGAAGAAAGCTGAGCGCTGAAGAATTGATGCTTTTGAACTGTGGTGTGGGAGAAGACTCTTGAGAGCCCTTGGACTGCAAGGAGATCCAACCAGTCCATTCTAAAGGAGTTCATTCCTGGGTGTTCATTGGAAGGACTGATGCTAAAGCTGAAATTCCAATACTTTGGCCACCTCATGCGAAGAGTTGACTCATTGGAAAAGACTCTGATGCTGGGAGGGATTGGGAGCAGGAGGAGAATGGGATGACAGAGGATGAGATGTCTGGATGGCATCACCAACTCAATGGACATGGGTTTGTGTGAACTCCGGAAGTTGGTGATGGACAGGGAGGCCTGGTGTGCTGTGATTCATGGGGTCGCAAAGAGTTGGACACGACTGAGCAACTGCACTGAACTGAACTGTGAAACACAACTGAGATCACAATTACGCAAAATCAAATGATTGCAATGCCCTGAAAAGGCCCACACCATTATAATGTATAATGAAAAGGAAAACACTGGGTGCTTGATTCCTTCCTGGGTTTGAAAGAAAACAACAGACAAAGAGAATGCTGTTTTCTTATTTGTAACCTGCAAACATTAATAAATCTTTTAAGGGTTAGGGTTTTGCTTGAATAGAACGAACTTAAATACACACAAAATGCAAAACAGCCTTCAAAGGTGACTGAAGACCATATCCAGGTTCTATGAATGAGCCCCGAGCCAAACAAGCCATCTGTTTACTCAATTTTCACATTAAAATTCTCAGAATTTGTGTTCTGTTTAAGGCAACACATGAAGAAGACCATTCCAAAAGTTAACAAAAAAATGATATTAAACTTAAAGCTATCAGTTCAGTTCAGTTGCTCAGTTGTGTCCGACTCTTTGTGACCCCATGAACCACAGCATGCCAGGCCACCCTGCCCATCACCAACTCTTGGAGTCTACCCAAACCCATGTCCATTGAGTCAGTGATGCCATCCAACCATCTCATCTTCTGTCAGCCCCTTCTCCTTCCACCTTCAATCTTTCCCAGCATCAGGGTCTTTTCAAATGAATCAGTTCCTCACATTAGGTGGCCAAAGTATCGGAGTTTCAGCTTCAGCATCAGTCCTTCCAATGAATATTCAGGACTGATTTCCTTTAGAATGGACTGGTTGGATCTCCTTGCAGTCCAAGGGACTCTCAAGAGTCTTCTCCCACACCACAGTTCAAAAGCATCAATTCTTCAGCGCTCAGCTTTCTTCACAGTCCAATTTTCACATCCATACATGACCACTGGAAAAACCATAGCCTTGACTAGATGGACCTTTGTTGGCAAAGTAATATCTCTGTTTTTTAATATGCTATCTAGGTTGGTCATAACTTTCCTTCCAAGGAGTATGCATCTTTTAATTTCATGGCTGCAATCACCATCTGCAGTGATTTTGGAGCCCAAAAAAATAGTCTGACACTGTTTCCCCATCTATTTCCCATGAAGTGATGGGACCAGATGCCATGATCTTAGTTTTCTGAATGTTGAACTTTAAGCCAACTTTTCACTCTCCTCTTTCACTTTCATCAAGAGGCTTTTTAGTTCCTCTTCACTTTCTGCCATAAGGGTGGTGTCATCTGCATATCTGAGGTTATTGATATTTCTCCGCAACCTTGATTCCAGCTTGTGGTTCTTCCAGCCCAACATTTCTCATGATGTACTCTGCATATAAGTTAAATAAGCAGGGCTGACATACAGCCTTGACATATTCCTTTTCCTATTTGGAACCAGTCTGTTGGTCCATGTCCAGTTCTAACTGTTGCTTCCTGACCTGCATATAGGTTTCTCAAGAGGCAGGTCAGGTGGTCTGGTATTCCCATCTCTTACAGAATTTCCCACAGTTTATTGTGATCCACACAGTCAAAGGCTTTGGCATAGTCAATAAAGCAGAAATAGATGTTTTTCTGGAACTCTTGCTTTTTCCATGATCCAGCGGATGTTGGCAATTTGATCTCTGGTTCCTCTGCCTTTGCTAAAACCAGCTTGAACATCAGGAAGTTCACGGTTCACATATTGCTGAAGCCTGGCTTGAGAATTTTGAGCATTACTTTACTAGCGTGTGAGATGAGTGCAATTGTGCGGTAGTTTGAGCATTCTTTGGCATTGCCTTTCTTTGGGATTGGAATGAAAACTGACCTTTGCCAGTCCTGTGGCCACTGCTGAGTTTTCCAAATTTGCTGGCATACTGAGTGCAGCACTTTCACAGCATCATCTTTCAGGATTTGAAATAGCTCAACTGGAATTCCATCACCTCCACTAGCTTTGTTCATAGTGATGCTTCCTAAGGCCCACTTGACTTCACATTCTCAAAACACCAAGGCAGCCAAGGGCTGTCAGCTCGCATAATGTGGCACATGCTCCCTCAGAGACTCACTTTCTCGTTTCACAGGGAAAGTAACAGAAACATGCTCAATGGTTAAGAAAGGTCACAAAAATGGCCAAGATCAACATTTGAACCAATACCCGACAATGATATATCCAGCCCAAATGCCCTACAGTACAAGGCAGAATCAGCTCCATGGTGACCAACGGTCACCCAACTGTCCAGCACCCCCACACCATTCAGCCAACCACACGCACCCTTCCCTCACATTAAGCTGCAAACACTACAAAACATTAAGATCATTAATGGGAAGGGGGTCTCCACGACCCACAATTAAACCAAGAAAATCTTCAAGTTCATCAGGCTGTTACAATAAGCCCCAACACCAAACCCAGAAGTGCCTGAGAAACCTCTGCCATCCACGCAGGAGCCCCTGACATGTCTGTCAAGGTGTCCATTAGGACACACCATTTTCCTGACTCTCCAAATCACACCGCAGACAGCCAAATATGAATAAAGTAACGAAAACTTACGCTTTTGAGATCTCGGGAAACGGGCCTCCATGATAAATCCTAACCAAAGATTACGG
Source organism: Bubalus kerabau (assembly GCF_029407905.1). NCBI lineage: Eukaryota > Metazoa > Chordata > Mammalia > Artiodactyla > Bovidae > Bubalus > Bubalus kerabau. Next base: position 23,287,960 of record NC_073647.1, on the reverse strand, counting down.
TCGACAGAAGCCCCACAGGACAACACAGCCAGGAACTTAGTCTCCCACTGGGTCTTTTGCTATGGCTTCTTCTGCAAGGTTTCTATAACTGTGCTTCCCAATGTCATCATTGGTGGGCCTGTGATGGTTTACAGGGAGATTGGCCATTTTTCTCAGGTAGTTCTACTGGTGGGAAACTGTCCTTTTCCCAAGGCCCAGCTCAAGTAATGGAATCTCTATGCCTTTCCATATCTGTCTCCATCCCTCAATGCCCACCTCTTCAACTTAGGTCTTTGCACAGATCTTTTCCTTTGTTTCTTGTCATCTTAGATTTTGAAAAGCATGAACATTCAGTTTACCCAGGCCTAGGTCAATTACATCCCTCTCCAGGAAGCCATCCAAGCTGAACTCCTTCCAGGCACAATATGAGTGCTTCATATTAGATATGGACATGGAGATATACCAGAGCAGAGTTGCAGAAGAATTGTTTATGAGCTCTGGGATCAGACAATACTGTGCTGGGCACTGTGTGCAGGAGCCAAGGTTTGCACTTGGAAATTTGGCAAGTCAGTTCAGGTTGCAGACATTTGGGAAGACCAGGGAACACTGACAACAAGCTAACTCATAGAAGCCTCATTTGATTGGTACCACCCTTCTCAAGATTTTCATATCCTTTCCTGCTTTTCTATCTGTGAAAATCTTGTCTTCCCTACAAGGCCCAGTCATAAATCTCTTCCTTACATCTCTTCCTGTATTCATGTTCCCACCCCAACCACAAGAAGCCTTATTTCTCCTGTTGCTATAGGAAGAAACATATGAGGACTTCATATCTCTGCTGTAAATGTCACTAAACTTCACGGTTATTTAGAGTGAGACTGGAAGCTCACGTCTTTCCCTGGAGGCCTCCTGCTGCGAAATCTCTACACCTGCTCTCAATTTGTGAGTTCTACAAACAGGAAGGTGCAGCTCCCCTAGGCTTGACTACCTTGAGCATTTAACTCATCTACACTCTACAGGGTGTTTGGACCCCATAGCCCCTGGTTCTCTTAGCTGGACTACATGGTCACAAGTTGCACAGTGCTTCTAAGAAAGATGACCAAGTGTTAGCACTGTCCTTCACATGGGTTAGATCATTTAGGAGGGTGTTTGAGGCTTCATGGTGTGAACAGTGTTATACAGCAGTCCATGATGTTGCCCTATGCACTGTGATGGCCAATTTTATGTGCCAACTTGCTGGTCATGGAACATCCAAATAAATCATTATTTCTGGTTGTAACTGTGAGGGTATTTCTGGATAAGATGAGCATTTGAATTGGTGACTTAGTAGAATAGAAGGCCTTCCCCAATGTGGGTGGGCATCCTCCAATCTATTGAAGGTCCAAACGGAACAGAAGGCAGAAAAAGGAAAACTCCTCCCCCTTTTTCCTATCTCATTGTTTCAGATAGAACATTTCTCCTCATTTTCTACTTCTCCTCAACTAGGATTCACACCATCAGAACCCCTGATTCACAGGCCTACAGACTGGGACAGAATTCTATTACTGGCTTTCCTAGCTTTACACCATGTAGACAGGAGATTGTGGAATTTCTCAGCCTCCATAAATAGGGAACTACATTCCTCAAGATAAACTTTCTTCATATACATATTTATATATATATATAAACATATATAAAATATTTACATTATATGTATATATATACACACAGAGAGAGATAAATGTACATATAAAATATCTCTTATTGGCTCTGTTTCTTTGAATAACTCTGACTGATAAAGCTGGATAATCGCAGACAGTTTCTCTTATTAGATTTGGCTTCATAGTCCTCAAATAGAACTTGGAAGAAACAAGAAAATCAAATACATGAAAATTAGTTCCAAACTACTGGTGAGGAAACTAAGACACCAGAAACAGACAGCCAGATATTGGCCCAGAGGGGTTCCTTTTCCACCAGGGATTAGCTGCTCTTTGGCAAGTCCAGGGAAAGCTTACAGGTGAGCTTTTCCAAACCTGGGATTGTTGGGTAAGCCTTTGACAACTATCCTGAGGGCAGGAGAGTTGTTGCAGGCTGTGTCTAGTAATCCATAAATAATGATTAATCCACATGGGGAGGCACAACAAGGAAAATTGCAGCCATTGATGTGAATCCTGTCTCGTGATATGCTAAGTCTTCCCCATGTGTTACTAGGCATCTCCCTCTGAGGGACATCAGCAGCTGTATATATATGTGCTGGACCCTCTCAAGCCCTGGCATATGCTGACCACTACCACACAGATCCTATCTTTCACATCATCAGTATCTCCTCCATCTGTGGTCACTGTTCATTCATTTTTTTTTGCATGTGTCACTGTGCAGCTTGTGGGCTCTTAGTTCTGCAACCAGGGATCAAACCTGGGCCCATAGCAGTAAAAGCACTGAGATTTAGCCACTGGACCACCAGGAAAGTGCTGCCATTCATTCTTGTCTTATTTATACTTCATTCCACATTTATGGCCTGTCTGTAGACAATAATGACTTCTCATTTACTGTGTACAGTACATGGGCTTGAGGTATGCTGTTTGGATTCATACCATAATTACTAATCCTACCAGGTGAATATCCTTCATTGTTTTTGTGCCTCAGTTTCCTCATCAGTAGAGTGAGGATACTAATAAGAACTATGTCATCAGGCTGCCATGACCCTTAGTGAGCTCATGCAAAGCATTTAGACAAGTACCTTACAGTCCTAAATGTTCATTGGAAGGACTGATGCTGAAGCTGAAACTCCAATACTTTAGCCACCTGATGCGAAGTAAGTACACACTAGAAAAGACCCTGATGCTGGGAAAGATTGAAAGCGGGAAGAGAAGGGGCCGACAGAGGATGAGATGCTTGGATGGCATCAGTGACTCAATGGACATGAGTTTGGGTAAGCTTCAGGAGTTGCTGATGGACAGGGAAGCCTGGCTTGCTGCAGTCCCTGGGGTTGCAAAGAGTCGGACACAACTGAACGAGTGAAGTGAACCGAACTAACATACACTAAGCTTTCATGTAAAGTTAACTAGGACTGTGACTTTATCACCATGCATGTTTCTGGTCAAATACACTCTCCCTTCTGGAGACTTTATCATGCTAGCTTCACCAACAAGGGTCTAATTTCTCTAAGTAATTTTCTGCTTACCATTCATGTAACATAATCCACATCTTAGTAACATGTAGGCCAGTTTGCCAGCTGTTTTGTTCCATAATTATTACTTTCATCTATGTTAATGTCTCTGTTGACTTATTAACTCTTGCACATGTCTTCACGTATATGTCTTGTTCTTATAAGTTTTACCATGAGTTTCCAATTCATCAGCTTAGTAGATAATTTTTCTCCTGATATAATATAGCTATATACAGCATAATACATATGAGGATTGAATAGTACATAAGAAGACAGTGAAATCTTACCTTTCATTAAGAGATCCCCAGTGATATTCCCCACTGAGAATGTCATAAACTCCCTTGTCTCCTCATTGCTTTGGCAGAAGTCACAATGTGGGTGGTATCTGATACAGGAACTGGCAAAAATGTACTGAAGATTTGGTTGACCATATCAGGCCTGTCTGTCAAGAAAAGATGCACCAGGCTGAAATGTGTGTTGCATGAGAGAAGACGTTTAAAGGATTAAGGAAGAGCAAGTGCACAGGAGCAGGACTGTGAAAGAACATGGTTTTCTCAGTAAAGAACACATATTATGTCCTTGAGGGAAAAGACAGTTAACAATATAACATGCAAAACATGAAGGGAAAGTAGATAAGTGGTCCAAGGTGAAGAACCATGTATTGGATGTGGTAAACTCCACTGAGATCCAATTCACTTTTCAAATCTACCATTTGGGTGTCAGTGCACAGAACAGATCAAAACAGAGGGTCAGCAGAAAAGGGAGACTGAGTACCCATGGCCACTTCACTCCAATATCATGTCAGACTTGCGCGTGGACAAGCACAGCATGTCTGCTGCCATGTGGAACAGGGCGTGGCTATGGATGTGAGAGTGGAAGGCAAGGACCACAGTATCACCGGAGAAGCAGTATAAGCAACCATCAACCGCAAGTTAAAACAGGTCAAGCCTGTCAGGACCATCTTGAGGAGAGGAACGACCCCCTCCTTGGCTGCCTGCAGCAGTGCTTGAATCCAAGTGTCAGATGCATTTTGAGTTCCAGCAGCTGCACACGGAGGCCGCAAGTGATTGGCAGTCCCTAGTGGAGCCCTCCAAGGACCCCCAAGCCAAGCCTCTACCCTGCCTCCCTGAAACATGCTCTAGCCTAAGCCCTCACCACCTGGCTGAGGGCTGGCCTCCAGATGCCCTAGGGGATCTGTCTGCCTAGGCCATGCTTCTTGTACTTCCCTTTGGGGGCCTGGGATTAACCACCTCCTGGCATCCCTTCCTGGGGTCAGGTGTGGGCCTGTTACTAATACTACTTGCATGTGTGTCCAAATCTTTAATGTTCCTCCTTCTGTCAAAGTGATGAATGTCCACACTGAAGCAGTCTGCATCAGGGCTTCCACACGTGCAGGCACCCACACACACACACACACACACACTGAAAAAAGGTCATTCATATTCTCAACTTTATATAATATGTACAAACTTCCTACAAAGATGTCTCCCAAACTTGATCCACTCATGAATGGAATGAAAGTACCTGTTTCCCTGCATTCTGAATGTTAGATTTTCCAACCATCATTGTACATCTTATAGGGAAAAGGCGTGTCTCAAATTCTCTGGTTTGAATGTGTTTGAAAAATATTTGGGAACAGACTGAAAAACATTTGAATGAAAAGTACACCAGATATTCACTGCAGAGGGCAAACAAACTGAAACCATACTCACAGAAAACTAGTCAATCTAATCACACTAGGACCACAGCCTTGTCTAACTCAATGAAACTAAGCCATGTCCGTGGGGCAACCCAAGATGGGCGGGTCATGGTGGAGAGATCTGACAGAATGTGGTCCACTGGAGAAGGGAATGGCAAACCACTTCAGTGTTCTTGCCTTGAGAACCCCATGAACTGTATGAAAAGCCAAAATGATAGGATACTGGAAGAGAAATTCCCCAGGTCAGTAGGTGCCCAATATGCTACTGGAGATCAGTGGAGAAATAACTCCAGAAAGAATGAAGGGATGGAGCCAAAACAAAAACAATACCCAGCTGTGCATGTGACTGGTGATAGAAGCAAGGTCCCATGCTGTAAAGAGCAATATTGCATAGGAACCTGGAATGTCAGGTCCATGAATCAAGGCAAATTGGAAGTGGTCAAACAAGAGATGGCAAGAGTGAATGTCGACATTCTAGGAATCAGCGAACTGAAACGGACTGGAATGGGTGAATTTAACTCAGATGACCATTATATCTACTATTGCGGGCAGGAATCCCTCAGAAGAAATGGAGTGCCCATCATGGTCAACAAAAGAGCCCGAAATGCAGTACTTGGATGCAATCTCAAAAATGACAGAATGATCTCTGTTCGTTTCCGAGGCAAACCATTCAATATCACAGTAATCCAAGTCTATGCCCCAACCAGTAACGCTGAAGAAGCTGAAGTTGAACAGTTCTATGAAGACCTACAAGACCTTTTAGAACTAACACCCAAAAAGGATGTCCTTTTCATTATAGGGGACTGGAATGCAAACGTAGGAAGTGAAGAAACACCTGGAGTAACAGGGAAATTTGGCCTTGGAATATGGAATGAAGCAGGGCAAAGACTAATACAGTTTTGCCAAGAAAATGCACTGTTCATAACAAACACCCTCTTCCAACAACACAAGAGAAGATTCTACACATGGACATCACCAGATGGTCAACACCAAAATTAGATTGATTATATTCTTTGCAGCCAAAGATGGAGAAGCTCTATACAGTCAGCAAAAACAAGGCCAGGAGCTGACTGTGGCTCAGACCATGAACTCCTTATTGCCAAATTCAGACTTAAATTGAAGAAAGTAGGGAAAACCACTAGACTATTCAGGTATGACCTAAATCAAATTCCTTATGATTATACAGTGGAAGTGAGAAATAGATTTAAGGGCCTAGATCTGATAGATTGAGTGCCTGATGAACTATGGAATGAGGTTCGTGACATTGTACAGGAGACAGGGATCAAGACCATCCCCATGGCAAAGAAATGCAAAAAAGCAAAATGGCTGTCTGGGGAGGCCTTACAAATAGCTGTGAAAAGAAGAGAAGTGAAAAGCAAAGGAGAAAAGGTAAGATATAAACATCTGAATGCAGAGTTCCAAAGAATACCAAGAAGAGATAAGAAAGCCTTCTTCAGCAATCAATGCAAAGAAATAGAGGAAAACAACAGAATGGGAAAGACTAGGGATCTCTTCAAGAAAATCAGAGATACCAAAGGAACATTTCATGCAAAGATGAGCTCGATAAAGGACAGAAATGGTATGGACCTAACAGAAGCAGAAGACATTAAGAAGAGGTGGCAAGAATACACAGAAGAACTGTACAAAAAAGATCTTCACGACCCAGATAATCACGATGGTGTGATCACTGACCTAGAGCCAGACATCCTAGAATGTGAAGTCAAGTGGGCCTTAGAAAGCATCACTATGAACAAAGCTAGTGGAGGTGATGGAATTCCAGTTGAGCTATTTCAAATCCTGAAAGATGATGCTGTCAAAGTGCTGCACTCAATATGCCAGCCAATTTGGAAAACTCAGCAGTGGCCACAGGACTGGAAAAAGTCAGTTCTCATTCCAATCCCAAAGAAAGGCAATGCCAAAGAATGCTCAAACTACCACACAATTGTGCTCATCTCACATGCTAGTAAAGTAATGCTCAAAATTCTCCAAGCCAGGCTTCAGCAATATGTGAACCATGAAGTTCCTGATGTTCAAGCTGGTTTTAGCAAAGGCAGAGGAACCAGAGATCAAATTGCCAACATCTGCTGGATCATGGAAAAAGCAAGAGAGTTCCAGAAAAGCATCTATTTCTGCTTTATTGACTATGCCAAAGCCTTTGACTGTGTGGATCACAATAAACTGTGGAAAATTCTGAAAGAGATGGGAATACCAGACCACCTGACCTGCCTCTTGAAAAATCTGTATGCAGGTCAGGAAGCAACAGTTAGAACTGGACATGGAACAACGGACTGGTTCCAAATAGGAAAAGGAGTTCGTCAAGGCTGTATGTTGTCACCCTGCTTATTTAACTTATATGCAGAGCACATCATGAGAAACGCTGGACTGGAAGAAACACAAGCTGGAATCAAGATTGCCGGGAGAAATATCAATAACCTCAGATATGCAGATGACACCACCCTTATGGCAGAAACTGAAGAGGAACTCAAAAGCCTCTTGATGAAAGTGAAAGTGGAGAGTGAAAAAGTTGGCTTAAAGCTCAACATTCAGAAAACGAAGATCATGGCATCCGGTCCCATCACTTCATGGGAAATAGATGGGGAAACAGTGGAAACAGTGTCAGTCTTTATTTTTCTGGGCTCCAAAATCACTGCAGATGGTGACTGCAGCCATGAAATTAAAAGACGCTTACTCCTTGGAAGGAAAGTTATGACCAACCTAGATAGCATATTCAAAAGCAGAGACATTACTTTGCCAACAAAGGTTCGTCTAGTCAAGGCTATGGTTTTTCCTGTGGTCGTGTATGGATATGAGAGTTGGACTGTGAAGAAGGCTGAGCGCCAAAGAATTGATGCTTTTGAACTGTGGTGTTGGAGAAGACTCTTGAGAGTCCCTTGGACTGCAAGGAGATCCAAGCAGTCCATTCTGAAGGAGATCAGCCCTGGGATTTCTTTGGAAGGAATGATGCTAAAGCTGAAACTCCAGTACTTTGGCCACCTCATGCGAAGAGTTGACTCATTGGAAAAGACTCTGATGCTAGGAGGGATTGAGGGCAAGAGGAGAAGGGGACGACAGAGGATGAGATGGCTGGATGGCATCACTGACTCGATGGACGTGAGTCTGGGTGAACTCTGGGAGTTGGTGATGGACAGGGAGGCCTGGTGTGCTGCTATTCATGGGGTCACAAAGATTCGGACACCACTGAGCGACTGATCTGATCTGATCTGATTCACTGCACTTCTGTAACTATCCTCTGTGGACTGCCTGGTCAAGAACGTGGCCCATCTATCCATTGGTCAGTGTGAAGGTGTCCCTGTAAACCCAGACTTGTGTCTGGTTTCTGTAGTGATGGCATTCCGGCTTAGGACTGTGACCTTAACCTGTGAAGTTCAGTGTAAATGTGGATCGTTAGTGTCAGTGTTGTCCCCTCCTCCTTCCCCTCATGAGATGGGCTCCATGCTGCCACAACATAGGGCTGGACCAGGGTGTGCAACTTGTGAATCGTCTTCTGGGACTTGGTTCAGTCACCCAGTGTAGATCTACATCTGGAAGAGTAATGACTGCCCCAAGTTGACCCACATCACTTGTCCAAATCAGCAGAGAAACTCAGACCACACATAGCAGGAAACAGACCTTCATATCTGTGCCACTGTGGCTGGAGACCAGGAAGAAATTGTAATGTGTGTCCCTAGCCTGTGTGTCTGGGCTATAGAGAGATAGAAAAATAGATCACTGGAGGGATAAAGAGACAGAAAGAAGAATAGGGAGGTAGGAGGAAGGCTGAAAGGACACCAGCGTTGGAAGTAAGGCACAGACTAGCCTGCATTTGCCTGTGTCTTGAGGAGACTTGTACCCTAGGGGCTTCCAAGATACTCACAGCCTTTCCAGTCTGAGTCCATGCTTCATCCAAGCTTCACCAGAATCCCTCCATGCCTGGAGATCCATCTGGAATGTCATGAGATGACCACTAGTCAGTCCCAAAGTCTTGGCAGAAAGGTGCACCAAGCCTTTCAAGTCTTGGCATCCCTGGGGTGGGGAAATGAATCAGAACAAAAAGCAGAAAAGGAACCTAGAATGGGCAAGTCCCTACTCATCCTTTTTTCCTATAAGCTTCCTGTCACCCACTCATTTATCTCCAAGTTGAGACCACATTCAAGTAAAAAGGAGAGTAGAAGGATGCAGGGCCCCCTGCTCTCTGAATGTGTGTGTGTGTGTGGAAGGGGCAGGTGAGCCTTAGAAATTTACAAGATCCTTGACCTCCACCAGAATAACAGAGTTCTAAAGGTGCACACCAGGTCCAGGAGGTATGTGTCCTGCTACAAGAGTGTGACTGTGCACTGAGACCCTACTTCTGAGTGCCAGAATATCCAGTGTTTCACATAGCTGCCCTGCATGATCAGGTTTATCCCCACAGCAATAGTTATGAGGGAGACACATATAGCCTGGCCATAAAAAGCCCTCAACAAATGGAAAAAATTATGCACCTTCCTCTCAGGTCATCCCCAGGTTCAAAACTCCTTGGTCTCATATAAAACAGAAAACATGTCCATTGATTCATTATGTAATTAATGCACACGGATCCATATTCAGAGTATGGGTGAGAAGTAGACCCACTACCTCCAACATCCAATCTCAGCATGTTTCTCTCCTGCCTGATGACTTGGACTTGCATAGCTAAGTCTGGTAGCTCACATCTTAATGGATAAGTCATTCTTTAACACAAGTAGGTGATATTATTGAAACAAAGAAAGAAATGTATAGAAGACCTTTTTCAACCTCCACATACTGAGGAACCCCTCAGGCAGGAGATGACAAGTTGCAGCTTTGGGGATCCTTAGACCGTGATGGCAAGATGTGAGTTGCTGACACCTGCATTCTTGAACATCTTTATGAATAATCAGGGAGAGACCTGAGCCCACCACCCAGCAGGCACATCTTCAATCAGGACAGACTGTGACAGTCTCGCTTCTTTTCCCAAGGAGAATGATTTCAATGAGCACAAGGTTTTAATGACCTCCCTAGCCCTCCCTGATTCAGGCCCTCTGCGCACCAAAGTTGTGTTGTCTCACTCCAAAGCCACGTGAGCCTTGCCCGTGCACAAGCCTGCCATGTGTGGCGGCCATGTGAAACAGGGCATGCCTGTGGATGTGCGCACGGAAGGCAAGGACGATGGCTTCACCCGAGGAGCAGTAAGGGCAGCCACCTACCCCATGTTGGACAAAGTCAACACCTGTCTGGACCACCTGGAGGACAGAAATAAGCACCTTCTGGCTGCCTCCCAGAGTGCTTGAATCTAACTGGTAGACACACCTTGAGTTCCAGGAGCTGGTCAAGGAGGCCTGAAGCAATTGGCAGTCCCTAGTGGAGTCCTACAAGGGCCTGGAGCCTGGCCTCAACCCTGCCTCCCTGAGCCAGGCTCTAGGCTGAGCCTTCATGACCTGACTTGGGGCTGGACTGCAGATGTCCTGGGGGATCTGCCTGCATAGGCCCTCTTTCTGGTACTTCCCTTCACCTGCCTGGCATACACCCCCCCCCCACCTGGCATTCCCACCTGGGGCCAGGAATGCGCCTGTGACCCACCCAACTTGCCTGCCTGCACAACTCCTGGATGCTCCCCGCTCTGCCTATGTTCATTAGGCAGATTAAACAGTTAGCTTAAAATCCTCTGGAATCACTATTCCTGAATCATGTTGCCACTTGAACGAATATTTCACAAAATGTTGTCAGCATTCTCAGCTCTACAAAGGGTTTATAAATTTGCTATTAGAAATTTTATGCAATGTGTGTAGAGTTTTGATTTTTTTAAAGCACTAGTCAAAGGCAATTGCTTCAGCCACTCAGTTACCTTTTCGATTCTTTTCATTCATACTCTGGTAATGATTGATATGTAGTGAATAATTCCTAATACTCAAAGGACTGGATTCTAATACAAATTGGAACAGGAGCTTTTTGTGTGCTTCCAGGTTTTTGTTTCCATGACTTCTGATGGTCTCCAGAACCATGCTGGGCCACTCCTTGTATCCTCACCCAAAGCAGGAATAGGAGATATACCCCCCATGCACACACGATATCCAGGTATTCATCTGTCATCCTCATGAATAAGTGAAAAGGATCACTTCTCCTAGGAAGATATCAGATTATCTACCATCATTCTTACCTTAACAAGGGCAGAACTTCAGTTCTGGCCTCGAGACCCTTCCCCCTGTCACCCACCACCTGTTATCAATGCCAAGATTACTGAGCCCAGAGTCCCACTCGGTACCTGGTGTGATGCACGTGGGAGCCACATCTTCACTGATGCTGCCTGGAGTCATCACAAAGAATGACATCTACAACGGGAGTTTTTCCATCATACATATTTTATTGAAAAACAACATTTTACAAATTGAAAATAGTTTAGACAGTCACCTGCTCCTCTTTGACCTGAGTGGTATGGTATATCTTCCATTTGCCAAGACTGGTGAGATCAGCATAGCAACTGAAACCGTCTGTAAACAAGGCCTCTGGTTATATTTCCTACTGCAAAGGACCACAGAGAATTCACCTCAAGGACACAGATTTTGGTAAAATATAAGCAAACTGGATGGTGAACAGTGGCTTCTACTTATTCCTCTTGCATGAGGTGCCATTGGCACAAGTTCCACTGAAGGAAATTCCCTGTGGCCTGAGTTTGGCCCAGGGTATGGCAATCACAATTTGTGGGAGGCAGACACCTCCAGGGACCTGCTATCTTATGTTAGGGTACTGCAGGGAAAATATAAAGTTACATAAGAAACAAAGTTTTAATTTTCCCCATTGAAAACTGACAGCAGGCCTTCACCCCTCCCTTTGCTTTAGAGGGTTAACTTTGCAAAACGTGTCAGTTATTTCTCTGCCTCTTTATATGTGTAGAAATCATTAAAAAAGCTCAATAAGCCTCTTGCCAATTTGAATGCTCCTTTAAGGACCTGGCAGGAAAATCCTTGCAAAAGGGGAGAGCTAGGTAAGGAAAGAAAAACTTAAGCAGTTGAAACCAGAAACTGCTAGACCTTCTGGACACTCAGAGAAAGAAATGACCATCAAAGCAGTGCACAAGAATCAATAAAAGTTCAGGAGAAGATCATAAAAAGGTTGGGCAAGGCAGCATCTTAAGAGGATTACAGCATCCACAGAAGCAGGAGATGTTCCTTCTCAGAACTTCCACAGGTTATGTTATTATGCAACAGTATAAAACATTATAAGGAACATTAAACATTGCACAGAATGAGCAGTGGTAGCAAAATCATCTCCTGGCAGAGAGGCCCACAGTTCACTAGGAAAATGAAATGTGAAGACCTGATCCCAGTATTAATGCCTGAATGTCAGTACAGGTCCACATTCACTCACTTCACAGCTATCCATTTGCTTTACCATTGTCTATATCAGTTATGGCCACCCAATGGTAGTGAGAGGGAACAGGGCTACTGGACAGGAGACAGAGCCCTGAACCCATAATGTCTGCCACATGTTTCACGCCAAAGATCCTTGTCATCTCCACTGTAAGTCTTTACTTATACTCTCAGAAGCTCCTCCTCATACCCCTGCTGGGCTCAAATTTAGCTATCAAGAGGAAGCCTTAAATGGGAGAACCAATGGACCCTTTCCCTCCCCAAACTGATCTCCCCTTTCCTCTCATCCTTCCTGTAGTGCAACATCACAAAAAACGCAAAACTGCCACTCCACTGTTGTACTAAAAAAACTTCTTCCTAGAGAGTGCAGTGGGTTCCCCTGAGGCAATGTCACCCTCACCAACAAGAAGACCCAAATGGAAGAGAAGCCACCACCAAGCAGAAAGGCTTTCTAGCAGATAAACAGATGGAGAGACAGCTACAGCCTGGGGGTGTAGCCCTCTCCAGCAAGAGGAAAACAAGGTCTTCATCCTCCAGTCCTCACAAATGACTCAGTCATTTCCTGGTCACCCAGACTCATCGGCACATACTGCCAAGGAAACAACGGCCAGAATAAAGGACGGCTCCTTGACAAGACCAACCTGACCTCATTTCTCCAACCAATGTGCATAGTGTGCTCAGCGGAAGAGTGCCAAAAGAGATCACAGAAAGTTCAAACCACATACTCGCACATAGAGCTGAGACACTTCATGATTCACAGTATGGCCTTGCTCTGCACAATGGCACAGACTTTTGACAACAGGCGACTCTCTTCTGCTCCAGAGCCTACATTACCCATGGCATTTGTGGCACAGAAGTCTGATTCAGACTAGAGGTACCTTACCATCCAAACACAACATTTTCCATAACCTTTGCTTTAGAGAAGTCTGACTCAAGCCAGGGCCAGCTCACACCAAGAACCCCTCGTTTCGAATGCCCTTTGTGGCATTGAAGTCTGGCTCAGAAGAACTAACTTACCATCGGGATCCAACATTTCCCATGACTCTTGTGTTAGAGAAGTCTGACTCAGGCCAGAATCAATTTATGCTCTGAACCCCACATTTCCTATGCCATTTGAGACACAAAGTATGACTCAGGCCAGAGCTAATTTACCACCCAGACCCAACATTTTCCATGTCCCTTGTGGCACAGAAGTTTGACTCAGGCCAGAAGTAACTTATGCCCCTGACCCAACATTTCTCATGCTCCTTGAAGCAGAGAAGTCTGACTAGGGCAAGAGCTTATTTGCCACCTAGACCCAACATTTCCCATGACCCTCACTTTAGTGAAGTCTGACTCAGGCCAGAGTTGACTTAGTACCCTGACCAAACATTTCTAATGCCCTTTGTGGCACAGAAGTTTGACTTAGGTCAGAGCACACTTACCATCTGGATCCAACATTTCTATAACTCTTGCTTTAGAGAAGTCTGACTCAGGACAGAGCCATTTGATGCTCTGGACCAAACATTTTCCATGCCCCTTGGTGACACAAACGTATGCCTCAAGCTAGAGCCAACTTTCTTCCCAGACCCAATATTTCCCATGACCCTCTGTGACAGAGTAGTCTGATCCATGGCCAGTGACAACTTACCACCCAGACCCAAATTTCCCCAAGCCCCATGGGACACAGAATTCTGACAACAGGCCTCAGCCAATTTTTGCCCTGGAGCCAACATTCACCATGCCTACATGCTACCATTGCCACTCTGGGCCTTCTTTAGGATTTTGCAAGCCACCTGTGATGTGTGCGCTTTGAAGGAAGTAGTGTCTGGCTGGTATATCAGTAGAACATACCAAGAATAGCCCGTGAATTTCAGCTGTCTCTTTACAGCACACAGGGACATCTCAACAGGAAAGCTGAGCTGAACCAAGTACAGTCAAGATCAGTGGGCACCTCCCAGGAGACTCCCTCAGATTACTCTTCTAGGCCACAGTATAGGAGGGGCAATGGCCACCTTCCCTGGGCTGCTTTTCAGAGCCTAAGGCAGTGCACACACTGAAGCAGGAACACAAGAACTTCTCTAACAGTGGCATATAAAAGTCTGAGGAATGCTGTAAAGTAGGGTAAAACACCCATTATAAAAGTCACCTGTGCCAGAAGGCAATCTATTCTCATATCTCACTCAAGGATGTACATTGGTATCGTTGGTCCCCATGCTCTGCTTATCCTAGGCAGTGACATAGATGTTGAAGGGGAAGAAAACAATTCTTTGAATACAAGAAGCTTCTCGTATCTTTCACACCACAGTCCTTTGTCCTTAATCATTATGAGCAGCTGCATCCAGTACTGCTCTTCCCCACCTTTGCCCATCTGCAACCATCAGGCCTAAGAAGGAAGGACCATGGTCTATATGCCATTCCATCTTTCCTGATCAGAAAGGCTCCAGCCCTGGTGTGACCCTGTAACGTCTATAAGCCTCTCTGTAAAAGAAGAGACAGTCAAACTGGCTGGCCAATCAGCCATGAAATCCATTTAGTTCAACATGTATTCTCCCCAATTTGAGGAGCATTTTACTTCCGGTTATTTCTACCACTGTGAAAACACAGTGTCACCCCCAGATAGCCATATTGACTGGAAATGAAGAGGAGATGCGCGTGTTGGTAACCCCCAACTTTTCAAGCAAGAAAATGTTAGTTAAGAAAGCTTCTCGAAGCTTAGTAATTAACATCACAAGATATGGGGCCCACTAAACCCAACACTAACACCCTTCTACACCATTTGTTGAGAGTGAAGGGCTCTGTCACCATGGCAATGTAAGAATCCATTCTATACTACAAATGTCCCTTGCAAAAGAGAGCATTATCTATTTCTTACAAATAGTACACAAATCAGAGGAATTGAGAAGATTATGAAATAAACCAGTGAAAAGAACTGAAGATGGTTCTTGCTTCTGTTAATCTTCATATAATTGGTGGTTGTGGTGGTTTTCTTATTAGCATAACCACCACGAAAACCACTATCATGGCCACCACCATCATCATCACTTCCAGTAGGCTAACATGCCTCTCAAAATGACTGCTGCTATCCTGATGAAACTAGAGTCTGTATATTACAGGAAAGCAGGATTAAAAGAAAGATACCTCATTTCAAAGGCCATGCCTTCAAATGCCCAATATTACCCATTTCTCTGCAACCACATAAGTCAGGGGAAAGCATGAGCTTCATACAGATAACATATTTGGAAGACCTTGTAGTACATTACCATTTCCACCCGAGAGAAAGCATTCATCCATTGAGCTTGACAGAGATAACTTGATATATTCCTTCAGCTTGATACATATAATGATGCATTCATCGATTGAGCTTGATACAGATAACTTAGATTGAAGACATTACCATTGCCACTGGAGAGAAAACAATCATCGAATACATGCCTCAGAAGGCTAAGTGACAAGGCAGGCCTAGGGATCAACGCCTGGAATAGCACAGAGGAGCCAGGTCACATCTGACCTATATTGAGTAGTGTCCCCTTTCTCTTGCTCAAGAGTGCGAGTTCTTGGAGGCCGGGCCGGCTCCAGGGCGCCTGCGCGCTGAGGCGAGGTGAGCTACCCAGCAGGCCGGCTGCAGAGGGCGCTCGGGGCGAGGCAGACGCGGCGGTTTAGCTGGAGCGCAGGACGGCGGGCCCCAGCAGCAGAATATGGCGGAGCTCAGCAAGAAGTGCTGTGTGTACTGCCTAGCCGAGGTAAGCCCCCTGTGCTTTCGCTGCACCGAGTGCCAGGACATCGAGCTGTGCCCCGAGTGCTTCTCCGCCGGCGCCGAGATCGGCCACCACCGCCGCTACCATGGCTACCAGCTGGTGGACGACAGGCACTTCACGCTCTGGGGGCCCGAGGCCGAGGGTGGCTGGACCTGCCGCGAGGAGCAGCTGCTGCTGGATGCCATCGAGCACTTCGGCTTCGGGAACTGGGAGGACATGGCAGCTCACGTCGGCGCTTCCCGGACCCCCCAGGAAGTGATGGAGCATTACATAATCATGTACATCCACGGAAACCTGGGGAAGGCCTGCATCCCCGACACCATCCCCAACCGGGTGACTGACCACACCTGCCCCAGTGGGGGGCCCCTCTCTCCCAGCCTCACCACCCCCTTGCCTCCCCTAGACATCTCGGTGGCCGAGCAGCAGCAGCTGGGCTACATGCCACTGCGGGACGAGTATGACATTGAGTATGACCAGGACGCCGAGACGCTCATCAGTGGGCTCTCGCTCAACTATGACGAGGAGGACGTGGAGATTGAGCTGAAGCGCGCGCACGTGGACATGTACGTGCGCAAGCTCCGCGAGCGGCAGCGGCGCAAGAACATCGCACAGGACTACAACCTGGTACCCGCCTTTCTGGGCAAGGACAAGAAGGAGGAGTGGGCGGCGCGGCGCAAGGTTACCAAGGAGGAGAAGGAGCTGCGGCTGAAGCTGCGGCCGCTCTACCAGCTCATGTCGTGCAAGGAGTTCGACGACCTGTTCGATACAATGTACAAGGAGAAGAGGCTGCGCGCCAAGATCCGCGAGCTGCAGCGCTACCGGCACAATGGCATCACGAAGATGCAGGAGTCAGAGGAGTATGAGGTGGCCCGGCACAAGCGCGAAAAGTGCAAGGAGAACAAGGCTGTGGCGGCAGCGGCGGCGGGGGGCGGCAAGGAGGACGGCCGGGATGGTGAGTTCGCGGCCATCAAGCACCTGCCGGGCTTCGAGCTGCTGTCGCACCGTGAGAAGGTGCTGTGCAGCTCGCTGAACCTGAGCCCCGCGCGCTACGTGACCTTGAAGACCATCTTCATCAAGGACCACCTGAAGAAGCGCCAGGGCATCCCCTCCAAGAGCCGCCTGCCCAGCTACCTGGACAAAGTCCTTATGAAGAGGATCCTGAACTTCCTCACCGAGAGCGGATGGATATCCAGGAACGCCTCCTGAAGCCCGCCGCCCAGAGCGCCTGGGACTGACGGACGGACGGATGGCTTGATGGTCGCCGCGAGAGCCGCACCGACAGCGAAAGGGGCGGGGGAAGCTTTGTGAGCCAAAACGAATTGGGCGGGAGGGGGAGAGGAAACGCTTTTCCGCCCTCGCCCCCCGCCCCCACAGCATTGTTGCTCTTTTTAAAAAAAATAAATGGAGTTCTTTTTTTAGGGTATCAGTTCTTTTTACGATCCTCTGAAGAAACAATAGCAACAGTCTGATCAAGGGGAAGATAAAACCTGTGTATATTTTAACTGAATCCCTAAACGTAGTACTTTAAGATGACGATTTGCCTTTAAGTGTTCAGTGTGGAGCGTATGATAAGATCGGGAAATTGCCTTTTTTTGTTGATGCTTCCCAGTGGTACAGGACTGTGAGATGGGAGGAAAGGAGCCCTTCCCTGCTGGCCACCAGCGCACCCCCGTGACCTGAGCTCTGCTGCGGCCGCCCTCGGTGTCGGGCAGGTGGCACTTTAGGCAGAGGGCGCCAGGCCTGGCAGGAGAAGATGCCAGGGACGGGCATCCGTAGGGACTCGCCAGGAGGAATCTGGTGTTGAACGGTTTGGTCAAACAGCTTCCCCACAACGGCTGGAGGGGACATGGTCTGCGCCGAGGAGAGGTGGAGACGGTGCTACGTCCTTCCAGGGGTTCTCAGCCAGGGTTCCTGGAGCAGCAGCACAGCGTCCCCAGGGGAACCTGCTGGCCCTTAAGGGACTTGGGCCTGCCCAGGCCTCGGACACATGGGGCGGGACTTCACAGGTCACTGGGACCCGTGCTGAAGTCTGAGAACTGTGGGCTTTAGCCACTCCAGTGTCACCGATTTTCTACATCAGATTCCTAGTTTGGTGAGGTTTTAAATTTAAGTCTTATTTTATATAAATGATTGCCAGACTTTCACTAAGCTTGAGAAACAAAAGTTCCCTGTAAAATGTGTGTGGCCCTGGCCAAGAGCTGTCAAATGAGAAGTTCTGTGCTTAAGTAAGTTGTAAGTGTGTGTGTCTCTTCTCGATGGTATGACGAATTTATTTAGGCTTGACTGTTTTTAAACACCATAATAAATGTATAATTTATGTTAAAAGTGTGAACTCTTTGTTACAAGGGAAAAGTAATTTTATGATTGGTTGACTCTTGCCCCATCAACTCCAGCTATTACTGTCGCATTAGTCCCACCCCTGCTATTTGCTCAGAGCCTTTAAATTTCTATATTTAATTCTTAATGACAAATGAGTCACCATAATCCCATGGAATTAGATCTTTTCAAAACTGAAACTCGAGTCACAGAAGATAATCAGCTGTTCAGAATGATGCTCTGGAAGGCCAGCATCCTGAGAATGTATTCAGACCGAAACTCTGCCTACCGCCTCTTTTTCCCCCTTTTACACATTAAACAGGTT
The DNA here is from genome assembly GCF_029407905.1 of Bubalus kerabau. Taxonomy (NCBI): domain Eukaryota; kingdom Metazoa; phylum Chordata; class Mammalia; order Artiodactyla; family Bovidae; genus Bubalus; species Bubalus kerabau. The sequence continues at coordinate 23,269,395 of NC_073647.1, read as the reverse complement.
GAGAACCAAAAAAAAAAAAAGAAAGAGTGCAAGTTCTTGAGACTGCTGCCAATTGGAAAAACACCCTTTTTGAATGCTCTGCCTTGTGACTGCTTCCTAAGATGCTAATAGTCAGCAGAAGAACCCATGAAACAATTCACTGAGGCCTTCCCCACAGCCCCTCCAACAAAGAAAATCAGGAAGACTGTGATGTAATGGGCAGCCAGCACAAGCCTGTGTGGAAAGGAGAGAATGGGCCACAGTTATGGTTAAGTTTCACAACTCTTTTCACTAGCAAATGAGCCAATCTTGGACACAATCATGTCTCGGTGAAGGAACACTACTTAGGAGAAAGCTTTCTCTCAGTATTATACATTTCAGTTTGTCACCACATGAGGAATCCACAATGACACCCATTGTCCAAGGATTTAAAGTAATTTAACCCACTACGGGTGTAAACCAAGAGTATGAATGTCAATGTTCTGGGAAAAGGCCACACACTCTAGTTTCCTATCAAAAAGGAAATGTGAAATTTAAACATGGGTGGGTGAAATTCAGTTTCTGTGATGCCACCTTGCAACTTAAACTTCTACCAGTGCTAAAGAGGAAACATAGTTATCTATTGAGACTGAAGGTTAGAAGGCTTTTTGAGAACATTTTAAATAGTGAACATTTCTATTGAACATTTTCTCCTCCCTTTACAAATGAGCAAATGACCTCACTTGAATGTTGATAAACTAATCACCATGAAGAAAACAAGTAAATATGTATAGAAAGAGAAAAAGTAGAGACCTTTCTGGCACTGCCAAGTAACAAGCACCCTGTGACCAGCACAGGGTTCACACCCATGAAAGTCCTCACAGGTGCAGATGCAAAGCCATGTCAGTCTCCACATAGGTGTCCAAGTTGACCAGAGCAGAATATCATTCCCAGCATGTAAAAGCGTGGAGTCATAGGCTGCCTCTTGCTTCACAGCAGGACTAAAAACATATGGTTTGCATTGAGATGCTTGAGTAACTCCTGAGGTAACTCGATGGACCTCAGAAAGGAAAAAAACATGTTAATGAAATGATGCCAAAGTTTAAAGAGCTGGGGCAGGAAAAGGAAACAGTGGCATGAAAAGGAGTTCAATCAAATACCATCCCTTTCTGCTCCAATAGGTGGATTCACGAAATGGGGGACTACATTCCTTGAGCACAACCTGTGTCCTAAGTCCTTAACAAAGGTTATCACACTTGATTCTCACAACATCCAAGACAGCATGCTAGAAATCCCATTGTGCAACTGAGGAGGGAGTCAAGCTCAAAGATGATAGTAAGAGAGAGCCGAGAGACTTTCAGACTCCAGATTTTCAGATACTGGAAGCTGTTTGTGGATGAAACACAAGGTATGATCCCAGCAATGTCTGCAAGCAAACACACTGCCAAGAATTACTGGAAGGGTGAAAATTTGAAGGAGAATTGATTTCTTACTTGACAATTACTTCCACTATATTCGCAGGAACTTTATCACAGGTGGAAGGGGTCTGGGAAATCACCATTGACCACCACCCACTTGGTTCACAGGTCCCATTTACCCTTTTTTATAGACAGAAATATTTTCAATTACCTTCAGATCCATATTGTCATACTAGGAAAAAAGGCACCCAAGCAGCACAAATTCCGGATTCATGAGGTTTATTTTCAACAGGCCAATCCAGTCCATCTCGCTGCTGCCAGTTACAGCAAGAGTTTCCAACCAGAATAAAAAGACAGATCAACTCTTAGATGGCAAACTGTCAAAATCAGGTGGTTTTGAAAATAGACATTCTCAAAGTCAATGTGTCTGCCACAGAAGCACCCACAATGAACAGAGGAACGTGATTAAGGACTGGAAAAAGATACCACTGTCTTGTTTAATGAACTGATTACATTAACAGTTTCTACCACAGAATTAGCAAGTCGTGTCCAGGGAGAGACCTTGACATTGTTCTCTTAGATACCCAGGAAAGGCATTTCAACACCATCTCCAATTATGCTACAGAAGACGGGGAAGGAATCCTACCCTCTGCCCAGCATATTTGGCCCCACATAACATAAGCTTGCTGTTACTTATCTAGATGATCAGGACAGTTCGTTCCAGATCCACTGTTCACTTGACAGTCCCCTAGGCTGACCAGTACTGCACTTTTCCATCACAGGTCCTGAAGGACATCTGCAAGAAGATTGCCTATGGTTAGACAGACTAGTACAACTGCAGGAAAATGAAATAACTTGGAAACACATATAGGTGAGTGTCTGGGGCAAACACCTCATTTCCTGTTGAAGAGAAGCTCCCAAAAACATTGAGCTCAGGAACCCAATCATGCTACCTCTGCCCATTAGACTGGGCCAAATGTTATGAAAGGTAACATAAGACAGAGACTGATCTTCAGAGGTATGGTTGCCCCTTCACAATGAACCACTGGTTCATCCTGCTTTAAAAAAACATGACACAGTAATTATGGAACATTACAGTGAAAGGCTATGACACTTATTTGAAGAAGGGCAGTCTCAGTGAACACCTTTTACTTTTTCTTTTCTCAGAACTTGGGCCAGTAGACAGCTTGATGCCAGTCATAATTGTTAAACAAGGGTTAAAAAGCCTTTTAAAATCCAATGTTTTCCATATTTATGCAAAGAAGATAATGAAAAACTTTTACAGAATTATTATGAAACAACCCAGGACCCACAGTCAACTAGGTAAAATGACATGAAATGTATTTTTCAGCAGAAGAAGATCCCAAACTCTGTTAAAGGAAGACATACTCAGATGAAATGCATTCAGTGTCATAACACATCAAATACAAAATCATATGATAATGTTCTGCATTTGAAAGCCAAGACTATCTCCAATGTTTATTCTCAAGGAGGTTTATGAAGAGGGAACAATACCAAAATATAAACAAATCTATCAAATAAGAAATTAAAATGCAAAATAAATCATAATCAGAGGTGAACTTCATTTCCTGTAAATTGATATTTACACAGAAGCCTTTAAAGAAAGTTCTGGGGAGCCCCAGGAACAAACTTAATTGAATACAGTGGGATGAACATGTAAAAATTAAAATGATAAAAACGTCCATTCTTGGCTGACGAGAGAAGCTCATTCACATCCACTGTGACTGTGCAAACTCAAGCACCCAGCCAGACCATTCAATTCAGAATATTCCCATTTGAAGAGTAATTGTGAAACACAACCAATAACACAATTAAGTTCAGTTCAGTTGCTCAGTCGTGTCCGACTCTTTGCGACCCCATGAATCGCAGCACGCCAGGCCTCCCTGTCCATCACCGGAGTTCACCCAGACTCACGTCCATCGAGTCAGTGATGCCATCCAGCCATCTCATCCTCTGTCGTCCCCTTCTCCTCCTGCCCCCAATCCCTCCCAGTATCAGAGTCTTTTCCAATGAGTCAACTCTTCGCATGAGGTGGACAAAGTACTGGAGTTTCAGCTTTAGCATCACTCCTTCCAAAGAAATCCCAGGGCTGATCTCCTTCAGAATGGACTGGTTGGATCTCCTTGCAGTCCAAGGGACTCTCAAGAGTCCCTTAATAACACAATTAAGCAAAGTCAAAGGATTTCAATGCCCTCAAAAGGCCCACACCATTATAATGTATAATAAAAGGGAAAGGAAAGCATTGGGTGCTTGATTCCCTTCTAGGTTTGAAAGAAAGCAACAGCCCAAGAGTTGGCTGTTTTCTTATTTGTAACCTGCAAATATCACCCAATCTTTTAAGGGCAATTTTTGCTTGAAAACAATCTTAAACACACACAAAATGCAAAATAGACTTCCAAGGTTACAGAAGACCATGTCCAGAGTCTGTGAACAAGCCCCGAGCCAAACGAGCCATCTGTTCACTCAACTTTTACGTCAAAATTCTCAGAATTTCTGTCCCGTTTTAAGGAAACATGTGAAGAAGACCATTCCAAAAGTTAACGAAAAAAATGATATTAAACTTAAAGCCATGTATATAAAACACAAAACACCAAGGAAGCCAAGGGCTGTCAGTTGTCGTAACACTGCACACACTCACTCAGAGACTTACTTTCTTGTTTCACGTGAAAAATAACAAAAACACCCTTAATGGTTAAGAAAGGTCGCAAAAATGGCCAAGATCAACATTTGAACCAACCCAGCAATGATATATCCACCCCAAACATGCAAGGCAAAATACAAGGCAGAATCAGCTCCATGGCGACCAAAGGTCACCCGACTTTCCGAGACCCCCCACACCACCCAGCCAACCGCACCCACCCTTTCCTCACAGTAAGACACAAACACTACAAAACATTAAGACCATGAATGGGAAGGAAGTCTCTGAGATCCATAATTAAACAAAGAAAATCTCCAAGTTTCATCAAACTGTTACATCGCTTCAGTCGTGTCCGACTCTGTGCGACCCCATAGACGGCAGCTCACCAGGCTCTTCTGTCCCTGGGATTCTCCAGGCAAGAATTCTGGACTGGGTTGCCATTTCCTTCTCCAACGCATGCATGCATGCTAAGTCGCTTCAGTCATGTCCGACTCTGTGCGACCCTATGGACAGCAGCCCACCAGGCTCCTCTGTCCATGGAATTCTCTAGGCAAGAATATTGGAGTGGGTTGCCATTTCCTTCTCCATTTCACACAATACTGCTACTGCTAAGTCGCTTCAGTCGTGTCCAACTGTGTGCGACCCCATAAACGGCAGCCCACGAGGCTCCCCCGTCCCTGGGATTCTCCAGGCAAGAACACTGGAGTGGGTTGCCATTTCCTTCTCCGAGTAGGGAGCTTAGTCTGGCACTTATTAGATGCTAGGGTTTCTTCCATGACGTTTCCGTGGCCACGCCTCCCAATGTCGTCAGTGGTGGGCCTCTGATGATTGACGGGGACAATGGCCATTCCTCTCAGCTAGGTCTACTGGTGGGAATCTGTCCATTTCCCATGGCCCAGCAAACGTATTGAAATTTCTGCTCATATTCCTGCTATGTTATGTCATTTCAGTCATGTCCGACTCTGTGCGACCCCATAGACAGCAGCCCACTACGCTCCTCTGTCCCTGGGATTCTCCAGGCAAGAATACTGGAGTGGGTTGCCATTTCCTTCTCCAATGCATGAAAGTGAAAAGTGAAAGTGAAGTCGCTCAGTCGTGCCCAACTCTTAGCGACCCCATGGACTGCAGCCTACCAGGCTCCTCCGTCCATGGGCTTTTCCAGGCAAGAGTACTGGAGTGGGGTGCCATTGCCTTCTCCTGTATACACACTACTATATATAAAATAAACAAGGATTTACTGTGAAGCATAGGGAACGATATTCACTATTTTCTAATAACTCAGAAAAATTTTAAAAAGAATATACATATATAAAACCGAATCACCTTGCTGTGCTCATATTCCTATGTCTTTCTATATCTGTGTCCATCCCTCAATGCCTAGCTCTAATCTTGGGTCTTTACCCAGACCTTTTGCTTTGCTTCTTGTCATCTTACACTTTGAATAGCATGCACATTCAGTTTACCCATGCCTTGGGTAATTATCCCTCCCTCCAGGAAGCCATACAAGCTTTACCCCTTCCAGGCATAATGTGAGTTCTTCATATTAGATATGAACATGGAGATACCAGAGATGCAGGGGAATTGTTTAGAGCTCTGGGATCAGATAGTAGTGGGCTGAGCACAGTGTGAAGGAGCAAAGATTTGCTCTTGGAAATTTGGCAAGTCAATTCAGGTCGCATTTTGGGAGGACCAGGGAACACTGAGAACAAGCTAACACATACAAGCCTCCTAGGATTGGTACCACCTTTATCAGGATTTTAATATCCTTTTCTGCTTTTCTGTCTGTGAAAATCTTGTCCTTCCTACAAGGCCCAGGCATAAATCACTTCCCTACCTCTTTTCCTGAATTCATGTTTCCACCCCAACCACAAGAAGCATTATTTCTCCTGTTGCTATAGGAAGAAATATATGAGTACTTCATAATTTTGCTGCAAAGGTTGCTAAACTACAGAGATATTCACAGTGAGCCCACTGCTTTCCATGATGTTGCCCTACCCAGTGCGATGGCTAATTTTATATGCCAACATGACTGGGCATGGAACATCCATATTAAACATTATTTCTGGTTGTATCTGTGAGGGTGTTTCTGGATGAGATGAGCATTTGAATTGATGACTTAGTAAAATAAAAGACCTTCCCCAATTTGAGTGGGCATCGTCCAATCCTCTAGAAAGCCCAAATGGAACAAAAAGCAGAGAAAGGAAGAATTCTTCCCAGTTTTCTTAACTTAGTGCTTTTGATAGAACATGTCTCCTCATTTTCTCCTTCTCTTCAACGAAGATTCACACCACTATAGCCCCTGGTTCACAGGCCTACAGACTGGGACTAAATTATATCACTGGCTTTCCTGGCTTTACACTTCGTAGACAGATTGTGGAATTTCTAAGCCTGCATAAATAGGAAACTAAATTCCTCAAGATAAACCTTCTTCATATGTGTGTGTGTGTGTGTGTGTGTGTGTATGTATGTATACACATAAATATATATAGAAAATGTCTCTTATTGATTCAGTTTCTTTGAATAACTGACTAAAACCTGGAACATCACAGACAGCTTCTGTTGTTAGACTTGGCTTCATAGTCCTCAAATAGAACTTGGAAGAAACAGCAAAATCAAATACATGAAAATTAGTTTCAAACTATGGGTGAAGAAACTATTATACCAGAAACAGACAGCCAGACATTGGACCAAAGGGGTTTCTTTTCCACTAGGGAACAGATGCTCCTTGGAAAGCCCAGAGAAAGATTACAGGTGAGCTCTTCCAAACTTGGGGTTGTTGGGTGAGCCTTTGACAAAGATCCAGAGGGCAGGAGAGTTGTTGCAGGCCTTCTCCAGTCATCAGTATGAAATGATTAATCCACATGGAGAGGGACAACAATGAAGATTGGGGCTGTTGATGTGAATCATGTCTAAGGATTTGGCAAGTCTTTCCCATATGTTACTAGGCTTGTCCCTCTGACTGGCATCAGCAGATGCATGTATACTGGGCCCTCTCAAGCCCTGGCACGCAATGACCACTAGCACCCAGGTCCTATCTTTCAGATCACCAATGTCTCCTCAATTGGTGGTTACCATTTATTCCATTTTTTTTCTTTTTTTTCCCCCATTTTTTCTGTGTGTGTTACTGCGCAGTGTGTGGGCTATTAGATCCTCAACCAGGGATCGATCCTGTTCCCACAGCAGTAAAAGCACTGAGCTTTAGCCACTGGACCACCAGGAAAGTCCTGTCTTTCAGTCTTATCTCATTTATATTTCATTCCATGTTCATGGTCTGTCTGCGGAAAATAATGTCTTCTTATCTACTGTGTACGGTACATGGGCTTGAGGTATGCTGTTTAGATTCAAACCACAATTACTAATCCTACCAGCTGAATATCCTTCATTGTTTTGTGTCTCAGTTTCCTCATCAGTAAAGTGGGGATACTAATAAGAACTATGTCATCAGGCTGCCATAACCCTTAGTGAGTTCATGCAAAGCATTTAGACCAGTGCCTAACAGTCCTGAATATTCATTGGAAGGGCTGATGCTGAAGATAAAACTCCAATACTTTGGCCATCTGATGCGAAGAGCAGACTCACCAGAAAAGACCAAGATGCTGGGAAAGATTGAAGGCAGGAGGAGTAGGGGCCAACAGAGGATTAAATGGTTGGATGGCATCACTGACTCAATGGACATGAGTTTGGGTAAGCTTCGGGAGTTGGTGATGGACAGGAAAGCCTGGTGTGCTTCAGTCTCTGGGGTCGCAAAGAGTCAGACACAAATGAGCCACTGAACTGAACAAACACACACTAAGCTTTCACGTAAAGTTATCTAGGACTGTTATTTATCATCATGCATGTCTCTGGTCAAATAAACCCTCCTTCCTGGAGACTTTATCATGCTAGCTCCACCAAGAAGAGTCTAATTTCTCTGACTCTTTTCCTACTAACCATTCGTGTAATGTATCCCACATCTTAGCAACATATTGGCCAGTTCACCAGTTGTTTTGTTCCACAATTATTACTTTCACCTATGTTAATGTTTCTGTTGACTTATTAACTCTTGCACATTTTTCATGTATATATGCTGTTTTTTTAATTTTTACCCATGATTTTCCAATTCATCAACTAAGTTGCTCATTTTTTCCTGATATAATATAGCTATATACAGCACAATACATATGAGGATTCAATAGCACACAAGGAGACACTGAAATCATACCTTTCATTAAAAGATCCCCAGTGATATTCCCCAAGAGAATGTCATAAACCCCATTGTCTACTCATTGCTTTGGCAGAAGGCACAATGTGGGTGGAATCTGATAGAAGAATTGGCAAAATATACTGAAGATTTGGTTGACCATATCAGACCCATCTGTCAAGAAAAGATGCAGAAAGCTGAAATGTGTGTTGCATAAGAGTTGATGGAGAATGTGGGAGAGAGAGGCGTTGTTTTGAAGGGTTTAGGATGAGTTAGTGCAGAGGAGCAGGAATGTGAAAGAGCATGTCATTCTCAGGGAAAAACATGTATTCTGGCCTCATAGGAGAAGACAGTTAACAATATAATCTGCAAAACATGAAGGGAAAGGAGATAAGTGGCCAAAGGCAAAGAACCATGGGTTAGATGTGGTAAACTCCATTGAGATCCAATTTCTTTTCAAATCTACCATTAGGGCATCAATGTGCAGAACAGATAAAAAGAGAGGGTCAAAAGAATATGGAGACTGAGCACACATGGCCGCCTTTCTCCAAAATCACATGAGCCTTGCTCATGCACAAGCACACCATGCCTGCTGCCTTGTGGAACAGGACATGTCTGTGGGTGCAGGCATGTAAGGCAAGGACCTTGGAATTGCCGAAGAAGCAATATAGGCAACCGTCAACCACATGTTAAACCAGGTCAAGCCTATCAGGACCATCTTGAGGAGAGGAATAACCACCCCCATTACTGCCTGGAGCAGTGCTTGAATCCAAGTGTCAGATGCATCTTGAGTTCCAGCAGCTGCACACAGAGGCTCCAAGTGATTGGCTCCCCTAGTGGAGCCCTCCAAGAACCCCCGAGCTAGGCCTCTACCCTGCCTCCCTGAGCCTGGCTCTAGCCTTAGCCCCCTTCACCTGGCTGAGGGCTGGCCTCCAGATGTCCTTGGGGATCTTCCTGCCTAGGCCATGCTTCTGGTACTTCCCTTTAGAGGGCCTGGAACCCCGCACCACCTGGTATCCCTTCCTGGGGTCAGGTGTGGGCCTGTGACCAACACAACTTGCCTTCCTGCCCAAATCTTGGATACTCATCCTTCTGCCAAGGCGTTGAGTGTCCAAATTGAAATAGTCTGCATCAGGGCTTCCACGTGCACAGGTGCACACACACACACACACACACACTGACAAAAGGTCATTCAAATTCTCAACTTTATATGATATGTGCAAACCTTCTATGAAGATGTCTCCGAAGCTCAGTTCACTCATGAATGGAAAGAAAGAATATGTTTCCCTGAATTCTGAATGTTAGACTTTCTAACCATCATTGTACATCTTATAGGGAAAAGGCAAGTCTTAATTTCTTTGGCTTGAATGTGTTTGAATAATATCTGGGGGCAGACTGAATAATGTTTGAATGAAAATTATACTGGATATTCACTGCACTTCTCTAACTATCCTCTGTGGACTGCCTGATCAAGAATGTGGCCCATTTATAAGTTCGTCAGTGTGAGGGTGTTCTGGTAAACCTAGACTTGGGTCTGGTTTCTGTAGTGATGGCATTCTGGCTTAGGACTGTGACCTTAACCTGTGAAGTTCAGCGTAACTGTGGATCCTTAGTGTCAGAGTTGCCACCCTCCTTCTTCCCCGCATGAGGTGGGCTCCATGCTGCCACAACATAGGGCTGGACCAGGGTATGCAAATAGTCGTGGGTCATCTTCTGAGACTTGGTTCAGTCACCAAAGATAGATCTACACCTGGAACAGTAATGGCTTCCCTAAGTTGTCCCACATCACTTGTGCAAATCAGAAGAGGAACTCAGATCACCCATAGAAGGAACCTGACCTACATGTCTGTGCCACTGTGGGTGGAGATCAGGATGAAGTTGTAGCCTGTGTCCCTAGACTGTGTCCCTGTGATACAGAGAGATGGAAAGATAGATTGCTGGAAGGATATAGAGACAGAAAGAAGAATGCGGAGGTGGGAGGAAGGCTGAGAGGACACCAGCACTGGAATCAAGGCACAGACTAGCCTACATTTGCCTCTGTCTGGATGAGACTTGTGCCCTAGGGGCTTCTAAGATACAGCTTTCTAGGCTGAGTGCACCCTTCCTCCAAGCCTCAACAGAATCCCTTCATGCCTTGAGATCCATCCAGAATGTCATGAGATGACCACCAGTCAGTCCCAAAGTCATGGGAAAAAGGTGCTCCAAGCCTTTCAAGGCATCCCTGGGGTGGGGAAAAGAATCAGAACAAAATGCAGGAAAGGAACCCAGAATGGGCAAGTGCTTACTCATCCTTTTTTCCTATAAGCTTCCTGTCACCCATTCATTTATCTCCAAAGTGAGACCACATTCAAGGAAAGAGGAGAGTAGAAAGCATGGACCCACTGCTCTCTGTATGTTTGTGTTTGTGTGGAAGGGGCAGGTGAGCCATAGCGATTTACAAGATCCCTTACCTCCAACAAAATAACAGAGTTCTAAAAGTGCACACCTGGTGCAGGAGTTATGTGTACTGCTTCATGAATGTGCCTGTGCACTGAGACCCTACTTCTCAGTGTCAGGATATCCAGGGTTTTGCAAAGGTGCCCTTGCATCATCATGTTTATCCATACATCAACAGTTATGAGGGAGATACATACAGCCTGGCCCATAAAAAGCCCTCAATAAATGGAAAAAATTATGCTCACTCCTCTCAGTTCTGCACCAAGTCCAAAATCCCTTGGACTCCTATAAAACAAAAAGGGGCCAATGATTAATTAGTTAATCAATGCCTGCTGATCCTGTATTTGGAGTACAAGTGAGAAGTAGTTCCATCTCCTTGAAAATCCAAATCTCAGCATGTTTCTCTCCTGCCTGCTGACTCGGACTTGCATACTTAAGTTGGGTAGCTCACATTCTAATGAATAAGTTATTCTTTAACAAGAGTACATCATAACACTGGGACAAAGAATGAAATTCCAGCTGTAAAAACACTATAGAAGACCTTCTTCAACCTCCACATACTGAGGAACCCTTTGGGTAGAAGTCACACATTGCAGGTTTGGTGATCCCTAGAGGCTGATCTGGAGAAGGCACTGGCACCCCACTCCAGCACTCTTGCCTGGAAAATCCCATGGGCAGATGAGCCTGGTGGGCTGCCGTCTATGGGGTTGCACAGAGTCAGACACGACTGAAGTGACTTAGCAGCAGCAGCAGCAGAGGCTGATTACAAGATGTGAATTGCTGACACACGCAGCCTATACGATCTTTATGAAAAATCCAGGGAGACCCGAGCTCACCAGCCAGTGGGCACATCTTCAATCAGGACAGACTGTGACAGTCTTGCTTTCTTTTCCCCAGGAGAATGATGTCAATGAGCACAAGGTTTTAATGACTGCCCTCCACCCTCCCTGCCTCAGGCCGTCTGTGTGCCCAACCCGCACCACTTCGCTACAAGGCCATTTGAGCCTTGCACATGCACGAGCCCGCCAAGTCTGGTGGCCATGTGGAAAAGGGCATGCCTGTGGATGTGCGCATGGAAGGAAAGGTCCACGGATTCGCCCGAGGAGGAATATGGGCAGCCACCAACCCCACGTTGGACCAGGTCAACACCTCTCTGGATCACGTGGAGGAGAGAAACGAGCACCTCCCTGACCACCTCCAGAGTGCTTGAATCTAACTTCTGGACACACTTTGAGTTCCAGCAGTTGCTCAGGGAGGCCAGAAGCAATTGGCAGTCCCTAGTGGAGCCCTCCAGGGGCCCTGAGCCAGGCCTCAACCCTGGTTCCCTGAGCCGGCTCTAGCCTGAGCCCTCACCACCTGACTTGGGGCTGGACTGCAAATGTTCTGGGTTTGTACCTGCCTAGGCCCACATTCTGGTACTTCCTCTCACGTGCCTGGCATATGCCCACCTCCTGGCATCTGCACCTCATGTCAGGTGTGGGTCTGTGACCCACCCAACTTGTCTGCCTGCAAAAGTCCTACATTTATTAGGCAGAGTAAAAAGTTATCTCAAAATTCTCTGAATTACTATTCCTGCACCATGTTACCACTTGAATGGCTATTTCACAAGATTTTGTCAGCATGCTTAGCTCTACAAAGGGTTTATAAATTTACTATTAAAAATTTTATGCAATGTATTTAAAGTTTTGATTTTTAAATAAATTTATTTTTTATTGAAGGATAAATGCTTTTCAGAATTTTGCTCTTTTCCATCAAATCTCAACATGAATCAGCCATAGGTATAGATATATCCCCTCCCTTTTGAAACTCCTCCCTATCTCCCTCTCCATCCCACCCCTCTAGGTTGATCTAGAGCCCCTGTTTGAGTTTCCAGAGCCATACAGCAAATTCCCCTTGACTATCTATTTTATATATGGTAATGTAAGTTTCCATGTTACTCTTTCCATCCATCTCACCCTCTCTTCCCCTCTCCCCATATCCATAAGTCTATTCTCTATGTCTGTTTCTCCATTGTTGCCCTGTAAATAATATCTTCAGCACCATTTTTCAAAATTCCATATATATGTGTTAGGATATGGCATTTATCTTTCTCTTTCTGACTCAGTTCACTCTGTATAATAGGTTCTAGCTTCATCCACCTCATTAGAACTGACTCAAATGTGAACGTGAACGTGAAGTCGCTCAGTCGTGTCCGACTCTTTGCGACCCCATGGACTGTAGCCTACCAGGCTCCTCTGTCTATGGGATTTTCCAGGCAATAGTACTGGAGTGGATTGCCATTTCCTTCTCCAAGGGATCTTCCCAACCCAGGGATCGAACCCAGGTCTCCTGCATCATAGACAGACGCTTTACCGTCTGAGCCACCAGGGAATGGTGGACTCAAATGTGTTTCTTTTTATTTCTGAGTAATATTCCATTGTGTATATATACCACTACTTCTTTATCCATTCATCTGTGGATGGACATTTAGGTTCCTTCTACGTTCTAGCTACTGTAAATAGTGCTGCAAATAACAATGGGATACTTGAAACTCTTTCAATTTTGGTTTCCTCAGGGTATATGATTAGGAGGCAGATTTCTGGGTCATATGGTGGTTTTATACTTAGTTTTTTTTAAGGAATCTCCATGCCATCTTCTATAGTGGCTGTATCAATTTACACCCTGTCCAGCACTTATTGTTTCTTGACTTTTAATGAGTGCCCTTCTGACTGGTGTGGGGTGATAGCTCATTGTAGTTTTGATATGCATTTCTCTAATAATGAGTGATGTTGAGCATCTTTTCATGTGTTTGTTACCCATCTGTATGTCTTCTTAGGAGATATGTCTATTTATGTCTTTGTCCAACTTTTTGACTGGATTGTTTGTTTTCTGGTATTGAGTTGTATGAGCTGCTTGTATATTTTGGAAATTAATCCTTTGTCAGTTGTTTCATTTGCTATTATTTTTCCCATTCTGAGGGTTGTCTTTTCACCTTCATATAGTTTCCTTTGCTGTGCAAAAGCTTTTAAGTTTAATCAGGTCCCACTTGTTTACTTTTGTTTTTATTTCCATGACTCTAGGAGGTGGGTCATGGAGCATCTTGCTTTGATTTATGCCATTTAGTGTTCTGCCTATGTTTTCCTCTAAAAGTTTTATAATTTCTGGTCTTACATTTAGGTCTTTAATCCATTTTGAGTTTATATTTGTGTATGGTGTTAGGAAGTGTTCTAATTTTATTCTTTAACATGTAGCTGTCCAGTTTTCTGAGCACCATTTATTGAAGAAGCTGTCTTCTGGGCTTTCTATCTTGTTCCATTAGTCTATATTTCTGTTTTTGTGCCAGTATCATACTGTCTTGATGACTGTAGCTTTGTAGTATAACCTGAAGTCAGGAAGCTTGATTCCTCCAGCTCCATTCTTCTTTCTCAAGACTGCTTTGGCCATTCGGGGACTTTTGTGTTTCCATATGAATTGTGCAATTTTTTGTTCTAGTTCACTGAAAAATAATTTGGTAATTTGATAGGAGTTGCATTAATCTGCAGCTTGCATTTGGTAGTATAGTTATTTTCACAATACTGATTCTTCCTACTCAGGAACATATAATACCTCTGCATCTATTTATGTCTTCTTTGACTTCTTTTATTAGTGTCCTATAATTTTCTGTGTACAATTCTTTTTTCTCCTTAGGTAAGTTTATTGCTAGATATTTAACTATTTTTGTTTCAGTGGTGAATGGGATTGATTCTTTAATTGCCCTTTCTAATTTTTCATTGTTAGTATAAAGAAATGCAAGTGATTTCTTTGTATTGATTTTGTATCCTGCAACTTTGCTAAATTCACTGATTAGCTCTAGTAATTTTCTCATACTATCTTTAGGGTTTTCTATGTACAGTATCTTATCATCTGCCAACAGTGAGGGCTTTACTTCTTCTTTACTGATCTGGATTCCTTTTCTTTGTTTTTCATCTCTGATTGCTGTATCTAGGACTTCCAGAATGATGTTGAATAATAGTGGTGAAAGTGGACACCCTTGTCTTCTTCCTTATCTTAGGGGGAATGCTTTCCATTTTTCACCATTGAGAATAATATTTGCTGTAGGCTTGTCATATATGGCCTTTCCTATGTTGAGGTAGGTTACTTCTATGCCCATTTCTTAAAGAGTTTTAATAATAAATAAGTGCTAAATTTTGTCAAAGGCTTTTTCTGCATCTATTGAGATGATCATATTGTTTTTATCTTTCAATTTGTTAATATGGTGGATCACATTGATTGATTTCTATATTTTGAAGAATCCTTGCATCCATAAAAGAAACCCAATTTGATCATGGTGTATTAGCTTTTTGATGTGTTGCTGAATTTTGTATGCTAAAATTTTGTTGAGGATTTTTGCATCTATATTCATCAGTGATATTGAGCCTAATTTTCTTTTTTTGTATGGTCTTTGTCTGGTTTCAGTATCAGGGTGATGGTGGCTTCACAGAATGAATTTGGAAGTGTTCCTTCCTCTGCAGTTTTTTGAAAGACTTTTAGAACTATTGGCATTAGCTCTTCTGTAAATGTTTGATAGAATTCTCCTCTGAAGCCATCTGGTCCTGGACTTTTGTCTTTGGGGAGATTTTTGATCACAGCTTCAATTTCAGTGCTTGTAATTGGGTTATTCATAATTTTTATTTATTCTTGGTTCAGTCTTGGCAGATTGTACTTTTCTAAAAATCTGTCCATTTCTTCCAGGATATCTATTTTATTGCCATATAGTTGCTCATAATAGTCTTTTATAATCCTTCATATTTCTGCTTTGTCTGTTGTAATGTCTCCTTTATTCATTTTGAATTTTGTTGCTTTGATTCTTCTCTCTTTTTTTCTTAATGAGACTAGCTAAGTGTTTGTCAGTTTTGTTTATTTTCTCAAAGAGCAAGCTTTTAGTTTTATTAATCTTTACTGTTGTTTCTTTCATTTCTTTTTCATTTATTTCTGCTCAGGTCTTTATAATTTCTTTCCTTCTACTAATTTTTTTTCTTCTTTTTCCAGTTGCATTAGGTGTAAATTTAGGTTGTCTATTTGATGTTTTTCTTGTTTCTTGAGGTAGGATTTTATTGCTAAAAACTTCCCTCTTAGTACTATTTTTGCTGTATCCCATAGGCTTTGAGCTGTTGTGTTTTCATTGTCATTTGTTTCTAGATTTTTTTTTCTTTTGATTTCTTCAGTAACCTGTTATTTAGAAATATGTTGTTTATTCTCCATGTGTTTTTGTTTCTTACAGTGTTTTTTTTCTTGTAAATGATATCTGGTCTCATAGCATTGTGGTCAGAGAAGATGACTGATACAGTTTCAATTTCAATTTTCTTAAATTTACTGAGGTTTGATTTGTGACCCAAGGTGTGGTTTATGGTGGAAAGTGTTCCATGTGCACTCGAGAAGAAAATGTATTCTTCTGAATTTGGATGGAATGTGCTGAGGGTATCAATGAGATCCATCTCACGTAATGTATCATTTATGACCTGTGTTTCCTTATTAATTTTCAGTTTTGATGATCTGTCCATTGGTGTGAGTGGGGTGTTCAAGGCTCCTACTATTATTGTATTACTGTCATTTTCTCCTTTTATCTCCATTATTGTTTGTCTGATGTATTGAGGTGCTCCTATGTTGGGTGCACAAAGATTTACGATAGTTTTGTCTTCCTCTGGATTATCTCTTGATCATTACATAGTGTCCTTCCTTATCTCTTGTAATCTTCTTTAATGTAAGGACAATTTTGTCTGATATGAGGATTGCTACTCCAGCTTTCTTTTGCTTCCCATTTGCATGGAATATATTTTTCCATCCTCTGACTTTCAGTCTATATGTGTCTTTAGATCTGAAGTGGGTTTCTTGTAGACAGCATATACATGGGTCTTCTCATTGTATCCATTCAGCCAGTCTGTGTCTTTTGGTTGGAGAATAATAATTTTTCAAAATTTATTCCTTCATTTACTTTCCTACTGTTCTTTTTTCCTTTTTCCTTGCAGCTAATCTTTAATGTATATAAATCTTCTTCATCTACCTCTGTCTAACTTTACATATCTATTCTTTCTTTCTTTCCTTTCCTCTCAACATATTTGTTGTGTTTTTTTTTTTTCATTGCTTTATTCCCCACTTGGCATTTTGCTTTTGTTTTGTTTTCCAGTGTGTGCTTAAGTTAGTTTTGTTCTTAACAGATAAATATAATTTTTGATTTCCTTTACTTGCTGGATCAATCTACTGTACTTTATTTTTGTTTGACTGTTTTCACTGTGGTCATGGGTATATATGTATATATGTATATTCCATTATTTTAATTATTCTTTGCCTGATTTTTTAACTGGCATTTATCTGGAGTTAATCTTGGGTTTCTCATATTTGAATATTTGTTTTACTCTCCTTTAATGCCATAACAAACCATTTGTGGACTCTTCATTCCTGACCAGAGTTCCAACCAGAGTTCCAACTCCAACTTTGGGGTGTGAGCACTGACCCCAAGACACTAGGCTACAAGAGAACCAACCCTAGGGTGTATCAAATACTGAGAACTCACACAAGGGAAACCACTTAAATACAAGACCTGACATCAAACAACCACCAGTAGCACCCTGTGCAGGACACCTCATCTAAACAACAAAGAAAACAGAAATACAAACCAAATCATCATCAGACATAAGTACCACCTCACTCAGCCTTGGCCATCAGAGGAAAAGCAAACAAACAAACAAAAAAAAAAAAAATTCAGCACAAATCTCACCCTATATGAAGTTCACACAAACTACTGGACCAACCTTAGGAGGGCAGATACCAAAAGGCAGAAAAAATTCATCTTTTGTTAAAGAAAGAATTCAACTTTCCTTGAACCCTGCAAAAAGAAGACATCAAACACAATAACTTTAAAAAAAGATGAAAAGGCTGAAAAAAAACTGCACAAGTGAAGGAACAAACTAGAAAAACAGAAGTCCAAATAATTAAAGAGGAAACAGGAAAATTACCTGAAAAAGAATTCAGAATAATGTTTGTAAAGATGATCAAAAACCTTGAATACAAAATGGAGAAAATGCAAGAATCAACTAACAAGACCTAGAAGAATTAAAGAATAAGCATTCAGAGACAAACAACACAAATACAGAAATTAAAAATACTCTAGAAGGAATCAATAGCAGATTATCAGAAGGAGAAGAATGGATCAGTAAGCTGGAAGATCAAATTGTAGAAACAACTTGTGAAGAGAAGAATAAAGTAAAAAGCACAAAAAGAGCTGAGGACAGTCTCAGAGATCCCTGGGACCATATCAAATGCACCAACATTCGAATTATAAGGGTCCTAGAAGAAGAAGAAGAGGAAAAGAAAAGATATGAGAAATTTTTTGAAGAGAATATAGTTGAAAATGTCCCCAACATGGAAAAGTAAATAGCCAATCAAGTCCAGGAGGCACAAAGAGTCTGGTAGAGTATAAACCCAAGGAGAAACATGCCAAGACACTTACTAATCCAACTAACAAAGGCTAAACACAAAGAAAGCATATTGAAAGCAGCAAGGGAGAAGCAATAAGTAACATACAAGGGAAACACCTACACTTCACAGCTGACCTTTAAGCGGAAAACTGCAGGCCAGAAGGGAATGACAGGATATATTTAAAGTACTGAAACAGAAAAATTTACAACCAAGATTACTGTACCCAGCAAGGATCTCATTCAAAACTGATGGAGAAATAAAAGATTTTCAGACAAGCGAAAGTTAAGAGAATTCAGTACCAGCAAACCAGCTTTACAACAAACGTTAAAGGGACTTAAATAGTCAAGAAATACAACAGAAAAAAAAGATCTACAAAATCAACCCCAAACAATTAAAATAATGGCAGTAGGAATATATATATATATATATATATATATATATATATATATATATATATATATCAATAATTACTTTAAATATAAAAGGATTAAAAGCTCCAAAAACACTCTGGAGGGAACCAGCAGTAGAATAACAGGGACAGAAAATAGGATAAGTGAGGGAGAAGATAGAATGGTAGAAATAAATGAAACAGAGAGGGAAAAAAACGAATTAAAAGAAATGACAACCTCAGAGACCTCTGGGACAATGTTAAATGCCCCAACATTCGAATCATAGGAGTCCCAGAAGAAGACAAAAAGAAAGACCATGAGAAAACACTTGAGGAGATAATAGTTGAAAACTCCCCTAAAATAGGGAAGGAAATAGTCACCCAAGAAACCCAGAGAGTCCCAAACAGGATAAACCCAAGACGAAACACCCCAAGACACATATTAATCAAATGAATAAAGATCAAACACAAAGAACACATATTAAAAGCAGCAAGGGAAAAACAAAAAGTAACACACAAGGGGATTCTCATAAGGATAACAGCTGATCTTTCAATAGAAACTCTTCAGGCCAGAAAGGAAAGGCAGGACATACTTAAAGTGATGAAAGAAAATAACCTACAGCCCAGATTACTGTACCCAGCAGGGATCTCATTCAAATATGAAGGAGAAATCAAAAGCTTTACAGACAAGCAAAAGCTGAGAGAATTCAGCACCACCAAACCAGCTCTCCAACAAATGCTAAAGGATCTTCTCTAGACAGGAAACACATTCTTACTTTTTGACTTGGTCAACAATTAGAACTGGACATGGAACAACAGACTGGTTCCAAATAGGAAAAGGAGTACATCAAGGCTGTATATTGTCACCCTGCTTATTTAACTTCTATGCAGAGTACATCATGAGAAATGCTGGGCTGGAAGAAGCACAAGCTGGAATAAAGATTGCCGGGAGAAATATCAATAACCTCAGATATAAAGATGACACCAGCCTTATGGCAGAAAGTGAAGAGGAACTAAAAAGCCTCTTGTTGAAAGTGAAAGAGGAGAGTGAAAAAGTTGACTTAAAGCTCAACATTCAGAAAACTAAGATCATGGCATCTGGTCCTATCACTTCATGGGAAATAGATGGGGAAGCAGTGGAAACAGTGTCAGACTTTATTTTTTGGGGCTCCAAAATAACTGCAGATGGTGACTGCAGCCATGAAATTAAAAGACGCTTACTCCTTGGAAGGAAAGTTATGACCAACCTAGATAGCATATTCAAAAGCAGAGACATTACTTTGCCAACAAAGGTCCATCTAGTCAAGGCTATGGTTTTTCCTGTGGTCATGTATGGATGTGAGAGTTGGACTATGAAGAAAGCTGAGCGCTGAAGAATTGATGCTTTTGAACTGTGGTGTTGGAGAAGACTCCTGAGAGTCCCTTGGACTGCAAGGAGATCCAACAAGTCCATTCTAAAGGAGATCAGTCCTGGGTGTTCATTGGAAGGACTGATGCTGAAGCTGAAACTCTAGTACTTTGGCCACCTCATGTGAAGAGTTGACTCATTGGAAAAGACCCTGATGCTGGGAGGGGTTGGGGGCTGGAGGAGAAGGGGACGACAGAGGATGAGATGGCTGATGGCATCACCGACTCAATGGACATGAGTTTGAGTGAACTCCAGGAGTTGGTGATGGACAGGGAGGCCTGGCGTGCTGTGATTCATGGGGTCGCAAAGAGTCGGACACAACTGAATAAACTGAACTGAACTGAACTGATAGATTCTTTTGGATTTTTTATCATTTTGTTTTCTTTTTTCCCCCACCTCTGTTGTAGTTGTCAATTTTATTGGTACTAAGAAATCCTATTAAGCTTCTGAGCTTTTTTTTTTTTTTTTCCTTTTTCTTCAGTCACATTTTTTATTGTTGTCATAAACCTCTGCCTTTACTTTGGGTTTTAACTGTTCTGTGGACTTTTCCTCTTTTTTTTATTTTAATTTACTTAAATATGGTCATATTACCCTGGATGGATTGAAGGTTAAGACATACCAAAAACCCTTGGTAAGGTTGAAGGGTAAGAGAAACCAGAGTGTACCACTGAATACAGTGGTTCTGGGGAAATGTTTGGAGGAGACGCTCTCTCCCTGCCATGTAATCCACCAGACTTGACATGGGGAGATGAGGAGGGTGGTAGGTCAGTTTCAAGGGCCATTTAAGAGTGTTAAAAATGACCCCTTTCTTCCACCAGAGCAATTTGGCCTTACCCCCCCTCCGCCATGAATGTGTCAGAATGGTGCTTTGTGATGTCTAAGCCCTCCAGGGCTACCATTGGCTAGAAGACAGCCTTGCTGACCAAACAAAGCCTAAGGGTGTGGCCCTTCCTTGTGCCTGGAAGGGCATATATGAACAGATCAGGAAGACTGGTGGAGCACTGGGAGCACCAATATGGAGAGGGAGACCTGGAAATCACAAACACCTACCACTTCTGTAGAACAGCAGACCTCAAACACCAAAGCAGGGAAGAAGAGGATGCCCTCTGAGTACAGGCCTGGAGGTAGTGTGAAGGTGAGATGACCCCACTCAAAATCCTCATCCTCTTCCCCACTAACATTCCCACAAGAGTCTTACCCTGGCCTTACCTGGCACTCCCCTCCTGAGCCTGCAGTCTTTTTCTCAAAGCCCCTGTTCTCATCTATCCCCCACCCTCTCCCCCCAAACCATGGCCCCTCTGTGCTGATTGTATTGTCTATCCAGAAGGCCAAGAGAGTTATGCAAGTGAATAGATGCTGTCAAGGGAATGTGAGCAGGAGCCGCTTTCTGAAAGGTCTCGTTCCTTCAATTAAGTCTAAGAAAGCTAGAGAGCCAGCACTAACCACCTGTCATCTGAATGAGACACAGACAGAAAACCAAACTGAACCAAAGAAAAATCAAGAGACTGTGAAGAAACCCACCATTTCTGGTGATGACCAGGGCAGCCAGAATTTGGGAGTGGTGGCAGAGACCACAGAAATCCCTGTAGAATCTTTAAAGTCTAGCTCATGAGAAATGGCTAGTTACTTAGAGACCAAACTAGGCATCAATGTGGTACACTCATGGTTATGAGAAAAATAAAAACCTGTTGTTGAAGATTTGTGTCTGTCTTTGTAAGCTCTCTCATGGTCGGGAGGGAAGAAGGGGAGAGGCAGGGGTGTGAGACAGAAAGGTGGGGTTCTGTGAGGTTGGGGATTGGACCAGAAGGTCTACAGTTAGCCAGAAATTGAGGTGAGGTCTGAGCACTAAAGACAAATTTCTTCACACTATCTCCCAGGCAAGGGGCTATGTCCTGGGGTTTCTGCATGGGCTTGCGGGGGATTGGACAGTAGTCATATCACATAATGGTATAGATTGCAGTAACCTATATTAGGTGAAATGTGTCACTGGCCCCTACCCTCAAAGGCAGAAAAATACATCAAATAATCACCTCTAGGCCATGACACAGTGGTGTTTGGTGAATCCTACCCTGTGTGGCTTCCCTGGTGGCTCAGACAGTAAAGAATCTGCCTGCAATGTGGGAGACTTGGGTTCAATCCCTGGGTTGGGAAGATCCCCTGGAGAAGGGAATGGCTACCCACTCCCGTATTCTTGCCTGGGAAATAACACGGACAGAAGAGCCTGGTGGGCTACAGTCCATGGGGTCGCAGAGTCGGACACAACTGAGCAACTAAGCATAACACCCTGTACTATAAAGCAGCTAAAGGCCTCCAAATGGACAGAAAAACTCACCCCACTAAAAGTCATGGACAACACCTCCGAAAAAAGAATAGTGTTTGGAGGCTACGACCCCACACTGATTAGGTCACTTGTTAAGAGTATCTGGGATGGAACAGCTGGCTACCGAGGGTGGGGCAGGGAATGGGAATTGCCTCTTTGGTGCAGGCAGTAAAGGGGAGCCTAGTCTGCAAACACATTTGTAATTAAACTTTTTATTTTTAGATAATTGTAGATTCACATGTAGTTGTAGGAAATAATATAGCTAGATCTCATGAACCCTTTAGCCCGTTTTCCACAATGGTAACATCTTCCTTCTTGTACAGTATCACAGCCATGATTTTGTCATTGATACAGTTAAGATACAGAACATTCCCATCATCAAGTGAAGCCTCATATTGCCATTTTAGAGACATTCACTTCCTTCCTGTTATGAATTGAATGTTTGTGTCCCCCTGAAATTCACATATTGAAACCTTAAATCCCCAGTGTGATGGTATTTGGAGGAAGGGCCTTTGGGAGGTAATTGAATTTGAACCAGGTCATGGGGTAAAGACATCATAATGGAATTGTGCCTTTATAAGAAGATGAGGGTAACAAGCTTGTTCAGTCTGCTATGTAAGAATACAGTAAGAAGGCATTTGTCTTCTAACCAAGAAGAGGGCCCTCACCAGGAACCAAATCTGCTGACACCATGAGTTTGAACTTTCCAGCTTTGAGAACTATGAGAAATAAATTTCTGTTAAACCATCCATAAATCAGGGCTTCCTTGGTGGTCCAATGGCTAAGACTCCATGCTCCCAATGCAGAGGACTTTGATTCAATCCCTGGGCAGGGAACTAGAACCCACATGCTGCAATTAAGTGTTCACATGCCACAATTAAAGAACCCTCATGCTACAACAAAGTTTGGAGGTCCCACATGCTGCACATAAGACCCGGCACAGCTGAATAGATAAATAAATATTAACAACAACAAAAAGAGATAAAGGCAGAAATCAAAAATTTGAAAATAGAAAATTAATGAAAATAAAACCTTGTTGTT
Source organism: Bubalus kerabau (assembly GCF_029407905.1). Lineage (NCBI taxonomy): Eukaryota > Metazoa > Chordata > Mammalia > Artiodactyla > Bovidae > Bubalus > Bubalus kerabau. The sequence goes on along the minus strand of NC_073647.1, from coordinate 23,246,153 downwards.
TATAAAAATCAATAAAATTGCTAAAGCTCTAGCCAAATGGACTGAGCAAAAGAGAGAAAACATAAATTACCAAAATTTGTAATAAAATAGAGGATTATCATTATGGGTACTATGGACATTAAAAGGATGATTAACTAATAATATGGATAACTCTATGCCCATAAATTCGACAGCTTAGATAAAATGGACAAATTCCCTGAAAGACACAAACTAACAAGAAGTCACAAGAAACAGGTAACCTTAAAAATCATATTCCTTTTTTTTTTAAAGATGACAAAATGACCTCTAGTTTCTTTTTGGGATTCTATGATATCTGATTCTGGGTATACTGGACACAATATCAGGAAAATAGCTGCAACCTTTGTTTGTATTCACAATGCCTCCTTTCAAATCAGCCCTTGTCAGTAGCCGTGAGATGTGTTGGCCCAATGAGGCTTCACAATCCCATCTGCACGTTCCTGTGGAGAGGATCCTTTTATATGTTCCATGTAAGTTGTTACAGAATATTGAGTCGAATTCCCTGCTTTATATAGTAGGTCCTTGTTGTTTATCTATTTTATATACAGTAGTGTGTACATTAATCCCAAACTCCTAATTTATCTCCCCGCTACCCTGCTATCCCCTTTGGTAACATAAGTCTGTTTTCTATGTCTGTGAGTCTCTTTTCATCTTGTAAATAAGTTCACAGACTCACAGACATAGGAAACAAACTTAAGGTTGTTTGGTTTTTTTTTTCTATTGAGTTGTATGAACCATTTGTATATTTTGGAAATTAATCCCTTGTCATTTGCGTCATTTATAAATGTCTTCTCCCATTCTATAGGTTATCTTTTCATTTTGTTTATGGTTTCCTTTGATGTGAAAAGCTTTTAAGTTTGATTATGTTCCATTCATTTATTTTTTCTTCATTTTGCCTTGGGAGACTGATCTAAGAAAAAATTGTTACAATTTATGTCTGAGAATGTTTTGCCTACATTTTCTTCTATGAGATTTATGGTGTCATGACTTATATTTAGATCTTTAAGCCATTTTGAGTTTATTTTGATATATGCTGTGAGTTTATGTTCTAATTTAATTGATTTACATGAGACTGTCCACCTTTCCTAGCTCCACTTATTGAAGAGACTATCTTTTCTCCATGGTATATTCTTACCTCCTTTGTTATAGATTAATTGACTGTAGGTGTGTGGGTTTATTCTTGGACTCCTTATTCTGTTCCACTGATCTACACGTCTGATTTTGCCTGCATATGTCTAACATGTACTATTTGATGAATCTGGGCATATGTATAACACATGATGGGGCCCAGGTGGCTTAGTGATAAAGAATCTGCCTGCCAGTGAAAGAGACACAGAAGACATAGGTTCAATCCTTGGGTCAGGAAGATCCCTTGGAGGAGAGCATGGCAACCCACCCCAGTATTCTTGCCTAGAGAATCCCATGGACAGAGGAGCCTGGCTCCTCTGTCCATGGGGTCACAAAGAGTCAGAGACAACTGAGGGACTGAGCATGCACACACAATCACACCCATGACACCATCACCATAATCAAAATAATAGATATATTCAAAACCTCCCAAAGTTTCCTTGTGTTCCTTCATTATTGTTTTTTAGGTTTTTTTTCCTATGTGTGTGGTAAGAACACTTAACATGACATCTACCCTCTTACAATTTTTAGAGTGTACCACACAATATTATTAACTCTAGACACAAGATTGTATAAAAAAAACTATAATATATTTATCTTGAGTAATTGCAACTTTATACTCTTCAAATAAAAATGCCCCATCTCCTCTTCTCCTAGCTCCTGACAGCCACCATTCTACTCGCTGCTTATTTGAGCTTGACTGTTGTAAATACTTCACATAAATGGAACCATGCAGTATTTTACTTCTGTGACTCGCTTATATCACTTAGCATAACATAAAAAAGAGCCATCATTTGCAGTAGCCCCAGATAATGGAATGTTTAGATATAAATCTAAAAAATTATGTGTGGGACATGTATGCCAAAAACTACAAAATACTTGTGAAAAAATTAAACAAGATTTAAATAAATAGAAAGTTTTCCAATTCATGAATTGGAAAACTCAATATTGTTAAAATGTTAGCTCTTTACAAATTGATATATGGATGCTGTCCCCATAAAAATCACAGGATTTTTGCAGATATCCAAAACTTATTCTAAAATTTATATGGAAAGCTTTTTGGAATAGAATAGAAAAAAATTTGTGAAAAGAGCAAAGTTGGAGGATTCACAATACCTGATTTTAAGACAATACACATTTATAGTAAACAAACCAGTGTGATATTGTTCAGGAGATAGATACACAGAGCAATGACAAAAGATTGTAAAAGTTAAAAACTGACCTGCATGAATACAGCCAGTTGATTTTTGACAAAACAGCAATGGAAGTTCAGGGGAGAAAGAATAGCTTTTTCAACAAATGGTGCTTGTACAATTGCACCCCTATGTGCAAAAATGTTGGTTTACCTCAAATCTATACATAATAGCTCAAAGAACTTTCCTAGTGGTCCAGCGGTTGCCTTTCAGTGAAGGGAGTGCATGTTTGATCCCTGATGGCTCAAATGGATCATAGTCCTAAGTGAAAACTTTTAAGCTATCGAAGTTCTAGATAAAAACATGAGAAAAAAAATCTGCGTGACATTAGGCTAGACAAAAGGTTTTTAGATCTAATATCAAAAGCATAATCCATAAAAGAAAAATAATCAATTGGACTTTATATAAATTAAAATCATTTCCTTCTCAAAAGACAATATAAAAAAGAATGAAAATGTAAGCCACAGATTGGGAGAAAATATTTGTTAATCGCATGTCTAACAAAGGACTTGCACCCAGAATTTAGCAAGAACTCTCATAGCTCAAAAATAATAGCAAACTATCCAATAAAAATATGGAAACAAGATTTACACAGACACACCATCAAAGAAGATATATGGATGTATCAAATAAGATAAGTGGAAGATATATATAGACAAATATGTACATGAAATGATGTTCAGCATCATTAGTTTGGAAATGCAAATTAAAGCAACAGTGAGAACCACTACACATCTATTGGAATGAATGTCATCCAAAAACATATAAAAAAGAAAAAATATATATTTATATATATATTATATATATAATATATATAAGCAAGTATTGGTGAGGCTGTAAAACTACTAGAACCTGATACAGTGCTAATTTGCAAAACGGTACTGCCACTTTGGAAGACACTTCGGCAGTTTTTTAAGTTAAACATACACTTCTCATATGACCCAGCAGTCCTACTCCTAGGTATTTACCCAAGTGAAATGAAACCACGATGCACGATACTGGATGCTTGGGGCTGGTGCACTGGGACGACCCAGAGGGATGGTACGGGGAGGGAGGAGGGAGGAGGGTTCAGGATGGGGAACACGTGTATACCTGTGGCGGATTCATGTTGATACATGGCAAAACCAACACAATATTGTAAAGTAAAAAAAAAAATAAAAAAGAATAATAAAAAAACACCCTGTACATCAATGTTTAGAGTAGCTTTATTCATAATTGTCACACAAAACCTGGAAACACTCAAATACTTCTCAACTAGGGAATGGACAAATAAACTGTGACACATCCATTAAATGGAATACTCAGTTCACTTTAGTTCAGTTGCTCAGTCGTGTTCGACTCTTTTCAACCCCACTGACTGCAGCACACCAGGCCTCCCTGTCCATCACCAACTCCCGGAGTTTACCCAAACTCATGTTCATTGAGCTGGTGATGCCATCCAACCATCTCATCCTCTGTCGTCCCCTTCTGCTCCTGCCCTCAATCTTTCCCAGCATCAGGGTCTTTTCAAATGAGTCAGCTCTTTGCATCAGGTGGCCAAAGTATTGGAGTTTCAGCTTCAACATCAGTCCTTCCAATGAACACCCAGAACTGATCACCTTTAGGATGGACTGGTTGGATCTCCTTGCAGCCCAAGGACTCTCAAGAGTCTCCTCCAACACCACAGTTAAAAGCATCAATTCTTTGGTGCTCAGCTTTCTTTATAGTCCAACTCTCACATCCACACATGACTACGGGAAAAACCATAGCCTTGAATAGATGAATCTTTGTTGGCCAAGTAATATCTCTGCTTTTTAATGTGCTGTTTAGGTTGGTCATAACTTTCCTTCCAAGGAGTAAGTGTCTTTTAATTTCACGGCTGCAGTCACCATCTGCAGTGATTTTGGGGCCATAATGCTTGCCTTTAGTTAACAGGTGATCATTTGAATCAAATATGCATTTCTATTTCAAACAAATCAGTGATAAATATTTGAAAAGACATTTTCTTTTGAGTTAATATTAAGTCTATAGTAACAGGGAAGCTTTCTTGCTTTTTTAAATAAATCTTATTTATGCCAAGAAAAAAATAATAAAGTCAGCCACTGTTTCCACAGTTTCCCCATCTATTTGCCATGAAGTGATGGGACTAGATGCCATTATCTTAGCTTTCTGAAGTTTGAGCTTTAAGCCAACTTTTTCACTCTCCTCTTTCACTTTCATCAACAGGCTTTTTAGTTCTTTTTCACTTTCTGCCATAAGGGTGGTGTCATCTGCATATCTGAGGTTATTGATATTTCTCCCAGCAATCTTGATTCCAGCTTGTGCTTCATCCAGCCCAGCTTTTCTCATGATGTACTCTGCATATAAGTTAAATAAGCAGGGTGACAACATACAGCCTTGACATACTCCTTTCCTTATTTGGAACCAGTCTATTGTTCTGTGTCCAGTTCTAAATGGAATATTACTTAGTCATAAAAAGAACAAATGATCGATATGTACAATAACATGAGTGAACTTCAAATGCATTATGCTGGGTTAAAGAAGCCTCTTTGAAAAGGCTACGTACTCTGTGACTTCATTTCTATGACATCGTGGAAATGGCAAAATTATGGGGTGGAGAACTGGTCAGTGGTTGTCAGGGGTTATGTGTGTGGGACAGGAACTTTGATTACAAAGAGGTAGCATAGAGAGCTTTGCGGGGTGCGGATAGTTATGGAACTGTTCTCTGGCTTGGTTATGGTAGTGTGGCATGACTTTGTGTAAATTAGAAAACTTTTAATTATAAACATTATAAACTGAAAAAAATAATCCCTCCAGGTGGTTTCTGGGTAAAAGCTTGTGAAGGAGCAAGGGCAGGTGTGAGTAGGCCAGTTTCTCTAAGAAGTTCTTCCAGTTCTTCAGTGAGAGACACAGGTAGACTGGGCCAGGTTAGGGACAGAGGAATTGAATCAAGATTTGAGAGCTATAAGGAGATAGAGTAAACACCAATGTATAGTGATTGATTAATCATGTCTCAGTGGGAGTACACCAAGTCTCGAATGACTCCTAGGTTTCTAGTTTGGTAACCAGTCAGTATTGCCATTTATAAAATAGAGAGCAGAGGAGGAAGGCCAAGGATTGGAAGAAGGATACTATACTTATCTGGAGACATAGCACACGGCAGAAGAAGTTCTCTCTGTGGATGGATGTCAAGGTAGAGATGGTCAGCAGTGAACTAGAGACCACGATTTGGGAGCCCAGCAGCTTGGAAGTCGTTGTCACATGCATCATGTTCCTGTTTTCCTCTGACCCTCTGTTACCTTTGACAGTGTGCCTCTGCCTCCTTCTTGCAGCCCTCTGCTCTCTTAACTACTGAGACACTGAACCATCCTGATTCTCTTCACATTTCTGTGCCTTTTTTCCAGTCTTCTTTGTGGATTCCTCTTTGTCCATCAATAACTCCTGAGAACTTACTGTGTGCAAGGTGCCATACTATGTGTTAAAGATGCAATAGTAAGAGTGAGCCAGTTTGTGCCCTGAAGGACTATAGGGTCTAGTGAACTCTTCCTTGGTCTGCTCTTTAAATTATAGCCTGCCTAGGCTCCTGCCCACCACTCTTCCTGGTGTTCAGATACTGTCCTGTTTGAGTCCAGCTAAATAATTTGCCATGTGTACCCCCGGACCTCTTGGTGGTCTTTGGCTAATTGAGCCCTATTTATCCTGAGCATACTTGAACCTATCCTTAAGTGGTGGCCCTGGCTCTGCCATTGAGTGCTTGTGAGACTTCAGTATGCCCCTTGCCCCTCCCTCAGCTTCCAGGCTCTGAAAGTGAAAGCCCCTCAGTCATGTTGGACTCTTTGTGACCCCATGGACTTCTCAGGGCAGAATTCTGATTCCATGGAATTCTCAGGGCAGAATACTGGAGTCGGTAGCCTTTTCTTTCTCCAGGGGATCTTCCCAACCCAGGGATCAAACCCAGGCTTCCCACATTGCAGGTGGACTCTTTACCAGCTGAGCCACAAGGGAAGCCCAAGAACACTGGAGTGGGTAGCCTATCCCTTCTCCAGGGGATCTTTGCAACCCAGGGATGGAACCCAGGTTTCCTGCATTGCAGGCGGATTCTTTACTGTCTGAGCCACAAGGGAAGCCCAGGCCCTATCTGTTCAAAAAGAGGGCAGGGTGTTTTTAGGACAGGCTATAATTCTGTTTGCTCAGACTCTTCTCCAGACCTTTATTTGGCTTGCTTTCATTCTCAAATTCTTTAAACCTTATACCATCTATTATATCTCAGAGCCTGAAGGGCACTTACAATTCCAAGATGCTAGATTCTCTCCCAGATCCTGGGCCTCTGGCCCAGTATACATTCATCTCTTGGCCAAAAGACAGCTCATTCTTTGAGGAAGATATTGGAGTTCCTTCCTTATTATTTTATCAGTAAGCACCCCTTGAGCCTCTGATGACTTGAGCCAACCTGAAACATGTCCGCCTTGCTCTGCCCACCTCCTGCCTGCTTTCTACCTATCTCCACCTCTCCAGGAATACAGGTATGCCATCGGGAAGGAGCCCTGCTCATCACTGAGCCTGATACGTGTGCTCTCAGCCCCCAGTCCTTGCCAGAAACACCCATCCTGCCTGAGCTGGAACTCTTAGCCACTTAGGCACAGGCACCTTGGGCCACCTGCTGCTCTGTCCATATGACACTCGGCATATAGGGATGAAAATATTGAACTTTTCTTATTCACCAAGTGGCTTGGGCTCCCAACTGTGGACCACATTATCAGCAGTTCTCAGGGCCCTCTATTACAAAGTACCTGCAATATAGAAGCAGCCCTCTTCTATATGTTTTTACATCATCCAGTGGAAAGAAGCAAGCTAATGGACACATGAATTCCCCCATCATCAAATTGTGCTTATTTATTTTCCCCCATTAACCACGGACCTCAGAGAAGAGGGTTTCTGAACCTGTGATCTCCCCAGCTTGCAGAAATGTCTCCATCCCCATTCCTGCAGGGTGTAGCCCCTTGTTTGAAGCCTTGATAGAGCCACGGGCACGAGCAGAGTTGCTAGTCATTTAGGCAACTTGCTGAAGACATAGTATACTCTTATTCCGGTCCCAAGTGAAGACCTCTCTGTGTAACTGGGGTTTAAGTCTCACTGGCCTAGGAAACTGCTCAGTTGTCTTTCACTTTGATTTTTTGGTGCCAGAGAACACACACCATAAAACCCAATAAGTTTCCTTTTCTATCTTCACTGCCAGGCAGCTTCCAATGAATGCTGGTGTTCCATGCAAGCGTTGACCTTCTCTCTTCATAGTAGGAAACACTCTCTGCCTTTCTTATTCTTAATGGCCCCACTGGGCACTGTGTGTTGCCTCTAGGTGGCCCCAGAGGATCTAAGATGAATGGGATAAGGCCCGAATAATTAATCTTGAAGCATTCACAGAGCCCTTAGGAATCTAAGTCTCAGTCAAGTACATTCAAAGCTGGCTCAAAAGGAGGTTGTCCCTAGCCTTCATGATCTGGCCTCCATTCACCTTCCAGGCTCACCTTTCTCCAACTGCTCTTCACTCATTTCATGCTGGCCACATATGTCTTTTCTTACTTCCTCTATTGCACCAAGCTCAGTCCTGTCTTAGGGCCTTCATTCCTGTTGTTCCATTTGCTCAGTTCACCTCTCACCCTTACTACCTGGCCATTCTGAACCAAATCTTGAGGTGACTCCTACTCCAGTCTTTAGATTTTAACTTGTTAAATATGCTTTCATCAGAGAGGTCTTCTCTGACCTTCCCAAACTAGATCAGGTTCCCTCTTTATTACAAAACAGCCTAAACTCTTCCTTCATAGCGCATATCACAATTTGTAATTACTTTGATAATTTTCTGTTCAGTGGATCTCTCCTCTACTAGCCTATAAGCTCTAGGACATCAGCAACTGTTTCTGATTTTTATTTTCTGCTGTATTTACAATTCAGGAAAAATATCAGTCCTAAAGGTGGATACCCAAGAGCAACTCTTTGGGGTTACCCACCATTATCCAGGCATTTGCCGTATTCAGGGCTCTCGCAGTTTCATCTCAGCCAAAAGACAGATCACTGTGTATGCAGCTCTTTGTAGGAAACGGCCCTCAGCAGGAAATCCCTTTTCTTGTTAAGCAAAGCTATACTGTAACTAACTTTTAAACCAGGTGCCCTCATGCTCTATTCATCTTTGGCGCTAGCACACCTTTCAAACCTTTTCATCACACAATACCTTGCCTAACCTGTTGGTTGTTTCTTTAAAGAAGTAGAAAGGAAGAATGAGTGATTAACAGATGAGCAGATCTCTTCCCCAGCTTTCCCTTCAGTAACCTCAAGAACAAGATCTGTGAACAAATTGTGTGAACATGACAACATCTAAAGAAAGATCACGAGGAATTGACAAGTCTTCACGCTGTGGAGCGTGGCACTGACTCTGACCCCCCTATCCCAGTGATTAGCTGAGATTACTTCCCCTTGTCCCTTTAAAAAATGTCATGGCCGAGCAGAATCTTTGGAGTTGGTTTTGGAGGGACACAGGTCTGCCTTCTCCCCAGACTGCTGGACATCCTGATTAAAAGCAACTTTCTTCTCTACAAATGACTGCCTATGGGGTATTGATTTTCAAGTTGTGAATAGCTGGACCTGAGTTCCATAACACCAGAAAGTCTTTCTCCCTCTGAGCTCTGGCTTGGAGGTCAAACATCTTAGATTCTTCTTCCAGCTCTTCTACTTACTATTTTGGGGATCTTAAATAAGGCTTTTGCCTCCCTGGACCTCAGTTTCCTCCTATGATAAATGGGAAGAGTAATTTTTGTCCTGCTTACCTCACAGTACTGGGATGACTATTAAGTGATATGAGATATCCTATGGCTCTTTAAAAATAATGATACAGTTGTACATAAAGTTGGCTATTGCTATTAAGTTTTCACCCCAATTGTTACTGTTATTGCCATCAAAGATTTCCTCAGAGCTCAACATCAAGCCTTGAGCAATGCTTTTGGACCCCGGAGAGAGTTGGCTGCTTCCTGTGCAGCCAAAGGAGGTGCTTATTAGAGAAAGCACATGGACCAATCTGACTCAGCCTTCTGGAGTAGGTCATGCTGTTTTTCTTTCCTGAAAGTGAAGTCGCTCAGTCGTGTCCAACTCTTTGCGACCCTGTGGACTGTAGCCTACCAGGATCCTCCGTCCATGGGATTCTCCAGGCAAGGATACAGGAGTGGGTTGCCATTTCCTTCTCCAAAAGTGAAATTGAAGTCACTCAGTCGTGTCCAACTCATTTCTTTCCTGAAATACTAGATTATAGCAGTTTAACAGAAGAAGGGACATTTTGAAGCCACAGCTCACTGTTTCTATGGCAGCGTGCTTATGATGAACCCAGAGATGGCCCAGATGGACTAACAGCTCATTCTTGATGGCTGAATGTGGGCAGTGGTCAAGTTCCAAGGATGCATCATGCCACAAGGGTGTTCATTTGTTACACATGACACAGACTCCAGGAGACATCCAATCCTAGAAGAGCTAGATTCAACCATCCCACCTGGTAAAGGGGGATTTGCAGCCCAGGTTTAAGGAGACAAAGGTCAGAGAATAACTAGTAGTTCCCAAGGATCAAAGCCCCTTTGCCCAGATGCAATCCATCCCTTAGGTCTGAAGAATTTTTACACGGAATAACAAACATGCGATTTGTAACAGCAGCACCTGTTTAGCTTATGATGGTCATTTAAATATTTGTTGAACAGAAAACAAATTTCTTTGCAGAGTCATAAAGAAGGAGACTTGAAAGAAACAAAAGTTATTCTGATTTTTCCATAAACAAAACAAGGCAAATTCCAGAAACTAAAGACTGGGTAATTTTGAAGGCTGGTTGGCATCTGTTCCCAAACTGAGCTGATCAAAAACTTACCTTCTATCATTGTTCTAAATCATGACTTCTGTTAACACCATAGGTGAACGAACCAGTTCATGGCACTGCCTGCCCTTGTGGAAATAGGCCTGGTCTGTTCTGAGGAGACATCCATTTCTGTGAAAAGGTCTTGGCAGGCTCAAGAGTGGTCATAAGTAGAGGAGGAAGACCATCCAAGAAGCGGAGCTGTGGGCAAGATGAAATGATGTAGGACATTTCTGAAGATGAGAGAACAGACTGGTTGGGCTGGAATGGAGTCCATGTTGAGAAGGAGAGTTTACAAAGATAAGATCAGTAGGACATGGTGCAGCGGCCAGATCAGGATGGCCCCGATACCAGCTAAGAAGTTGATTTTATGATTCTGACAATGGGCAACAATTCATTGACTTATCCTTCACTTATCCGTTCACTCATTCAGCAAACATTTGTGGAGACTCTACTTTCTGCCAGTCCCAGCACCTGCTCCTGGCTGGGCACACAGAGATGAGGAAGATGGGATTCTTGCTTTTAACATGGTCACTGTCTTGAAAGGCAGTCCAACTCATCATCAATAAATGTCTAATTATAAGAATGTGCCAGAGAGCACAGGGGAGGGGGCGTTAGGAGAGTTGTGGTGCAGTTATTGCGGCAAGATGGGGGGAGGGTGGGGGTTGAGGGTTCAGCTAGATGTGTTCTTTAGCTAAGTACTTCCAGAATGACCTCACATGGTCCAGTGCTTGCTGTGTGACCATCCATGAACCACAGGACAATGTGAAGTGTTTCATTAGTAAAATGTTTTCAAAATGTTTTAATGTAATATTTTGAATTTTCCTACTTTTCTGAGAAGAAATACCTGTGCTTTCTGAGACAGTGGCGACTACATAGATGTTAACTGAACTGCTTTTATGTGTCCTTAGTTGGCAAGAAGTTGGACCTTACATCACTCCCTCCTCAACTGGCTTATCATGCCCAGGGGCCTGCCTCCTGAAGCATGGAAGATTCCACTTTAGAAGCTACTTGGGCAGCAGCAAGAAGAATGGAAGGGAAAGAGCTTAGTAAAGACCCAAGTAAAGAGAGCCAAACTGTCACCAAATTCACGCTGACAGGAACAAACCAGGGACTCTGCTGGCTCATGACTCCACAACACACTGAGGTAAAGAGAATACAGAGAGCTGGACAAGTTCAGGGAGGACTCAGCACAAGAAAGGGGGCTCATTTAAAATGGAAGAGATTCATTTGGGTATCAAAAAGAATGCCAGGCTGGAGCAGAAATGTATAAAATGGCAACATGAAGAGCTCTGTTCCTTCTTCCCAATGAAACAACCATAAAGGTGAATGTTTCTGAAGGACACAACCATTTCAAGTCTCTGAAAGTTCAGAGAGTATGCAGCAAATAGGGAAACCTTTATTAAAAATATATATATATATATCTACTAAATCTCAGTAAGACCAGCTCCCTTATCCAACTCCCACTTTGGCATGTTGGAAGCTCAAATCCTCTGGGCTGCAGTTCAGGACCACGGGCTAAGATTTCTCCCCAGGGGAAGCAGGCTGTCACCATTTCTTACCTAGCTTCATGTTTAGAGATTTAGAGCTCAGAGAAGTGAAGGGAGTGGAAAAACCAAAGACACTAGTTCTTTGAAAAGATCAATAAAATCGACAAACCTTTAGATAAGTAGACCAAGGAAAATCTGAGAAGACTCATATTACTATAATCAGGAATGAAAGATGGAACATCACTACTGATATAATAGGAATAAAAAGCATTATACAGTGGGTGTTTAGAAAAGGCAGAGGAACCAGAGATCAAATTGCCAACATTCGTTGAATCACAGAGAAAGCAAGGGAATTCCAGAAAAATATCTACTTCTGCTTCATTGACTATGCCTTTGACTGTGTGGATCACAACAAACTGGGGGAAATTCTTAGAGATGGGAATACCAGACCACATTACCTGTCTCCTGAGAAACCTGTATGTGGGTCAAGAAGCAACAGTTAAAACTGGACATGGAACAATGGACTGGTTCAAAACTGGGAAAGGAGAACATCAAGGCTGTATATTGTCACCCTGCTTATTTAACTTATATGCAGAGTACATCATGTGAAATGCCAGGCTGGGTAAAGCACAAGCTGGAATCATGATTGCTGGGAGAAATATCAATCACCTCAGATATGCAGATGACACCAGCCTTATGGCAGAAAGCGAAGAGGAGCTAAAGAGCTCTTGATGAAAGTGAAAGAGGAGAGCAAAAAAGCTGGCTTGAAACTCAACATTCAGAAAAACAAAGATCATGGCACCCAGTCCCATCACTTCATGGCAAATGGAAGGGGGAAAAGTGGAAACCGTGGCAGATTTTATTTCCTTGGGCTCCAAAATCACTGCAGATGGTGACTGCAGCCATGAAATTAAAAGATGCTTGTTCCTTGGAAGAAAAGCTATGACAAACCTAGACAGTGTATTACAAAGCAGAGGCATTACTTTGCCGACTAAGGTCTGTATGGTCAAAACTATGGTTTTTCCAGTAGTCATGATGGATATCAGATGTAGACCATAAAGAAGGCTGAGTGCTGAAGAATTGATGCTTTTGAACTGTGGTGTTGGAGAAGACTCGAGAGTCTCTTGCACTGCAAGGATATTAAAAAATGTCAATCCTAAAGGAAATCAGTCCTGAATATTTGTTGAAAAGACTGATGCTGGAGCTGAAGCTCCAATATTCTGGCCACCTGATGTGAACAGCCTATTCACTGGAAAAGACCCTGATGCTGGGAAAGACTGAAGGCAGGAGGAGAAGGGGATGACAGTGGACGAGATGGTTGGATGGCATCACTGACTCAATGGACATGAGTTTGAGCAAGCTCTGGGAGATGGTGAAGGACAGAGAAGCCTGGCGTGCTGCAGTCCATGATGTCACAAAGAATCAGACAGTATTTAGTGACTGAGCAGCAACAACAGTAAAGTGGATGACTTCCCTGGTGGCCCAGTGCTTAAGACTCTGCACTCCCAATGCAGGGGCCTGGGTTCGATCCCTGGTCAGAGAACTAAGATCTCACATGGCATGCAGACAGTCAAAAAGAAAATTATAAAGGAGTACTAGGAACTTGTTGTATGCCAACAAATTAGATAACCAAGATGAGACGGAAAGATTCCTAGAAAGACACAAAATATCAAAACTGATTCAAAAAGAAATAAGAAATCTAACTGGACTTTAAAAAGTTAATAGATTGAATTTCATAACTCAAATAATTTACCACAGCGAATAAACCAGGCTCATATGGCTTCATGGGGCTTAACTGTACCAAACATTTAAAGAAGAATTAACACCAATCCTTCTTAAACTTCCAGAAAATAGAAGATGAGGAAACACTTTCCAACACATTTTATGAGGCCAGCATTACCCTGATATCAAAACCAGACGAGTGCATAATAAGAAAACTACAGACCAATATTCTTTATGAATATTAATGCTATAAATATCAACTAAATGATAGCAAGCTGAATCCAGTACCATACATAGAAGATTATACTCCATGACCAAATGGGATTTAGAGTGGGAATACACTGATATGTTTATATCTGTATATATATAGGATATATACACATATGGCTCAGCAGTAAAGAACCTGCCTGCAATGCAGGAGACATAGGTTCGATCCTTGGGTCAGGAAGATCCCCTGGGAGAAGGAAATGGCAACCCACTCCAGTATTCTTGTCTGGAAATTCCCATGGACAAAGGAGCCTGGCAGGCTACAGTTCATGGGGGTCACAAGAGTCAGTCATGACTTAGCAACTAAATCACCACCACCATATATACATATACACTTGGGCTTCCCAGGTGGCTCAGTGGTAAAGGATCTGCCTGCCAGTGCAGGAGATACAGGGGATGCAGGAGATGTGAGTTTGATCCATGAATCTCCCGATCCCCTGGAGGAGAAAATGGCAACCCATTTCAGTATTCTTGCCTAGAATATCCCGTGGACAGAGGAGACTGGCTACAGTCCATGGGGTCACAAAGAGTTGGACACAACTTAGTGACTGAGCACACATGCACACACACATAAAATATATATATATATATGAGAACATATATATCTGTGAAATATATATATGAAGTGAAGTGAGAGTTGCTCTGTTGTGTCCGACTCTTTGTGACCCCATGGACTATACAGTCCATGGAATTCTCCAGGCCAGAATATTGGAGTGGGTAGCCTTTTCCTTCTCCAGGGGATCTTCCCAACCCAGGGAGTAAATCCAGGTCTCCCATATTGCAGGCGGATTCTTTACCAGCTGAGCCACAAGGGAAGCCCAAGAATACTGGTGTGGGTAGCCTATCCCTTGTCCAGTGGATCTTCCCAACCTAGGAGTTAAACCGGGGTCTCCTGCATTGCAGGCAGATTATTTACCAGCTGAGCTATCAGGGAAGCCCTATAAGCACGTATACCTGTGTATTTTCTACACTACTCTAATTTTCTCAGTAGAGTACTTCACATATTTTATTATATATTTAATTAAATTATCATCAAAACACTGTGATTTAGAGGTCATGAAATCATGGCCCACATGGGACAAAATCTGGCCTCTAGTTGCCTGTTTTTGTAAATAAGGTTTTAATGAAACATGGGCAACACGGCTACACTCATTAATACATATCCTGCTTTTTGTGCAACAGTGGTAGATTGGAGTGTTTGAGACTGAGACTGTATGTAGGCCACAAAGCCTAAAATATTTTCTGTCTTGTCCTTTACAGAAAATATTCACTAACCTGATTTTTTTTCAGAGCAGAATATTAAATTTCTGAGACGTGAAACAGCCTGCTCAACTCCTAGTACTGTGAATGTGATAGCACTGGATTTGGATGCGGCCACCTGACCTGCCTCTTGAGAAACCTGTATGCAGGTCAGGAAGCAACAGTTAGAACTGGACATGGAACACAGACTGGTTCCAAATAGGAAAAGGAGTACGTCAAGGCTGTATACTGTCACCCTGCTTATTCAACTTCTATGCAGAGTACATCATGAGAAACGCTGGGCTGGAAGAAGCACAAGCTGGAATCAAGATTGCCGGGAGAAATATCAATAACCTCAGATATGCAGATGACACCACCCTTACGGCAGAAAGTGAAGAAGAACTAAAAAGCCTCTTGATGAAAGTGAAAGAGGAGAGTGAAAAAGTTGGCTTAAAGCTCAACATTCAGAAAACGAAGATCATGTCATCTGGTCCCATCACTTCATGGGAAATAGATGGGGAAACAGTGGAAACAGGGTCAGACTTTATTTTTTTTGGGCTCCAAAATCACTGCAGATGGTGACTGTAGCCATGAAATTAAAAGACGCTTACTCCTTGGAAGGAAAGTTATGACCAACCTAGATAGCATATTAAAAAGCAGAGACGTTACTTTGCCAACAAATGTCTGTCTAGTCAAGGCTATGGTTTTTCCTGTGGTCATGTATGGATGTGAGAGTTGGACTGTGAAGAAAGCTGAGCACCGAACAATTGATGCTTTTGAACTGCGGTCCAACCAGTCCATTCTAAAGGAAATCAGCCCTGGGTGTTCTTTGGAAGGAATGATGTTAAACCTGAAACTCCAGTACTTTGGCCACCTCATGCGAAGAGTTGACTCACTGGAAAAGACTCTGATGCTGGGAGGGATTGGGGGCAGGAGGAGAAGGGGATGACAGAGGATGAGATGGCTGGATGGCATCACCAACTTGATGGATATAAGTTTGAGTGAACTCTGGGAGTTGGTGATGGACAGGGAGGCCTGGCGTGCTGCGATTCATGGGGTCACAAAGAGTCGGACACGACTGAGCGACTGAACTGAACCTGATTCTAGGGCCCAGGTTTACAACATATAGCATACTGCCTCATTTTCTTTCTTAGTTAGTTAGTTAGTTAGTTTTTCAGTTTTTTGGCTGTGGCCCTCAGTATCTTAGTGCTCTGACCAGGGACCAAACCCACGCCCACTGCACTGGAAGCACAGAGTCTTAATCACTCAGGAAAGTCACTTAATTTTATTTTTTTTAAATCTTATTTCTTTTTTCTATTTGACTGCACCACGCAGCTTAGGGGATCTCAGTTCCCTACCCAGGGACTGAACCCAGGTCATAGCCATGAAAGCCCAAAATCCTAGCAACTATGCCACCAGAGAAAGCCTCTATTTTTTTTTTAATTTAAAGTCAATTTTTATTTTCTTTTCACTTTTTAAATGATAACAGAGTCACTTTGCTATACAGGAGAAATTAAACACAATTTTGTAAATCAACTATACTTCAATAAAATTTTAAAAAATATTAAAAAGCATCTATTTACCTCAGAAAACTTCTTTGGATAAATTTTATAGCTTTAATATTAAGTGTATTGGTTTCCATTCTTGTACAATCTATAATTTTTAATTTACTACCTCTAATTGTGAGTTCTTCAGTTCAGTTCAGTTGCTCAGTTGTGTCCGACTCTTTGCGACCCCATGGACTGCAGCACGCCAGGCCTCCCTGTCCACCACCAACTCCCAGAGTTTACTCAAACTCATGTCCATTGAGTCCGTGATGCCATCCAACCATCTCATCTTCTGTCGTCCCCTTCTCCCGCCTTCACTCTTTCCCAGCATCAGGGTCTTTCAAATGAGTCAGTTCTTCGCATCAGGTGGCCAAGGCATTGGAGTTTCAGCTTCAGCATCAGTCCTTTCAATGAATATTCAGGACTGATCTCCTTTAGGATGGACTGGTTGGATCTCCTTACAGTCCAAGGGACTCTCAAGAGTCTCCTCCAATACCACAGTTCAAAAGCATCAATTCTTCGGTGCTCAGCTTTCTTATAGTCTAACTCTCACATCTATATGTGACTACTGGAAAAACCATAGCTTTGACTAGATGGACCTTAGTTGGCAAAGTAATGTCTCTGCTTTTTAATATGCTGTCTGGGTTGGTCATAACTTTTCTTCAGAGGAGTAAGCATCTATTAATTTCATGGCTGCAGTCACCATCTGCAGTGATTTTGGAGCCCCCAAAAGTAAAGTCAGCCACAGTTTCCACTGTTTCCCCATCTACTGACCATGAAGTGATGGTACCAGATGCCATGATCTTAGCTTTCTGAATGTTGAGCTTTAAGCCAACTTTTTCACTCTCTTCTTTCACTTTCATCAGGAGGCTCTTTAGTTCTTCTTCACTTTCTGCCATAAGAGTGGTGTCATCTACATATCTGAGATTATTGATATTTCTCCTGGCAATAGTGATTTCAGATTGTGCTTTAGTCAGCCTGGCATGTTGCATGATGTACTTTGCATATAAGTTAAATAAGCAGGGTGACAATATACAGCCTTGACATACTCGTTTCCCTATTTGGAACCAGTCTGTTTTTCCATGTCCAGTTCTAACTGTTGCTTCCTGACCTGCATACAGGTTTCTCAAAAGACAGGTCAGTTGGTCTGGTATGCCCATCTCTTTCAGAATTTACCACAGTTTGTTGCGATCCACACAGTCAAAGGCTTTGGCATAATCAACAAAGCAGAAGTAGATGTTTTTCTGGAACTCTCTTGCTTTTTTGATGATCCAATGGATGTTGGCAATTTGATCTCTGGTTCCTCTGCCTTTTCTAAAACTAGCTGAATATCTGGAAGTTCACGGTTCACATATTGCTGAAGCCTGGCTTGGAGAATTTTGAGCATTACTTTACTAGCGCGTGAGATAAGTGCAATTGTGCGGTAGTATGAGTGTTCTTTGCATTGCCTTTCTTTGGGATTGGAATGAAAACTGACCTTTTCCAGTCCTGTGGCCACTGCTGAGTTTTCCAAATTTGCTGGTATATTGAGTGCGGCACTTTAACATCATCTTGCAGAATTTGAAATAGCTCAACTGGAATTCCATCACCTCCACTAGCTTTGTTCATAGTGATGCTTCCTAAGGCCCACTTGACTTCCCATTCCAGGATGTCTGGCTCTAGGTGAGTGATCATATCATTGTGATTATCTGGGTTATGAAGATCTTTTTTGTACAGTTCTTCTGTGTATTCTTGCCATCTCTTCTTAATATCTTCTACTTCTGTTAGGTGCATACCATTTCTGTCCTTTATTGAGCCCGTCTTTGCATGAAATGCTCCCTTGGTATCTCTAATTTTCTTGAAGAGATCTCTAGTCTTTCCCATTCTGTTGTTTTCCTCTATTTCTTTGCATTGATCACTGAGAAAGGCTTTCTTTTCTCTCCTTGGTATAAGGAGAAGGAATTCTTCTTCTTCCTTCAATTTTCAGGTGACTGCAATTATTTCTTAATTAAAATATAAAACTTGTGATATTTTATCTTCCAGTGAATGTACTGACAGTTTTCTTGCTTGCATATGAGAGAATACTTTTGGTCCCATACCTGACTTACTGAGTTGGAGATTTCTTGCCTCTATGTAATATATGATTTTTAAATGTGTTCAGTATAACATACTTAGAGAAAAGTTCACAGTATGGATCAACAAAGAGTTACAGAAAGTGATCACTCATGTTACATATATTCCATTTCAGAGCCCCTGCTCTGTTAAATCTTTGATTAATTGTGATTAAAAAAAAATCTCTGGCTTTTGTTATTGAAATAGAGAGATGCTAATGGACTGGTTGGTCAATGTTTAAAATTGTAGAGATTTTTAATATTAAAATAAAACCCTGGTTTACAGTACAGTACAATGAAAAGGACACTGGATTGGGATTAGGGAGACTTGCAGTTTAGCCTCAGCTGTGTCAAGATTCCCTGTGTCACTTGGGGCATGTCCCATGCTCTCTTTGCTCATCAAATCCCCTATTTTAAAAGGGATTGAAATGAGATGCTCACCGAGTTGCCTCCAAGGTCTGACTATCCAGAAGTCTAGCAATACTCTCATATGTATTAGGCTATTGACTTTTTGACAGCAGGAAGTTCAGGACTAAACAAGAAAAACAAAGCTCAACTGTAAGCAAATATGCTTTCTTTTAAAGTTATTCAAGTTCTATTCTACTGAAGAACTGGCCAGAGAAAAATCTAAGTGAAGAATTTAATCATGAAAAATAGTTTTTAGTCATTTTCAGTTCAGTTCATTGTAAATTTGACAATGTGTGTCAAGAGCCATAAGTCTTTTCTTGACCTTACAATTAATTTCATTTCTTTGATTCTATTTTAAGGAAGTAGTTTCATGCAAATCATTTCTTTGACATTATTCTTAAGCAATCATCTCACGCAAAAGGCAATCATCACATTATAATAAGGAAAAGCAGAAACAACATAAGTGTCCAATAATAGATGTGAAGTGAAGTGAAGTGAAGTCGCTCAGTCGTGTACGACTCTGCGACCCTGTGGACTGTAGCCAACCAGGCTCCTCCGTCCATGGGATTCTCCAGGCAAGAATACTGGAGCGAGTTGCCATTTCCTTCTCCAGGGGATCTTCCCGATCCTGGGATCAAACCCGGGTCTCTCACATTGCAGGGAGGCGCTTTAACCTCTGAGCCATAGGAGAGACTAATAATAGGTGTATTTTTAAATAAATTATGATACCTTCATATAATATGTTATTATGCAGCTATTAAAATCAGGTTTTGGAATGTTATTCAATTGCTTGAAGAAGAAATGTAATATTAATTTCTAAAAGCAGAATGTAAAATTGTTATGCCCAATGCGGTTTCAATAATGTAAAGGAAATATAAATGAAAGGAAATGTACCAAGATAGGCTCATGATTGCTTCTGCCCGATGAGATTGTTTTTCTAAACATGTTCTTCAAACTTTTCAATTTTCTACAAAGACATGCAGTGCTTTTATAATCATAAAAAGAGACAAAGATGATGAATTTTCAATTGTTTCAAAATGATTGGAATAAGGTACTTGACAATGATAGTGAAAAGGGCCATGTTTGCATTCTGATGTATTATTTATAGGGAAAGCAATTCCTATTAGTCCCTGTTTTCAAAAAGCACAATGTAAACTCTCCACACAGTTGCCAATACAATGTTAGGGTTCAGTTCAGTTCAGTTCCGTTCAGTTCAGTTGCTCAGTCGTGTCCAACTCTTTGCGACCCCATGAATCGCAGCCCGCCAGGCCTCCCTGTCCATCACCAACTCCCAGAGTTCACTCAAACTCATGTTCATCAAGTCAGTGATGCCATCCAGCCATTTCATCCTCTGTCGTCCCCTTCTCCTCCTGCCCCCAATCCCTCCCACGTCAGAGTCTTTTCCAATAAGTCAACTGTTCACATGAGGTGACCAAAGTATTGGAGTTTCAGCTTTAGCATCAGTCCTTCCAATGAACCCCCCGGACTGATTTCCTTTAGAATGGACTGGTTGGATCTCCTTGCAGTCCAAGGACTCTCAAGAGTCTTCTCCAACACCACAGTTCAAAAGCATCAATTCTTCAGCATTCAGCTTTCTTCACAGTCCAACTCTCACATCCATACATGACTACTGGAAAAACCATAGCCTTGACTAGACGGTTTGTTGGCAAAGTAATGTCTCTGCTTTTCAATATGCTATCTAGGTTGGACATAACTTTTCTTCCAAGGAGTAAGAGTCTTTTAATTTTATGGCTGCAATCACCATCTGCAGTGATTTTGGAGCCTAAAAAATAAAGTCTGACACTGTTTTCACTGTGTCCCCATTTATTTCCCATGAAGTAATGGGACCAGATGCCATGATCTTTGTTTTCTGAATGTTGAGCTTTAAGCCAACTTTTTCACTCTCCTCTTTCACTTTCATCCAGAGGCTTTTTAGTTCAAATTTAAAAAGATTAAAAAACAAAACAACAAAAAATAATATGCTTAGCACAGGAGGCTAGATTTCATACTGTATAATTCCATTTATGTGAAACAGGATAACAAATCTATAATAGCAAAAACAAATGTAGGATGACAGAAAACAGATCAAGGGTGGACTGGGCATGAAGAGAAGGCATTGTCTGTAGAAAGGAACTTTCTGCTGTGATGGAAATATTCGGTATCTTGATTGTGGCAATAGCTACACAGGGGAATGAATACTTTTAACAGAACTCATCAAAAGGTGTTCTTATTAGCATTGCATTTCATTGTATGTTAATTATGCCTCAAACACAGGAAAACTCTGAAAGGTGGAAGTAAGGACTCCATCAGGACCCTGGGGCTTAGGGAAAGGCCTGGCAGTGAACTCCCCGGGTGTTCTTTTGCCTCTCACATATCCCCAAAAGGGCACTGGAGGAGCCTGCAATCCAGAACCATCAACAAAGAAAAGCTCCAAGAAAAGCTGTTCCCCGTAACCAAGGGACTGGGAAAAGGTGGCCTAACAGAGCAGGGCACCTTTTTGACAATAGTCACCTTCCTCCAAGTCTCTTTTCTGCAGTTTCAGCAGGGCTGGGTGGGGAGCTGGTCTTCAATACCCGCTTCAACCTCCTCATGAAAATAAGAGGGCAGGACTAATCAATCCTTTGCTTTTCTACCCATTGTCAGTAGCCAATTATTATTAGTTTTTCACTTTTATTTTTAAATTAATTTTTATTGGAGTATGGTTGCTTTACAATGTTCTGTTAGTTTCTCACCATACAGCAAAATGAATCAGCTGTACATACAAATGTTGCTGTTGTTTAGTCCCTAATTCATGTCCAACTCTTTTGCAACCCCATGGACTATAGCCTGCCTAGCTCCTCTGTCCATGGGATTTCCCAGGCAAGAATACTGAAGTTGGTTGCCAATTCCATCTCCAATACATATACATATAACTTTTTTGGATTTGGGTTTCCTTCCCATTTAGGTTACCACAGAGCATTGAGTAGAGTTCCCTGTGCTATACAAGTAGGTTCTCATTAGTTATCTATTTTATACATAGTAGAGTATATATGTCAATCTCCCAATTCATCCCACCCCCTTCCCCTCTTTGCATTCATATGTTTGTTCTCTATATCTGTGTCTCTATTTCTGCTTTGCAAATAAGTTCATCTGCATCAGTTTTCTGGATTCCACATATAAGTGATATACAATATTTGTTTTTCTCCTTCTGACTTGCTTCACTCTGTATGACAGTGTCTAGATCCATCCATGTTTCTTCAAATAGCACATTTCGTTCCTTTTTATGTCAACAGCCAATTCTGTATCGAGCAAATACAACCTTCAGGAATGAAAGTGAAATAAATATATTCTCAGATGAAGAAAATCTAAGAGAATTGGTTGCCAACAGACCTACCTTTAAAGAATGGCTTAAGGAAATTCATTAACCAGAAAGGAAATTATAACACAACAAGGATGGGTCTTTAGGAAAGAAGAGCGATAAAGTGAGTAAAAGTTAAGGTAAATAGAATACTCCTCATGAACTTTTTAAGATCATGTTTCATCATTAAAGCAAAAACTGTACCATCATGTGACGTGAGTTCAATGTGCACAGAGGAAATACTTAAGCTATTTCTATTTAAAAGTGGGAGGATAGAGGAACCAAAATGGAAGCAAAATTTTTCTACTTGATGAAGTGATTGAAATGATGATACCAGTAAACCGGGATATGTACACATGTATATTGCATTGAAAACTATAAAATAAAACAATAAAATAAACTACATGAAGAGCTATATTCAAAAGCACTATAAATAAATAAAAATGGAATTTCCAAAAAATGCTTAGGTGTCCTACAAGAAAGCAAGAAAAGGAAAACAGAGGAATGAGAAACAGAAAACAAATAATAAAGCAGCAGACTTAAGCTTTAATATGACATAATTATTTAAATGTAAATGGTGTAGGAATAACAATTAAAAGACAGAAATTAACAGAGTAGATTTTTTAAAAACACCAAATTCTATGCTGTACACAAGAACCTCACTTCAAATTTTCATGTTGTTTTAAAGATTTATTCATTCTAAGCATAGTTTTGTGCTTCTTACACACAACAAAGTAAAATTGCTTTATTTGATAACATAAACAAGAGTGAACTTGAAAGCAACCAAGCCTGGAACTGTGAAGGATCTTTTGGATCTTTTGCACCAACTAGTTTAATGGCCTCATCATGGAAAACTTAGTTTAACAATATCCTAGACCAACAATTAATTTCTAGGTGATGCTAGTATACTTAAGATGGCAGTAGTCTCACTACTCCTCAAGTCTATCCATTCCCTAGGTTGACCAAGGACAGTTGCAGCCCTTCAGTCTTAATTCTAAACTATGCAATAGTACAGTGGTAATTTCATTTCTCTTGGGCCTGGTACACTTGCAAGTATTTGAACATGCTGTCCTATCTCCTTTCCAAGTCTTTGTTCTCTAAACCAGGTGTCCCCCACCTCTGGGATCTAATGCTTAATGATCTGAGGTGGAGCTGATGTGATAATAATAGGAATAAAGTGCACAATAAATGCAATGCATTTGAATCATCCTGAAACCACCCCCCAACAGTGTTCCATGGAAAAATTGTCTTCCACAGAATCAGTCCTTGGTGCCAAAAAGGTTAGGGACTGCTGCTCTAAACCACAAATGTTTCTTTCATCCATTCATCACAAGACATGGATCCAGCTCTTTTATCACCCACATTGCCTTCCTCTGGAAACACTCCAGAAGAATGCTTTCTTAAAGTCATAAAACAAATCTTTAAGTATTTAAAAGAATTGAAAGTATACAGAGTTTAATTTCTGACCACAATGGGATCAAACTAGAAATTAATAACAGAAGGATAGCAAGAAAGTCTCCAAATGTGTTGGAAAAAACCACACTTCTAATTAATTCTCCATAATTTCTATATGGTAACAATGAGCATGTAAAAATGTAAACTAATACATATATATATATAATTTATAATTGCTTCAAAGAAAATGAATACCTAAGAACATATTTATTAAGCATGTACAGGATCTGAATGCAGAAAATTATACAAATTTTGGTGAAAGAAATCAAGGATCTAAATAAATAAATAAAGAGATATACTCATGGGAAATGCCAAATGAGTCATAAGCTGGAATCAAGATTGCCAGAAGAAATATCAACAACCTCAGATATGCAGATGACACCACCCTAATGGCAGAAAGCAATGAGGAACTAAAGAGCCTCTTGGTGAAGGTCAAAGAGGAGAGTGAAAAAGCTGGCTTAAAACTCAACATTCAAAAAACCAAGATCATGGCATCTGGTCCCATCACTTCATGGCAAATAGATGGGGAAAAAATTGCAACAATGACAGATTTTATTTTCTTGGGTTCCAAAATCACTGCGAACAGTGACTGCAGACACAAAATTAAAAGATGCTTGCTCCTTGGAAGAAAAGCTATTGACAAACCTAAACAACATACTAAAAAGCAGAGACGTTGCTTTGCCGACAGAGGTCCATATAGTCAATGCCGTGGTTTTTCAGTAGTCATGTATAGATGTGAGAGTTGGACCATAAAAAAGGCTGAGAGCCAAAGAACTGATGCTTTCGAACTATGATTCTGGAGAAGACTCTTGAAAGTCCCTTGGACTGCAGGGATATCAAACAAGTCAATCCTAAAGGAAATCAATCCTGAATACTCATTGGAAGGACTGATGCTGAAGCTGAAGCTCCAATACTTTGGCTACCTGATGCGAAGAGCTGACTTATTTGGAAAAGACCCTGATACTTGAAAAGGTTTAAGGCAGGAGGAGAAGGGGATGACAGAGGATGAGATGGTTGGATGGCATCACCGATGCAATGGACTTGAGTTTGAGAAAACTCTGGGAGATGGTGAAGGACAGGGAACCTGGCCTGCTGCAGTTCATGGAGTTGCAAAGAGCTGGACGTGACTTAGCGACTGAACAGCAACAATAACAACTGTGTCCGTGGACTGAAATATTAAACATGTAAATGATGTCCGTTCTCACCCAAACTGATCTGTAAGTTTAACACTTTCTAGCAAGCATTTTGTACCCATAGACTAGTTTATCCTAAAATTTGTACAGATGAGCACTAGCCCTAGAATAGCTAAATAAATGTTGAAGAAGAAAAATAAAGTGTGAGGAATCACTCTAACCAATAGTAACATATACTCTATAGCTACAGTAATCAAAATAGTGTGATATTGGAGAGAGGATGGATAGACACACAGACCAAAGCAACAGAAGAGAGAACATCAAAATAGACCCAGAGAAATATGCTCCACTGGTTTTTGACAAAGATGAAAGAAAAAAAATTCAAGGGAGGAAGGATAGCTTTTTTAAACAAACTGTGCTCTAGCAATTGGGCATTTTTAGTCAAAAATTGAACCTGGATTTAAACCTCCAAACCCTGCATAAATATTAACTCAAAATGGACCACAGACTTAAATGTGAAATAAAACTTTAAAAACTTTAAAAGAAAACATAGGAGAATATCTTTGAGACCTAAGGCCTGGCAAAAAGTTCTGACATATAATACCAGAGCCATGGTCCATAAATAAATTGGACCTCATCAAATTAAAAATTTTGCTGTGAGAAAGCCCTTGTTAACAGAATGAAAATACAAGCTACAGATTGGGTGGGAAAATATTTGCAAACCATCTATCCAACAAAAGAGTCATATCTAGAATATATTATATAGAACTCACAAAACTTGATAATAAAAACAAGCAGTTCAATTAGAACATGACAAGACATTTAACTAAAGAGGATATATGGGGTTTCCCAGGTGGCGCTAGTTTTAAAGAACCCACTTGCCAATGCAGGAGCCATAAGAGATGAGGGTTTGATCCATGAGTAGGGAAGATTCCCTGGAGGAGGGCATGGCAACCCACTCCAGTATTCTTGCCAGGAGAATCCCATGGACAGAGGAGCCTGGCAGGCTACAGTCCATAGGGTCGTAAAGAGTCAGACACAACTGAAGCGACTTAGCGTGCATGCACAAAGACAATATACAGATAGAAAATAAGCACATAAAAAGATTTTCGCCATTATTAGCCATAAGGGAAATATTGGGTTAGCCAAAAAGTTTCAGTTAACTTTTCGGCTAACCCCAATATAAATTAAAACCACAATAAGATATCACAATACACCTATCATAATGGCTAAAATTTTTAAAAATAGTGATAACATCAAAGGCTGACAAGGACGTAGAGAAACAATATATTCAGAAATTGCTGACTGAGAGTGTAAAATGTTACAGCCACATTGGAAATTTTAACTGAATCTTATGAAACTAAACAGGCACTTACCATACAGCTCAGAAATTGTACTCTTGGGCATTTATCCCAGATAAAGAGAAAATTTTGTTCACGCAATAATCAGTGAACAAATATTCACAGCAGCTTTATCCCTAATAGTTCCAAACTGGAAACCCTGGCGTCCTTCTTGCGTAGGAGGTATACAAATTCTGGTGCAACCATGCGAAGGAATACTAACTTAGCAATAAAAGCAGTGAACTACTGACACTTGACATTTCCAGCAACTTGGATGACTCTCCAAAGAAGAATGAGAAAAAAAGCCCCAGATTGAGTGAAAAAGCCAATCTCCAAAGTAAAAGAAAAAAAAAAACCCAATCCCAAAAAGTTACATCCCATAAGATTCCATTTTTACAACATTCTCAAAAAGACTAAATTATAGAAATAGACAGCAGGTTAGTGGTTGTGAAGCATTAAGGAAGGCGAACAGGAGAGAAGTGGGTGTGGTCAAAAAAAAGGGCAACATGAGGGATCCTTAGAGTTATGAAACTGTTCTGTATCTTGACTGTGATGGTGGATGCATGAACGCACATATGTGATAAAACTGCATAGAACAATTCACAAACACACACACACAAACGAAAAAGTAAATTGGGGAAATCTGAACAAGATAGGTAGATTGTGTCAATGTCCTGATTTTGATATTGCACCATACTGCAGTTTTGAAAGATGTGGAAAACTGTGGAAAATTGGGTAAAATGTACGCGGGATCTATTTTTTTCTTGCAACTGTATGTAAATCTACAGTTATCTCTAAATAAAAAGTTTCATTAAAAATTCAATTGCAGGGACTTCCCTGGTGGTTCAGTAGCTAAGACCCTGATCTCCCAGCGCAGGGGGACTCAGTTTCTATCCCTGGGTAGGGAATTAGATCCCACATGCCACAACGAAGATGGAAGATCCTGTGTGCCACAACTAAGACCTTGGTGCAGCCAAATACATAAATTTTAAAAATAATTGCATTCTGTATATGAAAAGTGAACATGTGGAAACCAAAATTAAGCACACAGTACCATTTACAGCCATTCTAAAGGAAATGAAATAGATGAAACTCTAACAAAATATGTATAGGGTTGCTGAGTAAGTACAAAGAGGTGGCTCAAATCAGTTCTTTTGTGGTGGTGGAATATTTTTGTATCTTGATCATAGTGGTGGTTGCATGAATCCTGACATGGGATAAAATTGCTAGAGCGATACAGGCACACATACACACAAATTAATGCAGGTTAGAAAAATGGAGAAATCCAAATTGGGCCTTTAGTCTAGTCAAGAGTAATATACCTGTGTCAGTTTCCTAGTTTTAATATTATACTGCATCTATAGAAAATGTCACCACTGGGGAACGTGGGTAAAAGGCACAAGGTCTTTTTTGTGCTATTTGTGCAACTTCCCTGAGTCTATTATTATTTCAAAATAAAATGCTAAAAATAAATGAGATGTGGCCAAGAAGAGGTTTCAGAAATGATTGGAGGGAACAGGCTCTGCACATGAATGAGGCAGGATCCAGTCTAGGAAAAAAAAAAAAGGTTTCTATGTAGCTTAAGTCTATATTCATATGGCCCCCTCTTTTTCAAAGATTTTTGTTGTATTATACAAGTAATAGTTACAGATACACAAATGGATATACATACATATACACGAAAGACAAAAGGTATGTCTCTCTTCCTACTTCCTTAACCAGAGTAAATGATGTTCAATAATGTGACATTTATCTACCCTGATTTTTTTTATGCATTCTTATTCATGCATGGTTATATTGTTGTGCTCCAATAACCTAGTGCCTCTCAAACTCTCTCTTCTCCAGGACAACTGCTCAATCAGTGTATATGAATCTGCTGGGTTTCTTAAACATTTATACAGATGTCACAGAGATATTCAGTATGACTGTGAACAGGCATTCTGAGAGGAATTAGTCAGCCCTCCTTGTGAAAACTGGGATGAAATCTTCATGAATCAGCTTTTGCAGACGGCTTTTTGAAAGTCCTGACTACAATGAAGCAAGCACATTTCAATAATTCTGAAAATGTCATGGAGTTTGAATTGGATTTGGTTTAGAAAAAGATTAGATGAAACCACGAAAGGGCTTTAAAACCCAACAGCAGATAAAAAGCAATGAATGAGGACAAATGTATACCTGAGAAGACCTTGCGCAGCATCCAGGGCAAAGACAAAGAGGAGTGCATAGAAATCACCATGGGATGAAAGGTAAGGACAATGGGGTAAAGGAGCATTCACGAAATACACATGAACGGGGGAAAAATGAGCATGTAGGTTTGGTGCAATTCCACAGTGCAGAGTTACCAGAAAAAAACATGAATTAAAAGTACAGTGGCTAGCTGGCCAGATTTTCTGCGGAGACAGTGAGGGAAAGGGGATGGTGTAAACGGGTAAAGAGCTCCGGGTGGGCCTTCCTTGCAGAATAGCGCATTCTGCCAAAGGATCCCAGGAGGGCAGGCAGCCCTTGACAAAAAAAGCTTTCAGGCCCTCCGGCTCTCTTGGGAGTCCGGGAGGAGGCGGGGCTTCTCGGAGGGGCGGGTACCGGGGGTGGGGCTGAGTCGTTGGCAGCAGCTCCGTGGTACCCGGCAAGGGGCAGGGCCATGCTAGGGGCGGAGCTGCGCAGGCGGTCGCCAAAGTGCGTGCAGGCGAGGGGGCGGAGCTGTCCCTAGGCAGCTCAGGTGGGGCCTTGGCTGTGGCGGAGGAGTCAGCGGGAGCCCAGCCCCTGAGGGGAGACTGAAGGCGGGGCGCGGCGGAACAGGGCGGAGTGGGACGCGACTGCTGTTGGCCCCCGGCTCCAGGCCTCGCGTCCACCTGTCCGCCAGCTCGTGCTGCGGTCGGTCCGCGGGGCCCGCGCCGGCCCGGGCCCATGGCGGCGTCGGGGGCTCTGTCTGCGGCGGCGGCAGCGGCGGCCCTGTCGGGCGTGGCAGTGCGGCTGGCGCGCTCAGCCGCGATCCGCGGCTCGTACGGTGCCTTCTGCAAGGGGCTCACGCGCACGTTGATCACCTTCTTCGACCTGGCCTGGCGTCTGCGCATGAACTTCCCCTATTTCTACATCGTGGCCTCGGTGATGCTCAACGTGCGCCTGCAGGTGAGGATCGAGTGAACGCCCGCTACTACCTCTGCCCGGCCGCGACGGCAGGGGCATCAGCATGAAGGATCACTGGGCCGGGGGCCGCCAGGACGCTCCGGGGGACGAGGAAGGGGCGGATCAGGCCTCCGGGCCCTAGACCTCCGCGGGGGACGCAGCCACCGAGCCCCGGCTCTGGCCAGCCACTTCGCGACCGGTGACGAACTGCACTGAAACTCTCAAAACGGGCCCTTTGCATCGAACTCGAGAAAATTATCTGAGTGCAGCCGACCTGTTGCCTCACTTTGGCCGAAGGGGGGAGCAGAAGGAAGAAATTCTTCAGTAGGAACATGAATGACTGACCCCGACCGAAAAGGTAGGAGGCCAGAGGTTGGACTTGCGGGCTGGAGGGAGGTGGTGGCCATGACATCTAGATGTCCAGGCTGCCGGGCGGCTTGGGGAGACGAGGAAGGGACCTGAGGAAACCAGCCTGGAAAGCTGCCTGGCCGAGAGCAGACAAGGCAGGGTGCATGCAGGCCCTCTGGACTCCCTTGTCATATATCCAAGATGGGGATGAGGGGCAGCTGCCTGGGCATCTCCGAGGATCAGCCCATCACCTCGGCCCACGGCCCCGGTAGTGTCACCTGAACACGGGGGAATAGAGGGAAATGGCCCTGGAGAGGCCCGGAAAGCCCTAGAAGAGAGCGGATGCTGGCCCTCTTGTCCTCCACCCCTCGAGAGGCAGCCTGGATGGATGGTTGTGTTCTTGGCCCAAGCCCAGGTCTGTCGCTTTCTCAGCCCTTCACAAGACTTCCTCCTGGCGGGTCTCTGGGACTGCTCTCTGCCTGCTCCTGCTGTCTCTCTTGCTCCTCTCCACCCTCCAAAGCTTTGCATCAGGGGACAGGGAAGAGTGGGAAAGACGTGTTCCTCCCAGCCCTGCCCCATCTCAGCCACGCGCCCTCCACCTCCTATCAGTGCCCTCCTGGTGTCACAGAATGCGCTGCTCCAGTCCTGGACAGCCTCAAGCAGCCCCTGTGTCCCAAAGGATTTGGGAAAGTGGGGGTCTCCTTGAGTGGAGGGCAGCTGTCAGGCTGGGATGGGAGAGCAGATGGAGAAGAGGCTTGTAGGGTAGGCGACAGTTGGGGAGACAGGGACGTCTTTGGGTGAGGAGGCAACTCTCAAGTCCCCATGTTTTTCTTGCAAGAACTGGTGTTATAGAAGGTGAACTGCCCCTTCTGTGGTCAAGAGAATCAAATCCCTGCCTGGGGCACCCCTGACCCTAGAGTTGCCTGGGGAGCGCCCAAGAGAAGGGCCTGACCCCTCGAGGAGAGGCAGGGCCTTCCAGGTGGAGAGCCCGAGGGGAGGGGTGGCCTGGTGATCCAGTACTGGCATGGGGGAGGAAGGATGGAGCTAGAGACACTCTGGTGGAGCTCTGTTCTCCCCACCTGCCGGGCTCTGGGAAGGGAGACATTTGCCCTTGTCACATAGATCAGAAGTGGGGGAACTGAACCTGCCTCCGGGCCTGCATTCCCCACCTGCCCCCCAGTCTCTGGGAGACCTGGCACAGTGGGATGGGGGAGGGGAGCACAGGCTCCCAAGAGATCTAGAGAGAAAGGCCCGTGGCAGGGAAGGTGAGAGCAAGTCACAGGGAAGAACCAGGGGACAGTCTAAGCTGAGATGGTCACAGGAGAGATGAATCCCAGAACCCCCTGGGGAGCAAGGTCCTCACACACAGTCAGACCTCCCCACCCCAACCCAAGCCCCACCCAAGGCTTAACTAGGGGTTCCTTGGTGTTGAGTGGCACAGGCCTCTCAGCTTGGGTGGGGGTGTTGGCCGGGTCCTGGGGCCGAGTGTAATAGGAGGGAAGGGATACAAGTGGGTGGGGTGGAGCTGAGACCCACACATGACCCCATGTCTCTGTCTCCAGGCTGCCCTCCTGCTAGGATCACACAGGAGCATCTGCTCTGGATGGGCCTGCAGCGGTCCTGACTGAGCTGCTGACTGGTGCACCAGGAGCGGCACTGAGGGGAGCTGGGAGGGCCCTGGCCCTCACCCCCATCCCAGATCCACATCTGCCCCCTCACTGATTGCTCGCGGTCCTGGTCCTCAGTTCCTGGGACTAAGAACCACAGCAGCCTGGTTGCCCCTGGGACAGAGGGGCTGAGCCTCACACCATGTGCCCTTCTCAGCCACCCAGGTCCCACCTGAAGAGCTCTGCCTGCCTCACCCCAAGGCCTGAGGCTGCACCCGGGCTACCACATGCCCCCCGCAGATTCCCACAGATGGAAGGGCGCTGATGGCTTCCTCCCTTGTGCCAAGTTGCCTGGAAACCCCTGGTCCTGGTGGCCCCTCCTCCACCCCAACTGTGTCCCTCCAGGACCACTTCCGGGAGACTGCCAGCCTTTGGACTTCATCCCTGGAGTTCCGAGAGACTGTGACATGGGCTGCAGGGGAGGAGAGGAGCAGAGGACCAGGGGCCTCCTTGGGGCTGATGTGTAAATGTGCCCTTTTCAAGTTCGGGTCTCACCCTCTGGGTGACTGGATCCCCAACCTCAGCCTCTTCCTGGGCCAGCCTGAGAGGACCTGAGGAGGGCACTAGGGAGGGTCTTTACTTAATATGTGCGTGCCTGTGTGTGAATGTGTGTGTGAGCGCGCATGTTGAGTGCATGTGTGAGTGTGGGGATGTGCGTGGGCATGTATGTGCGAGTATGTATGCACATGCATGAGGGCTTGAGTGTATGAGTGTGTGAGGGGGTGTGTGGATGAGAGTGTGGGTATGAGTACAGATGCATGAATGCGCAGATGTTTGTGTGTGAATGTGCGGATGGGAGTGTGTAAGTGTGTGAATACACGTGTCAGTGTGCATTTGTGAATGGGTGTGTGCCTGTGCACAAGTGTGTGATTGCTTGTGCACACACAAGTGACTATGCACTGCAGAGGGTGCAGAGCTGTTTAGCTGGTGTGCAGTGCAGGACGGGCTCCCTGTCCTTCCCGGGCTTGTGGCTCTGTTGGAGCCTGGGCCCTGGGAGGCTGCTTCCCAAAGTGGAGAAAGTATGTTGGAGTCAGGGCCCCGGGTTCAGAGACCCCTCATCACCTGCAGAGAATCCCCGCTCCTTGTGGGGCTCTGGCTGGGGCTGTCCGCCCCCGAAGATGTTGGCCGTGGGAGGGGCGGGGACACGTCCTCAGCACATGCTCCTGCCACTGCTCTTCTTACAGTTTTGATCTTGAGTCGTTTGCTGCTTCTGCTCTCCCGCCTCTTCCTCATCTCCCGACTGAGCCCCTGCTGCTCTCTTTGCACTTTATTTGCAGTCTGTTTTTCAGGCAGTGGAGCTTACACACAATCACTGACTTGAATAAGACCACTGTTCCTTTTCTGTGTGTGATGAACTCTGCACCAGTCAGCGCAGTCTGGTCAGAGAAATGTTCTTGTTTCCAGTGTTGTCAAATCTTGTGTCTGTCTAAGTTAATAAAAAATATTCTTTGAATTGAATAAAATAAAAACTGGAGGCCTCTTGTTTCTGGTGTGGTGCCCCCTTGGAGGAGAGGGGCTGGGGGTGAGCGCACCCTACTCTGGTGGCCAGAAGCTGGGGTAGGGAAGCATCCTGAGGGCTATAAGTGGGTGGGGTCATGGCAGGGATGGTGGCCTGTTCAGAAGATGCTCTGAGACAGGCCCTGACTTGAGCGCTGCTCCCGTGATGAGAAGTCAGCAGCACGGGCCTGGCCTAAGAGGTAGCGATTGTCCCAGTTTGTCCCATTCACAAACTATTTGAATAACCAGACAGCTAAGCGTTTTCTTTATTTTAAAGCCTGGTGTTAGAAAGCACTTAATTCAGTTGAACCCCAAGGATGGGCTGGGGTAGGTGAGGTGAAATGGACCGTCTGCAGATCATTTTGTGTCACCTGGAGGCCCCTCTGCAGCAGCAGGTGGCAGGGACCCATCGCTTCCCTGGCAGCCAGGTTGATGCCCAGTTTTGAAGAAGATCAATGTTGGGGACCAGAGACCAGCTTCCCTTCCCTCCACCTTAGACTCAAGCTGTCCCATCACAGGGCCCGGGGTGGGGACTCCGAGACTGCTGCAGAGGGACGGGGGGTGGTGGTCAGAGGCTAGGGGAGGGAGGCCTGCAGAGGAGCACATCACCCACCTCAGAGGAAGGAAGGTAGGGCCCTCTTCTGCACACAGAAACAGAAACATCAGGTCGTGGGGTGGCTGAGACCTGTGCTGAAGCAGAGTCCCACGACAGGACCAAGGCTCTGAGCTACTGGCAGATCTTAAGGCCTGGCCCTGACATTCCCTGAGGGTCCTGTCACCCCACTGGAGGGACTCATTCTCTGCTCCCCATCCTCCCTGTCTGCCTCCTGACTCTGCCTACCCTTAGACCAGGATCCAGCTCAGACCCCACCTCCACACCTGCACTCACCTACCCAGGCAGGGAGGAAGAGCACTCAGCCTCCCCAGCCCTTATCTGGGCACCCTCAGCCCCCCCAAGAGATGATTGTCTGCCCTCCCTCCTTAGCCTCAGCCTCTGGTCTCAGCCAGACCTCTCCTGCTGTGTCTTTCCTGCCACCTCCTGCTCTGCTCCTTCACTTCCACCACCCTGAGCTAAGGGCTCACTCAGCATCTGGGCCCAGGCACAGCCTGTGGCTTCTGGCCCAGTGTTCTCGCTGCCTCTGGGTCTCCTTCTTGGCACCCATGATTGTCCTGGGCCTGAGGCTGCTTCTGAGCCTACACCCTGCACCCCGTCCAGCTCTCAGCTCCCTGCACCCACTTGCCCAGCCCCTCCAGGGAGGCCCATTCCAGCCCTTCTGCTGCCCCCCACACCCAACCAGGCAGGAGGAAGATGCCCAGACAGTGCCTACCCATGAAAGCCAGCACGGTGGGGCTTCCCCTCTGGCCAGAGTGCCTCCGGGGGCCTATGACTGACTTTCCCAACCTCCACAAACAGTAGGCCTCCATGAGCCACAGCTCCCCACCAAGGCACTGGGTATCCCCCCCAACCCTGCGCACTCAGAGACAATCTCACTCCCCACTGCCCCGCTGACAGTGGCAGAAGCTCCTGATTATCTTGAGGCTGTGTTCCACCTCAGCACTGAACCTGGGAGCCTCTACCTCTTCTGCACAGCAGTCCCCAAGGCTACCTCAGGCCAGCTTCTCCCTTGCCTGGTCACCAAGCCTTTCTCGAGGCTTCCCTCAGTGGCTGCCATGACAGCCCTCCCTCTCTGTGGCCACCACAGGGTCCATCTGCAGCAACCGCCACTGCTCATCCACCCACAACACCCCTTACCCAGAAATCCAAGGTCTCCTCAGGAATCCCTCCTTCCCCTGCCTCCCACACCCCAATTTATGCCACACATCCCCTGTAGCTCATTAACATTCACCCTGATAATGGGGTCACAGTGGCACCCAGAGGGCCTCAGGGAAGGCGATTCTTCAGAGACCCTCAGCCGCTCATTTGGCAAGACATATTTCCTGGGCTCCTCTCCACGCCCGACCCCAAAGTAGGCCCTGAGCACCGAACCCATGGACCAGTCAGAGGAGCCCACACAGACCATGTGAGAGCATAATAGGTGCAGGGCTCATGGGAGGGTTCAGTCAGGAGGAATGCGACCCCTCGTGTACCCAGGAAGTAATCTGGGGTGTCGTTGCTACGGCCAGCTCCAGGTCCGAGGTTAACTCAGAGCAGCCTGGCCACCCGGACCAGCAGAGCCATAGGTGACTTGCCCAGTTCCCAGGGACTGGCAGCCAAAGATTGCATTTTTACATGGTGTAGATTAAAAAGAAATGTCAGGACACATGTGGCAGGAATTCCAGTGAATGCCCCAGACACAACTGGAAGGTAATTCCATCGATGTTCTCGAGGCAATTTTTCTGGAAAGTCTTATCGAAAGTTGTTTCCAGGTGAATACCACGGCAGATCTGAGCACTTTTTAAAGCATTTTTTATTCAGATGTTGTGCACATCCTTAACCCAGACCCCGTGGAGTGTTCTCCATCCTGCTTTTCCTACCTCTCTCTACCACAGGGTTTTGCACCCAGGAGTACAGAGGGCAGAGCCCCAGCCCAGGAATGAACGGCCGGGTGGGTTCCAGCTCCACGGATCACCAGCGCTGGGCATGTGGGCATGGCACCGTGCCTCGCTGCACCCGTTTCCTGGCCTACAGGCACAGTAGTGCAGGCCCCAGGGAAGCAACATCTCAGTTCTCTTTGATGTTTTGAGACCAGTAGACTATTTTCTCTATGTTTCTGTTTTCTCATTTTCTATGACTTCATGATGATGGCAACTCTCCATGTACATGCCGCCTGCGAAATACTGCAGTTTGACCTTGCCCTGCCGGGCGCCCTTTCCCCAAGGTCAAATTTAACAGAAAGCCAGTCTCTGTCACCCTGGGAATCCCAGTCTTATGGCTAAAGCAGAGGCTCTACAACCTCATCTTGACACCCATTCCTCCAACTCCCTTTCTATGCCCCAAGACCTCTCTTCTCATCCCCTTAGCATCTATGTCTTTTTTTTTAGAAATGTCTGTTTAGCTTTTCTGCCCATTTTTTTCATTTTCTTATATTGAGTTTCCTGATTTGTTTGTATATTTTGGAAATTAAACCCTTGATAAATTAGGAGTATGGTATTAATGTATACACACTGCTGCTGCTGCTAAGTCGCTTCAGTCGTGTCCGACTCTGTGCGACCCCATAGATGGCAGCCCACCAGGCCCCGCCGTCCCTGGGATTCTCCAGGCAAAAACACTGGAGTGGGTTGCCATTTCCTTCTCCAATGCATGAAAGTGAAAAGTGAAGGTGAAGTCCCTCAGTCGTGTCCGACTCTTCGTGACCCCATGGACTGCAGCCTACTAGGCTCCTCCATCCATGGGATTTTCCAGGCAAGAGTACTGGAGTGGGGTGCCATCGCCTTCTCCCGTATACACACTACTATACATAAAATAAACAAGGATTTACTGTAAAGCATGGGGAACGATATTCACTATTTTATAAGAACTCAGAAAAATTTTAAAAAGAATATACATATATAAAACCGAATCACTTTGCTCTGCTCCTAAAACTAACGCAATACTGTATATCAGCTGTACTTCAATTTAAAAAACAAAACTGACTGTATATGCATGACTGCTTCTGTCAGTGAAGTTCTTGGTCACACAATACCCACAGGGTTTTCTGATATAGTTCAAGGGAGCCACCAGCACTGGCCAGCCTTGGACTGGAGCATGGAGCCTTCACCAAGTTTTGGCAGAATTTGCTTTCTGTAACGAACAAACCATGAGGACGAGATATACAGGTTTTCGAGTTATAGGAGGTGCAAGATCCTGAGCAAATAAGAATCTATGAACTGACTATGTGCTTCAGATTTCTATGCACACCACAAGATTTGCAAATACATCTGGGATGCAGGGTACCCCCTTAAGTCACCAGGGACTTTTCAGAACACCAGCGGTACTGGAAATTGTCATTACCTTTTGTACACCAGGCACATGGTGCTTGGAGCAGACTTGGGAGGGGAAACTAGCTGGGTTCGAACCCAGACTCTTGAGCGGAGTCACTTTGGCCAGGTCCTTCAGACTCTCTGGGCTTCCCTGGTGGCTGAGTGGTAAAGAATCTGCTTGAAACCCACTTGAGAGGTGGGTTCGATCCCTGGGTCAGGAAAATCCCCTGGAGAAGGGAATGGCTACCCACTCCAGCATTCTTGCCTGGAGAATTTCAAGGACAGAGGAGCCTGGCGGGCTATGGTCCATGGGGGGTCATAAAGGGTAAGACAGGACTGAGCGACTGAGCACATTCAGATTCTCTGTCGTTCACTTCATCTGCGAGATGGTGAGTAATTCCGTGGTTCTCTGAGGAACATGTGAACCAATACACATCAATCACTGAACACTGAGCACGGTGACTGACTCGTGGAAGTGGTCTGTACACAAGACCCCGTCTTTGTTAGTGATCAGCTTGATTCAGAGCTGGTCAGAAGAGCTGCTCAGTCTCAGGACATCAAAAGACAAGCTGCTCTTGCTGAAGCTGGGGAGGGGCTGGTGACTAGAGTCCTGCCTCTGGCCTCCACACCAGCAGTGAGAGCCCTTGAGCCACTTCTGTAGTGGACGCTTGCCTGCTACTCAAAGTGTGGTCCAGGGACCAGCAGCATGAGTATCACCTGGGAACTTGTCACTCTCAGGCCTCCACCACAGGCCTATTGAATTAGGACTTACACTTTCATAATAACTGGTGATTCCAGTGCACATTAGAGTTTGAAAAGCACTACTCCCTGATATCTTGAGAGTCGAGAGGTTGACATAAGTAAACTGTATTTTAAATGAACTAAAAAAGGACTTACAGTGATGTACCCAGAAACCGTAAAACTAGTGGGTGGGAGAGCCAAGATTAGCATCTAGGTTTCCTGACTTTCAGCTCCGGCTTTTCTGCACGATTCTGATCAGTTGCACCCTGTGGCAGATTCCCCTCTGGTCCCAGGGGACAAGTTCATGTCTTGTTTCTGCAACCAAGCCCCTGTCATATGTCCTTGCATCTAAATCCATGACTTGTGAGACTTCCTTGGTTATCCAGCAGTTAAGATTTCACCTTCCAGTGCTGCCTTGATGGTTCAGTAGTTGAGAATTATCCTGCCAGTTCACTGCACAAGGCTTCCATCTCTGGTCCAGGAAGATCCCACTTGCCACAGAGCAACGAAGCCAGGTAGCCACAACTGTTGAAGTCTTCTGGCCCTAGAGCCTGTGCTTCGAAACAAGAGAAGCCACGGCAATGAAAAGCCCACGTACTGAAACCAAGAGTAGCCCTGGCTGGCTGTAGCCAGAGAAAAGACCCAGCACAGCCAAAATAAATAACTTAAGAACCGCAATGGCACCCCACACCAGTACTCTTGCCTGGAAAATCCCATGGATGGAGGAGCCTGGTAGGCTGCAGTCCATGGGGTCGCTAAGAGTCGGACACGACTGAGCGACTTCACTTTCACTTTTCACTTTCATGCACTGGAGGAGGAAATGGCAACCCACTCCAGTGTTCTTGCCTGGAGAATCCCAGGGACGGCGGGGCCTGGTGGGCTGCCATCTATGGGGTCGCACAGAGTCGGACACGACTGAAGCGACTTAGCAGCAGCAGCAGCAGCAGGAAGCGATTACATTCTTCCGATTTCTGCGTGGAGCAGCGCCTCCTGCTGGTTGATTCCTTGAACTACATCAGAAAGCCCTAAAGGTGTTGTGTTGCCAAGGCCTTCAGCGACAGGGACAGTCATCCGTGCACAGCCAGTTTTGATAAGGGCAAGATAAGAAAGAGAAGAGAGGCCTTGGGACACACGAAGGGCGTGGGAGGAACATATGTCAACGTGAGTGTGCAGAGCCTCGTATAACTCGAAAACCCAGTGGAGCTGCGCCATCTACTGGTGGATTCTTTGAATTATATCAGAAAACCAGGGGGTGTTGTGTTGGCAATTCACATCTCATCAATCAGTGGACACTGAGCACAGTGGCTGAAACGCAGAAGCGGTCTATCCATGAGGACCCGTCTCGTTAGTGATCAGCTTGATTCTGAGCTGGTCAGAAGAGCTGCTTAG
Organism: Bubalus kerabau; assembly: GCF_029407905.1. Classification (NCBI taxonomy): domain Eukaryota; kingdom Metazoa; phylum Chordata; class Mammalia; order Artiodactyla; family Bovidae; genus Bubalus; species Bubalus kerabau. The sequence goes on along the minus strand of NC_073647.1, from coordinate 23,207,260 downwards.
TCTCAAGACGTCAAAACGCAGCACCGCATCGGGGTCAAGGGCATAAACTCTCTATTTAGACACAGCAGCTCTACCACTTAACCAGGGCAGGCCACTCGGCCTTTCTGAGCCGCAGCTTCGTGACTGGTCAGATTGGCGTGGGTAGCACCCACCTGGCGACTGTCGTGGGTCCGTGCGGCCGCGAGCATGGGTAAGGGCCTGGCTTGTCCTGGGACGGGTTCGGTGGGTGGCAGCTTCTGTGTGAACCCGGCTGCGGGGGCGCCTCCACTGCGCACCATCCGGAAACAACTCACTCCTTCCGCCTCATCTGTAGTTCCTTCACCCAGTTCTCATCTGCTTGCCCTCAGCTGCACAGAGTGGGTAGCCGAGATCCAAAGGAACAAAAAAGAACACAGGAAATGGAAGGGATTCTATTCATCAACCTTCCCTGGATTTGGGAAAGACAAAGCCGCCCTGCGACTTTCAGGGTGTACTACAGCTGAATCCCCTCACAGCCTCCCCCTGCTGTCTCTTTGGTGTACCTGAACCTTTGGCCTCCCGCAGCCACAGGAGCAAGCCAGTTGGTGCTACTGCCTCTCCTCCCGGGTGCGGCGAGGGGGGCCGCTGGGAGGGCAACTGAAGGCTGAGAGCTCCGCTAGATTCCTGCCCTCCCTCGGTTCTGCCCTCTGCCTCCACCAATCCCTATCTATGCTTTTCCATCACCTGTGTGCTCCATGGAGCATACGGATTTGCTCAGCCTTTTATGCCACAGAGGACTTAAACCTGCAAAGTCAGCCACATTGTTTTCCTCTGGAAGATTTATGGAACTGCAGACTATTATTTTTCACCTGGGGCTTCTGAGGTCCCCAGTTAAAATACATCTGTTCTGGCATCACTATCCCTCAAGAATACTTTCTGCTTTCTAATTCGTGTTGGTATTTTACCCTGACCATTGTAGTTCCCACTGTAGTTCTGATTGGCATTCTAGCTTGTAGAATGGTGAGTATATCAGGATATCAGTCTCTGGTGAGTATATCTTAATTTTTGACTCGTGCAAAAATGAGTTCATTACCCTGCAATATCAAGAACCAACCCTTAGTGGTAACCAAGCAGATTCTCATCAGAGATCTAGCTGCTTTTGGCACACTCAAGTGTTCATAGTCAAACTGTTCCAAGTTGAATTTGTCTTTTCTAAAAACCCCAAATACCTTCTTTTCTTTTTTGGTTCCCTATCTTGTGTGGCGTCACCACCATCCACTCCAAAATCAGGAGTCGTCTCTTTACTGGCTGTGTCCTTCTCCCTCATGCATCCAGTTAGTAAGACTCCACTTCCTGTTGTTTCTTCAATCCATCCCCCATCAGCCTTGCTTTGGTTTAGATACAACTTATGTTGCTGTTGACTCTCTACAAGTTTCCTGTCACTGTCTACCCACTCCCAGGTTTTCAGCCCCACCCCAACCAATGCCAAGTTCACCCTCCTTCTCCTAGATAATGTGGTTCATAAATATAGCCATTCCATTCTTCTCTCAATATCTTTCAACAAATCCCAAAGTTTAGGATGAAACTGCATCTCCAGAGCACCTCTGACCCCGTCTCGCTGATGCACATTGTGCACTATGAGGTTTGTTTTCTTGCTCTCCAGAGACTAATGAGCTAAAAGAGCACTTCATGTGCACAAGGGCCTGACCTTGTAGCTTCTCGCCAAACAGATTGCATTTCACAAACTTCATGACAATGATCAAAACACATGGAAGTTGAAAAATAATACAGAGATACTGCATGTTCTCATCATCTATGAGCAATAAGTATCAACCCATACGCAATCAGAATCGATCTCTGCCCCCTTCTCTTTCTTGCTGCTGCTGCTAAGTCACTTCAGTTGTGTCCGACTCTGTGCGACCCCACAGAGGGCAGCCCAGCAGGCTCCCCCATCCCTGGGTTTCCCCAGGCAAGAACACTGGAGTGGGTTGCCATTTCCTTCTCCAAAGCGGGAAAGTGAAAAGTGAAAGTGAATTCGCTCAGTTGTGCCCGACCCTCAGCGACCCCATGGACTGCAGCCTACCAGGCTCCTCCGTCCATGGGATTTTCCAGGCAAGAGTACTGGAGTGGGGTGCCATTGCCTTCTCTGTCTCTTTCCTACCACCATGCAATTAATTCAAAATCAACCCTATATGAGTACGTACAGGAAATTGCTTTCAAAGGTGAACTGGAAGGCCTTATGAATAACACTAAATAACCAATTTTTGGATCTGTATTCCTCCATTTTATTGGCTTGTGAGATAATTCAGACATCCCCGATGCAGGAATAATGTTTTGAGTTTCTAGGTCCATGAACAATACACAGCCTTATAGGAAAAGAAACTTCTGCAGGTGACTCCAGCCGATGCAAGTGAGTGTACTAGGCCATGTGGTGTGGTGCGTGATGGTGCTGTATGGCATATCAGGTGGCTGTAAGAAGCCTATGTCAAGCCAATAGATGAGAGTCTTCCTGGCATATACTAGAGGAACTGCATGCTCTCTTCATCTTTTCATTGCCTCCCTGATACTAGATGACTAAATGCCCCACTGTGAGATACCAGGTCTCTCAAGCTGCCCTGCATAACTGGTGATTTCTGAGGTTTAACAGTTCATTAAGGAAAGAAAGAGAGTAGGTAAATAAATAGATCCCTATGAGAAATTATCCTTTGGGCCACAACACAAAGGCCACACATACATATTTGAGGACTATAAGAATGTTTAAGGAAATCTCCTGACCCTGCTAAGGTAAGGCAGAATTAGAGTGATTGGTATGCTCCTATGCATGGTCACAGAAGAAGTCAGGAGGTTCTGACACCAAAAGCAAAGGAACAAAAGCAAAAAATAAGCAAGCAGGGCTATATTAAACTAAAAGGCCTCTGCCCAGCAAAGGAAACCATCAATGAAATGAAAAGGCAACTATTAAATGGGTGAAAATACGTGCATGTCATATATCTGATAAGGGGCTAATATCCAAAAAAAAATATGGGAACTTCCCTGGTGGCTCAGATGGTAAAGAATCTGCCTGAAACTCAGGAGACCCAGGTTTGACCCCTGGGTAGGGAAGATCACCTGAAGGAAGAAATAGAATATATATATAAACCTCATACAACTCAAGAGCAGAAAAGTGAATAGTGCCATTAAAACTGGGCAGAGGATCCGAATAGAAATTTCCCCAAAGACATACAGATGACCAGTGTTACTCGCTCACTTGTGTCTGACTCTTTGCAGACTCCATGGACTGTAGCTGGCCAGGCTTCTCTGTCCATGGACTTCTCCAGGCAAGAATACTGGAGTGGGTTGCCATTCCCTTCTCCAGCGGATCTTCCCAACCTAAGGATCAAACCCAGGTCTCTCACATCGCAGGCAGATTCTTTACTTCTGAGCCACCAGGGAAGCCCAGATGGCCAACAGGTACATTAAAAGATGCTCTCACCACTATTATTCAACATAGTTTTGGAAGTCCTAGCTACAGCAATCAGAGAAGAAAAAGAAATAAAAGGAATCCAGACTGGAAAAGAAGAAGTAAAGCTCTCACTGTTTGCAGATGACATGATACTATACATAGAAAACCCTAAAGATACTATCAGAAAATTACTAGAGCTAATCAGTGAATTTAGCAATGTTGCAGGATACAAAATCAATACACAGAAATCACTTGCATCCCTATACACGAACAATGAAAAATCAGGAAAAGAAATTAAGGAATCAATCCTATTCACCATTGCAACAAAAAGAATAAAATATATAGGAATAAACCTACCCAAGGAGACAAAAGAACTGTATCCTGTATACAGAAAATTATAAGACACTGATGAAAGAAATCAAAGATTAAAAAAACAGGTGGAGAGATATTCCATGTTCCTGGGTAGGAAGAATCAATATTGTGAAAATGACTATTCTACCAGATGCAATATACAGATTCCATGTGATCCCTATCGAATTACCAATGGCATTTTTCACAGAACTAGGACAAAAATTTCACAATTCATTTGGAAACACAAAAGACCCCGAATAGCCAAAGCAGTCTTGAGAAAGAAGAATGGAGCTGGAGGAATCGCCCTTCCTCTCTTCAGATAATACTACAAAGCTACAGTCATCAAGACAGCATGGTACTGGCACAAAACCAGAAATATAGACCAATGGAAAAAGATCCAGAAGTAAATTCATGCGTCTATCCATACCTTATTTTTGACAAAGCAGGTAAGAATATACAATGGGGCAAAGATAGCCTCTTCAATAAGTGGTGCTGGGAAAACTGGACAGCTACATGTACAGAATGACATTAGAACATTTCCTAACACCACACACAAAGATAAACTCAAAAAGGATTAAAGACATACATGTAAGACCAGAAACTATAAAACTCTTAGAGGAAAACATAGGCAGAACAATTGAAGACATAAATCAAAGCAAGATCCTCTATGATCCACCTCCTAGAGTAATAGAAATAAAAACAAGAGTAAACAAGTGGGACCTGATTAAACTTAAAAGCTTTTGCACAGCAAAGGAAACTATAAACAAGGTGAAAAGACAACCCTCAGAATGGGAGAAAATAATAGCAAGTGAAACAACTGACAGAGGATTAATTTGCAAAATATATAAGCAGCTCATACAACTCAATACCAGAAAAACAAACAACCCAATCAAAAAGTGGGGAAAAGACCTAAACAGACATTTCTCCAAAGACATACAGATGGCTAACAAGTACATGAGAAGATGCTCAACATCGCTTAGTATTGCAGAAATGCAAGTCAAAACTACAATGAGATATCACCTCACACCAGTCAGAATGGCCCTCATCAAAAAGTCTACAAACAATAAATGTGGAGAAAAAGGAACCCTCCTGTGCTGTTGGTGGGAATGAAAATTGATACAGCCACTATGGAAGATGGTATGGAGATTACTTAAAAAATCAGGAATAAAACCACCATATGACCAAGCAATCCCACTCAGAGGCATATACCCTGAGGAAACCAAAATTGAAAAAGACACATGTACTCCACTGTTCACTGCACCACTATTTACAATAGCTAGAACATGGAAGCAACCTAGATGTCCATTGACAGATGAATGGATAAAGAAGTTGTGGTACATATACACAATGGAATATTACTCAGCCATAAAAGGAATGCATTTGAGTCCGTTCTAATGAGGTGGATGAAACTAGAGCCTATCAGAGTGAAGTAAATAGAAAGAGAAAGATAAATGTCGTACACTAATGCATATATCAAGAGGGTTAAGGTCAAGAAGCAACAGTTAGAACTGTACATGGAACAATAGACTGGTTCCAAAGCAGGAAAGGAGCATGTCAAGGCTGTATATTGTCACCCTGCTTATTTAACTTCTATGCAGAATACATCATGAGAAATGCCAGGCTGGATGAAGCACAAGATGGAATCAAGATTGCCGGGAGAAATCTTAATAACCTCAGATATGCAGATGACACCACCTTTATGGCAGAGAGCGAGGAAGAACTAAAGAGCCTCTTGGTAAAAGTGAAAGAGGAGGAAGAAAAAGCTGGCTTAAAACTCAACATTCAGGAAACTATGGCATCTGGTCCCATCACTTCATGGCAAATAGATGGGGAAACAATGGACACAGTGACAGACGTTATTTTCTTGGGCTCCAAAATCACTGCAGATGGTGATTGCAGCCATGAAATTAAAAGACGCTTGCTCCATGGAAGAAAAGCTATGACCAACCTAGACAGCATGTTAAAAAGCAGAGACATTACTTTGCCAACAAAGGTCCATCTAATCAAAGCTATGGTTTTTCCAGTAGTCGTGTATGGATGTGAGAGTTGGACTATAAAGAAAGCTGAGCACTGAAGAATTGATGCTTTTGAACTGTGGTGTTGGAGGAGACTCCTCAGAGTCTCTTGGACTGGAAGGAGATCTAACCAGTCAATCCTAAAGGAAGTCAGTCCTGAATATTCACTGACTGATGCTGATGATGAAACTCCAATACTTTGGCCGCCCGATGCAAAGAACTGACTCATTGGAAAACACCCTGATGCTGGGAAAGATTGAAGGCGGGAGGAGAAGGGGATGACAGAGGATGAGATGGTTGGATGGCATCACTGACTCAATGGACATGAATTTGAGTAAACTCCGGGAGTTGGTGATGGACAGGGAAGCCTGGCATGCTGCAGTCCATGGGATGGGAAACAGTCGAACACGACTGAGCGATTGAACTGAATGCATATACCTGAAATCTAGAATGATGGTAACAAAGAATGTATTTGCAGGACAGCAGTGGACAAACAGACATAGAGAACAGACTAATGGACACAGGGAGAGGGGAGAAGAGGGTGAAATGTATGGAGAGAGTAACATGGAAACTTAAATTACCATATGTAAAATAGATAGGCTATGGGAATTTGCTGTATGTTTCAGGGAAATCAAACAGGGTCTCTGTTTGAGACCCACACCTAGAGTAGAGGGATGGGATGGGGAGGGAGATAGGAGGGAGGTTCAAGAAGTAGGGGACATATATATACCTATGGCTGATTCATAGGTATATATATATACCTATGAAAAATAGAAAAAAAAGATGCACTATTCTCTTAACCATCGGGGAAATGCAAATCAAAATGATAATGTGATATCACGTCACACTTGTTAGAATGGCCATTATGAAAAAGATGAGCTATAACAAGTATTGACAAAAATGTGAAGAAATATGAATCTTCCGACACCACTGGTGGAAATGTAATTGGTGCAGCCACTATGGAAAACAGTATGGATGTTCCTCAGAAACAAACAAACAAAAAAATAGAGCTACCATATGATCCAGCAATTCCACTCCTGGGTACGTATCACAAAAGAAAAAGAAAAATGGTAGCTTGAAAAGATACCTTTCCCAAGTGTTTTGGAGGAGACAAACCCAGCTGGCAGAAGCATTTGTAAAATGCTTATGTTTTTCAGTAAGATATGTATGTTGAAAAAGCTCCCACTTGTAGATGTTATTATTTGTGATGACTACAAGCGTGATCGATGAAGATATGGCTCTGGGTGTGCATCACACCAGGTACTGAGTGGGACTCTGGGCTCCATAATCTGGGCTTTGATGAGAGGTGGTGGGTGGCAGGGGGAGGGGTCTCCAGGCCGGAATTGAAGTTCTCCCCTGGTTAAGGTAAGAAAGGTGGTAGGTAATCTGACACCTTCCTATGTGAAGTGATCCTTTTGCCTACTACATGAGAGCCACAATACATGTTCAGATATCGTGGGCGTGTTGGGCAGTTCCTGGTAGAGTGAGGCAAAGTTAGGGTGACCAGCACGGTTCTGCAGAACATCAGTGCAGAAGTCACAGGGAACAAAACCGGAACCAGTGAGCGTGCAGTTCTGCCTGGGTAAGATGGTAATTGACGTGAATGGTAAGTCTCATAAGGATGTACCCTCTCCCCACTGCAGCCACCGTAAGAGCCCCCATACAGATCTTATGATGTCACCAGACTGACGTTGCTCCTACTTGGAATGTTTCCCTTGACGCCGGAGCTAAGAGGAGGCCCATGTAATTGCTCTTAGGCACTAAAAAGGCATTCCAACAGGGGTCTTCACCTAGTCCCCAATTCAGCCCCCCTTCTGGTAAGCTTTCACTAGTGGTAAAGAACCCGTCTGCCAATGCAGGAGATGTAAGAGACACGGGTTCCATCCCTGGGTCAAGACGATCCCCTGGAAGAGGACATGGTAACCCACTCCAGTATTCTTCCGTCCACCTATAAAGTTGTTTGCTGCTCAGGATCGCATCTTGATTCCTTGGGTGACTCAAAGTTGAAGTGTTTAGAGGAAAGAAAATTCTTTTTACACAGATTTTGCATACCTTCTCTTTTTTACTTAGTGTTTCAAACATATTACCCAAAACATAAGTATGGAAGGGATCTGGGCGTTATGGATTTAAATTATAAGTAAACTATAAACCTTTCATTATGCAGAGTTTTATAACAGAAAACATGGGTCAATGTATGCTTAAACCACTAATCATATTAATAATATGTAATGAAATTTAAGTGAATTACAACCTGTCTTCCTGGAGACTCTAGTCATTTAAAATTTTTTTTTTCTTTTCTTTGAAGCATATAAGCCATAGTAGGTAATAAGGAAAACTGAAGAGATCATTATACTTATTTCCATATTCATTCTAAATGGCTAACTGTATAATATAATTTCTATTGAAGACAATTATAAGGAATAACTTTGAGCAGATTAATATTAAATTCACATGGTTTACAAATCTCACTATTTAAAAAAGAGGAAAAAGAAAATGCCTTTATCTGACCATCCTCACTGGTTAGTGACCCAGCTGAAAGGTAAGCCTGGAATTATCCAGAAGCAACAATGCTCTGACTTTTCTTCCATTGTCATAAAACATTCGGTTGAAAATGCCTGACCTCAGGAACACAGCTTTGAAAGAATCATTCTGAAAACGACTCCCTGGTGAAGCAAACATGTTTACTAGTTTTACAATCACAGATAATGCTCTGTGTCCTCTCACACTTTTGGGCAGCTTTGCTCTGCAAATAAGGATTAACCCTATCTTCTGAGTGTAATCTTAGTTTGCATGTTAAAAGGCGGACAGGCGCTCCTTGTTTATTTTCCTCCTTGGCATGCAGATCTCTGGTATCCTTGCCAGAGTAGTTTCTCACACTTATTTTTCACACTAACCTCAGTTTCATCTCCACTGTACCACTGAGCTACACATAGTTTTTCCTCTTCGATTCTTATAGATAACTTTTGTCCAAATGGCTCTGCTGCTGCTAAATCGCTTCTGTCGTGTCTGAGACTGTGCGACCCCATAGACGGCAGCCCAACAGTCTCTCACGTCCCTGGGATTCTCCAGGCAAGAATACTGGACTGGGTTGCCATTTAATTCTCCAGTGCATGAAAGTGAAAAGTGAAAGTGAAGTCGCTCAGTCTTCTCTGACTCTTAGCGACCCCATGGACTGCAGCCTATCAGGCTCCTCCATCCATGGGATTTTCCAGGCAAGAGTACTGGAGTGGGGTGCGATTGCCTTCTCCGCCAAATGGCTAAATACTAGGTAAACAATGAAAATTTGGAGACACTGACAATCTGAGATATCCGGGTTCTTAGAAAGATGCCTTCTCCCAAGAACTATGCTAAGCACTACAGGACGTGTAAGATGAAACAAGAGTCCTGTCCTTCAGGGACGTATAATATACTAGCAAAAGCATGGGGTATGACAACAGGAGACCTACATTGGTCTAAAATCTGCCGCCTGTAATCCACATGACTGCGGACGACACGTCCTGTATCTGAATTTCTTTATATGTCAAAGAGAAATATAAATGGAAGGGACACCATGAGGTTAAAACCTACCTAACAAGAATAAACAACAACAGTTGCGAGGTATGTGCCTGCAAACCACAAAAGGATTTTAAAAATACCAGGGACTGCTGCTCCCGATCCAGCGAGGGGTCTGGCCAGGAGGACCAAAAGTCTCTTAACTCGAGTCCCCGGGACAATCCTAGTGATGACTTTCGGAGATAGGGGTCCTCGCCAGGCGAACTTCCTGGTAGAAAAGGCCACCGTCTGTTGGAAGGCGATTCAGCAGTAATCTGGACGCAAGACACGCGGCAAGGCGGGGGGGGGCGGGGTCCGAGATCGAGGACGCTCGCAGGAGACAGCCTCCTTCGCGGCGCCGCTAGGACTCTCGTGAGCCCGAGACTCGGTGACCTGAACTGTGCTTTTTGTCTGCATCCGGGGCCGACCCCAGGATGGGGCAGACCTACGGGACACTTACTGACTCCCGCGGGCGCGACTACGCGGGTTGGGGGGGGGAGGGGGGGGCGGTGATGGGCGTGGCTATAACGCAGCCCCCGGAAGCCATCCTTTCTTTTCCGGTGGGCGCCCGGCCCACAGCGCGAGACCCCAAAATGGCGAGCCGGGGTACGGTCTCGAGGCGCTAGAGGGGTCGCGCCGGGGACGGAACTTCCAAGGTCCGCGCGCGCCCGGGGCCTCGCGCCTTCCCGGCACCGCCGCCTGGGCGCGGGAACCCGGACCTGCCTTCCTCCCCGCGACGGCTCGAGGTGTGGTGACTTCATAGCCGAGCCCAGGAAGAGGGAATTGGCGTCCAGGGAAGCCAGAGCTGGGTGGAGGTAATCGAGAAGCTGATTTTCCTTCGGGGTGTGGTCAGGAGAGCCTCGAGAAATAACGAGCCATACCCTTAGAGATACCTCAGGAGCCAGCGCGGGTGGCGGGAAGGCCGGAAGTTAGCCGGGGCGGGCGGCCTTTTCGTTTCCGCTGTGGCTGCTTGGCCCGGCGGCGGGTGGGTCTGAGACCCGGCGATACCTGTTCTCGAGGAGGCCGGTCCTCAGGCAGGCACCTACAGTCATATCTAACCTGCGGAAGCAACCTTTGGTACACCGTGTGGAAACCAAACCCAGGGTTGCTGCGGAAGTAGACTCGGAGGCTGCTGGTGTGTTGAGAGCTTTTGGTACTCTGGACCCAGAAGGTGTAGGTGGGCCATAGGGCCGAAAGGCCTACCAGTGCACCCAGCGAAACTTGCCCGTTTCTGCTGGCTTACGAGCGTATTGCTGGTGAATTTGAAAGTCGCGCAGTGGTGTCCAACTCTTTGCGGATACAGTCCATGGAAATTCTCCAGGCCAGAACCCTGGAGTGGGTAGCGTTTCCCGCCTGCAGGGGATCTTCCCAACCCCGGGGTCGAACCTAGGTCTGCCACATTGTGGGCGGATTCTTTACCACCTGAGCCACAAGGGGGAAGTCCCGAGAATACTGGCGTGTGGGTAGCCTATCCCTTCTCCAGCGGATCTTCGCGGCCTGGGAATCGAACTGGGGTCTCCTGCGTTGCGTTGCAGGCGGATTCTTTACTAAAACTGAGCTAGCGGGGAAGCTCCGAGAAAGCGGTCGTTTCAGCCTCCAAGACTAGTTTCTGCTGACAGAGAAATGCAGGAAGTGTCCGTGTACCTCTCGAGCCATTTCTTTGAACACCTGTGGCTTCCTTGAAAGAGCTCTGTTGTTGTTTCTCTTGGGTCACCTCTGAGAAAATCAGACTCGCAAGGCCATCGTCAGCCTTGCTTAAAAATCTCTCTGACCCTGAGGAAATGTCAAGTCAAGACAAGGGTTACCTTTTCTAGGACCTTTCTTGTTTCCGAAGAACCTCAATTGTCCCTGTTTCTCCGTTTGTTTGTTTTAAGAGTGTGACGTTTGGCTCTCTTGGAAACAAAGCCAGCTGTCAGTTTTTCTAGTAAAGTGAGCAGAAATTTTCATACACAGGTAGAAAGGGGCTGCTGCTGCTAAGTCGCCTCAGTCGTGTCCGACTCTGTGGGACCCCACGGACGGCAGCCCGCCAGGCTCCTCCGTCCATGGGCTTCTCCAGGCACGAGTGCTGGAGTGGGGTGCCATTGCCTTCTCCGCCAAATGGCTCAATACTTAGGTAAACGATGAGAATTTGGAGACACTGACACCCTGAGATATCCGGGTTCTTAGAAAGATGCCTTCTCCAAAGAGCTATGCTAAGCACTACAGGACGTGTAAGATGAAACAAGAGTCCTGTCCTTCAGGGACGCAGAATACAGGAGCAAAAGCATGGGGTATGACAACAGGAGACCTACAATTGGTCTAAAATCTGCCGCCTGTAATCCACGTGACTCTGTGGACGCCGCGTCCTGTATCTGAATTTTTTTAGATGTCAAAGAGAAATGTAAACGGAAGGGACACCACGAGGTTAAAACCTACCTCACAAGAATAACGGAGAAGGCAATGGCACCCCACTCCAGTACTCTTGCCTGGAAAATCCCATGGACGGAGGAGCCTGGAAGGCTGCAGTCCGTGGGGTCGCTGAGGGTCGGACACGACTGAGCGACTTCACTTTCCCTTTTCACTTTCATGCGTTGGAGAAGAAAATGGCAACCCACTCCGGTGTTCTTGCCTGGAGACTCCCAGGGACCGGGGGAGCCTGGTGGGCTGCCGTCCATGGGGTCGCACAGAGTTGGACACGACTGAAGCGACTTGGCGGCAGCAGCAGCAGCAGCAGCAAGAATAAACAATAATAGTTGGGCAGCACGTGCCTGCAAAGCAGAAAAGGATGTTAAAAATATCAGTGACTGCTGCTCCCGATCCAGCGAGGGGGTCTGGCCAGGAGGAGGACCAAAAGCCTCTTAACTCGAGTCCCCGGGACAATCCTAGTGATGGCTTTCGGAGATAGGGGTCCTCGCCAGGCGAACCTCCCGGTAGAAAAGGCCACCGTCTGTTGGAAGGCGATTCAGCAGTAATCTGGACGCAAGAGACGCGGCAAGTCGGGGGTGGGGGGGGGGTGTGGGGGTGGGGTGGGGGGGGGTGTGGGGGGGCGGGGTCCGAGATCGAGGACGCCCGCAGGAGACAGCCTCCTTCGCGGCGCCGCTAGGACTCTCGTGAGCCCGAGACTCGGTGACCTGAACTGTGCTTTTTGTCTGCATCCGGGGCCGACCCCAGGATGGGGCAGACCTGCGGGACACTTACTGACTCCCGCGGGCGCGACTACGCGGGTTGGGTTGGAGGGGGGGGAGGGGGGGCGGTGATGGGCGTGGCTATAACGCAGCCCCCGGAAGCCATCCTTTCTTTTCCGGTGGGCGCCCGGCCCACAGCGCGAGACCCCAAAATGGCGAGCCGGGGTACGGTCTCGAGGCGCTAGAGGGGTCGCGCCGGGGACGGAACTTCCAAGGTCCGCGCGCGCCCGGGGCCTCGCGCCTTCCCGGCACCGCCGCCTGGGCGCGGGAACCTGGACCTGCCTTCCTCCCCGCGACGGCGCGAGGTGTGGTGACTGCATAGCCGAGCCCAGGAAGAGGGAATTGGCGTCCAGGGAAGCCAGAGCTGGGTGGAGGTAATCGAGAAGCTGATTTTCCTTCGGGGTGTGGTCAGGAGGGCCTTGAGAAATAACGAGCCATACCCTTAGAGATACCTCAGGAGCCAGCGCGGGTGGCGGGAAGGCCGGAAGTTAGCCGGGGCGGGCGGCCTTTTCGTTTCCGCTGTGGCTGCTTGGCCTGGCGGCGGGTGGGTCTGAGACCCGGCGATACCTGTTCTCGAGGAGGCCGGTCCTCAGGCAGGCACCTACAGTCATATCTAACCTGCGGAAGCAACCTTTGGTACACCGTGTGGAAACCAAACCCAGGGTTGCTGCGGAAGTAGACTCGGAGGCTGCTGGTGTGTTGAGAGCTTTTGGTACTTTGGACCCAGAAGGTGTAGGTGGGCCATAGGGCCGAAAGGCCTACCAGTGCACCCAGCGAAACTTGCCCGTTTCTGCTGGCTTACGAGCGTATTGCTGGTGAATTTGAAAGTCGCGCAGTGGTGTCCAACTCTTTGCGGATACAGTCCATGGAAATTCTCCAGGCCAGAACCCTGGAGTGGGTAGCGTTTCCCGCCTGCAGGGGATCTTCCCAACCCCGGGGTCGAACCTAGGTCTGCCACATTGTGGGCGGATTCTTTACCACCTGAGCCACAAGGGGGAAGTCCCGAGAATATTGGCGTGTGGGTAGCCTATCCCTTCTCCAGCGGATCTTCGCGGCCTGGGAATCGAACTGGGGTCTCCTGCGTTGCGTTGCAACTTGACTAAAACTGAGCTAGCGGGGAAGCTCCGAGAAAGCGGTCGTTTCAGCCTCCAAGACTAGTTTCTGCTGACAGAGAAATGCAGGAAGTGTCCGTGTACCTCTCGAGCCATTTCTTTGAACACCTGTGGCTTCCTTGAAAGAGCTCTGTTGTTGTTTCTCTTGGGTCACCTCTGAGAAAATCAGACTCGCAAGGCCATCGTCAGCCTTGCTTAAAAATCTCTCTGACCCTGAGGAAATGTCAAGTCAAGACAAGGGTTACCTTTTCTAGGACCTTTCTTGTTTCCAAAGAACTTCAATTGTCCCTGTTTCTCCGTTTGTTTGTTTTAAGAGTGTGACGTTTGGCTCTCTTGGAAACAAAGCCAGCTGTCAGTTTTTCTAGAAAGTGAGCAGAAATTTTCATACACAGGTAGAAAGGGGCTGCTGCTGCTAAGTCGCCTCAGTCGTGTCCGACTCTGTGGGACCCCACGGACGGCAGCCCGCCAGGCTCCTCCGTCCATGGGCTTCTCCAGGCACGAGTGCTGGAGTGGGGTGCCATTGCCTTCTCTGAAAAAGGGGCACCGTAACATTCATATGTGTTCCCAGGGGGTGCCAAAGAAGCAGTGTTAATTCCATCTGATATATTAGTAGGGGAAACTTGGTGATAGGAAGAAGGTTACTTTTTCTCTAATTTTTTTCTGATCTGGGTGTCTCAGTTTCCCTTCAAGTATTAATATGATGGAGAAGAGAATGTAGATGTTTCATGAAGTAAAGGAATCAGTCTGCATAAGAAGTTGAAGGACAGAGCAGTTGTCCCTCATCTCACTGAGCATAAGAAACTGGAATGATCTATTAAAATGTAGAGAAAGTTAAATACCCCCGTTTATAAAGGTGGGACAGGAAGTGCACAGATTAAGTATTGGATAACTTCAAAGCTCCTTTTAGCAAAAGCATGGAAGTTTTTTCATCCCTCAACCTTAAAGAAAAAGTGATGAACTAACATTTGTCTTTCCAGAGTTGTATATTTGTTTCAAAGTTGGGTAACAGAGGAAAGGTTCAAAACATGTCCTGAGTCTTGGGCCTTCTCGAGTGGCAGTTAATTTTAAAGAGGAGGCAGAACGGTTACTGTCTGTTCCTCCTTTTCTGATAACTTTCTGTTCTTCACTGATAACTATAAGTAGTAAATGTGCGTCATGTGGCTTTCTTCTTGATGTGTACTTTTTTTTTCCTCCCCTCTCTCAGTGCCCTTGGGGAGAAGATCCACTCATTGGTTTTGTACCACACCTGACAAGGCCTCAGTTATCAGGTGGCCCAGGAGGATGTCACAAGCAGGAGAAAAGCTGTTCCCAGAGCAAATAATGATGAGCCCTGTGAAGGCGCCTGCATGCTTGTACCCACATGTGGAGGTTTTACAGGGGACTAAGAGGTCTGTGAAAGAGAGTTCCAATAAGAGTAAGAAATCCAGCCCACAGATGGGCAGTCTTAATCCTGAGAGTGCTCGCCAGCACTTCCGGAGCTTCTGTTATCATGACGCACCTGGACCGTATGAGGCCGTCAGCCAACTGCAGGAATTATGCTCTCAGTGGCTGAGGCCAGAGATCCACTCAAAAGAGCAAATCTTGGAATTGCTGGTGCTGGAGCAGTTCCTGGACGTTCTGCCCAGTCATATCCAGAACTGGGTGCAGAAGTATCATCCACAGAACGTCAAAGAGGCTGTGGCCCTGGTAGACCGCTTTCAGAGAGAATCTGGTGGAATAAGCAATGAGGTGAGCAGAAAGATTCCTTACATGTACACTGTGAAAGAGGGTGAGAGTGGGGTCAATAATTGGAGAATGAGATGGATTAAGTCCCTCTTCTGTTGTTCCTTTAGAATAACTAAGTGCAATCTGAAATCACAGGCTTGCAGTGACAGCTTCCAGGTTTGGGAGTTCCTGAGAGTCTTTTCCTGGCCTTAGAAAAAGAAATGCGTTTTGCCCTCTTTAGGGCCAGGGTGAAGTGAAGGTGGTGGGCCTGGCCTAGCATGGCCAGGGAGACAGGACTTAGCAGCCAAGAAATAAAAGGCAAGAAAATGCTAGGAAGGGAGAAAAAAAACCTCCGAATGCAGGGTTTTAAAGGTCAAAGGCAGGAGAGGGTAGCAGCCAAAGTGTAAATCAAACCTTTCTGGGGAGACTGCAAAGAAAGAGAAGAAATGGAAAGAGAAAAGGCAAACAAGGATCAGAAAGAAGAAAAAGGCTAACAGTAAAATGGAGAAAATCTGAATGCTGAGGGGTGGTGCTCTCTGGGCTGGGAACACACATCTCAGGGCCAGGAGAAAAGCGTCTCCGTGGCCTGCCTTCATGCTTTGGCTTGGCCTTGCCGGTGAGTGGGTAACCAGGCCTGCCCTGGGGAGATGGCAGCGTACTTCTCCTTGAGAGCCCGCCTTGAGCACAAGTGTCTTATACACCTGAAGTGTATGGCGGAAAGTTGAATCCAGCTCTTCCCCCATTTTTTCCTCTGCTGCATCCCCTTTCTCCATGAAATTGTTCCCTGGACGTGGGAGGATTGGAAAATCCAACTGACAGAAAACCCTCTTTTATTCATTTTCTTATTCTTTAGAGGAAACTAGAAAATAAAAGTCCACTAAATCAAGGATCCAAGTCTAGAAAGCAAGAGATTGGAGGCAGTGAGAGAACAGGCAGCCTGCCCCTACCCTGCTCGTGGCCTGAGCTGTGGCTGTCCAAGGAGCTGTGGAGGCAAGCAACAGTCATAGCTTCTCTCATTTTAATCTGATTTTCCCAGATCATGTGTACAGTTCCTTGTGAGAGAATCATGGCGCAATATATCTCTTCATTTTTAAAAATTTCCTTACACACTCCCCAAACCTGGACTCTACTCTTGTTTGTTCTTCCATCACCACCCCAAAACCAAAAGCTCTTTTCTAATGAGGATGGGGGTTATTTGTAGGTCACAGCCCATGAACTGGGAAATGACACAGCGCTCTTGGGAGGAACAGAAGTGGCCCCAGGCTTTAAGTGGAAGCCAGCAGAGCCCCAACCAATGGGTGTGTTCCAGGAAGAATGTTCGAATATATACCAGGTACTGCAGGAGCCGGGCTGGAATACTCAGAAAGAAAGCCAGCCTGTGGATGAAGGAGGTGAGGAGTTTCATCATAATTATCTTCTCCTGGGAGCTGTGATAGTAATTGGTTCAGGGAGCATTCCGTGGGAATTTTCCAGGTGCCCAGTCATGCTTTCAGTTAGGATGTCTTTCTAGTGGGAGTACAGTAGTAGGTCAGTGGTGAGTGAAGGTGAAGGCCATTCTGGGGTACAGAAGCATCCAAACCACAGAACCCTGGTATTCACAATGTGGACCTTTCTCTATGGAAATTTGAGAGGGGAGAAGAAGGTAGAGCAGGGACAAGGTGGGGGGTCATCTCACCGTTAGAAGTTAGAGGAGAAATTGGGATCAGAAATGGGCTGTCAGTGGCAGAATGGGAAGAGAATTGTACACCAGGAAAAAAGTGATAAATCGCCCATGTTTCCCACCAAGGTTTTAGTTTTCAAACACCTCTAATGCTTGCCTAGCTCAGTGAACATTTTCTTTAATGAGAGGAAAAGCAGTGGATTTCCTTTCATTTAATGAAAACTGGGAACCAGTTCTATGGAGTGGTGGCTTTTTGGTTCTAGTTTATAAGGAGAAGGCCACTTCGGGTGCACATGTGTGAGCTCGCGTGTGCACACACACACGTGAAGGTGAGCCGTCTTTACTGACGGAGTCCTAAACTGTAGAAGTTGGTTTGGGGTATTCATAAACAGAAAATATACTTTTTTTCTGGCTCTTTCCCCACAGCTGTGCCTGCTAAAGAGAGTCCAACCTTTTCCCCAAGGTGGAAGTTGGCATCTGAGCACACCTTGCCTAAGTCCCAGGTGAGCTGTACTTTACAAGCGTTTTCAGGCAGCCTGAATGTGGCCTTGTCTGCTTTTCTCTGCAGCCCATGATCCTGCCTTACACAGCAGATGCTCTGAGGCACATTAGCCCCGGGTGTTCCCTAGGCAACTAGAATTGGCGCTGTGGGATTGGGCACCTCCCAAGCTGTGTCCTGATCTCTTGGGCACCTTTTCTGTCATCTCACTTCTTTTCCCTTGAATCTTCTCTTAACTTTTTTGGTAACTGGCCTCCCATGTAATTCAGAAATGAGTGATAGGACGGCTTCTGTTGTAGCGAGTATACTGAACTACAACTTCCTCTCTTCTCTAGAGTCCATTGACATTTGAAGATGTGGCCTTGTATTTTTCCGAGGAAGAATGGAAAATAATGACCCCTGATCAGAAGACCCTCTACCTTGATGTAATGCAGGGTATCTATGAGGATGTCGCCTTTCTAGGTAAAGAGTCTTCCTTTCCTTTGTACAGCAATTGAGCAATCTGTTACATCCTCAGTTCATGGAAAATGCACACCTGTGAGAGTGTCCCAGTGTCCCAGCAGTGGGTTGGTTCTCAGCTTGATGGTGTGAGGGAGAGGGAAGGCAGATCCAGATCACCTGGAGAGCTTTTTACAGATACACATCTTTCTCCTAAGTAGACTGCGTGATCTATCATCCTCTTGCCCTACCCTGCAAGCCCACTCTTGCCAGATCTTTTCCATGTCAGTAGAAAGCACAGTTTACCCAGTTGTTCAGGCCCCGAACCTCCAGTTATCCTTTTTTCCAGTCCTTTTGTTATACCCTACCCCCCAGCCAATCAGGGAGCAAGTACTCTTAACTCTGTCTTCAAAATAGGTCCTGAATACAACCATGTCTCAACCTCTTCTGCTCTTACCATCCTGGTCTCCGCCGCCTCATCTCTAACCAGGTCTGCTGGAATACCACAGGACTCCTGTCCCACGACGTTTCCATGTGTCCTTAGGGTTAGTTCCTAGCTTCCTCATGGCACATCCAGCCACAGCCACAGTAGAATATAAAGAAGATACTGAGTTTAAGATTCCGCCCATTTAAATGTTTGGAGTAAATAAAAGTATAGAGAGTTATGCACTTTTTCTGAAAATAGTCTGGAATTTAGATGGCAGTCCATGACCTCCAAGTTTTATTCTCAGAGCATTATCATTGCACCCTAAACTTAAAGTCATGTGTTTAGCACAAGGGCAAGAACCATAGACCCAATGTCCCTAAGAGTTCGAGGACATTCTTGGAGAGTCTCTTAGAGGTAAATGTACATATAGGAAGAGGAGAAAATTCCTTAATAGGAGCCTTTATAAAGGCTTAACAATTTTAAGATTTTGTTCCTATATATTTTTAAAAATTAACCTCTTTATTGACTTATTTGTAGATTCACATGCATATTTAAAATGTAATACAAAGAACCCATATACACTTTACCCATTTTCCCTCAGTGATAACTTTTGCAAACGTATATGATGTCACAACCAGGATAATAAAATGGGTACAGTCCACTGACCTTTTTCATAGTTCCATTTTTCCTTGTATTCATTTGTGGGTGTGTATGTATTTAGTTATATAAGGTTTGATCACATGTGGAGGTTTGTATATTCACCACCCCAATCAAGATCCATTACCACAAGGATCCTTCCTGTTGCCCTTTTATCAATATAACAACACACCCTTCCCTCCCACACCCTACCTCGTCACCAACCTGGGCCAACCACTGATCTGCTTACAGTTTTTAAAAATTTTGTCATTTCAAAAATACAGCTTTGGGAGATTAACTTTTCTCCTTCACAATAATTCCCTGGAAATTCATCTGAGTTACTGTGTGTATCAGTAGTTCATTCATTTTTACTGCTGAGAAGTGTTCCGTAATATTGATAAACCATTGAAAGGTATTTTTGCTGTCCTCAGTCTTGGGCTATTGTGAATAAAACTGCCATGAACATTCCTGTACAGAATTTTGTGTAGAGATGGTAAGTTTTAGAGAGAGAGAGTGAAATTGCCGTTTCATATGGTAATTAGATGCTTAATGCTAAACTGGTTTTGAGAGGGGCTGCATCATTCGACCTTCCTAGCCAGCAATGGATGTGATCGTTTCTCCACATTCTTGCCATTGTTTAATAGTATTACCATTTAAAAAAATTTTTTTGGCTTTCTGTTAAGTATGTAATGTTATCTCATTGTGGCTTGGACTTGCATTTCGCTAATAGCTGATGATGTAGTTTTTCATGTGCTTATTTGCCATCTTTATATTATCTTCAGTGAAACGGCCTTTGCCATGGTTTTCATTAGGTTGTTTTTTAACTGTTGAATTTTGAGAGTTCTTTTATAGATTGTAGTGCTTTCTTGTGTATATGGTTTGCAAGTAGTTTCCCCAAGTCTGTATATTTTTCTTTTTATCCCCTTCCCATGGGTTTCCACAGAGTAAGTTTTTTATTTTGATGCCCAATTTTTCACTTTTCTTTTTACCGATTGTATTTTTGCTATCAGGGCAAGCCATAGATCCCTAAAATTTTCTATGTTTTTCCTACAAGTTTTTTAAGTTTGCATTTAAGTCTGTGATTCATATTGAGTAGATTCTATATAAGATACGAAATTCAGATTGAAGCGCATTTGTTTTTCTGCCTGTGTAGGTCCAGTTGCTTCAGCCTTGTTTATTGAAAAGGCTGGCCTTCCTCCATTGAATTGCTTTTGCACTTTGGTCAAAATCAGTTGGGCATACTCGTGTATCTGTTTTGTTCCATCGAGTTATGTGTCTCTCCCTCTGCCAATATTGCGCTGTCTTGATTACTGTAGCTATACAGTATAGAAAGCCCGAATCAAATAGAGGCTTTCTTCCCACTTTATTCTTTTGTCAAGATAAATTTTATTTTAAGCTATGCTAGGGCCTGTGCCTTTCCATGTAAAGTTTAGAATACGCTTATCTATAAGAAACTTTCTTGGAATTTTGCTAGAAATATCATTAAACTATATGTGAATTTGAGGAGGAATGATATCTTTACTGTGTTGATTTTTCCAAACAATGAACACAGTATGTTTTTCAAGTTTTCTTTGATTTCTTTCATCATTTAAAAAATGCTATCTACTTATCTATTTTGGCTACACTGGGTCTTTACTGTGGTGTGCAGGCTTCCCTAGTTACAGCTCGAGGGCTCTCGCTAGTTGCAGGGTGCTAGCTTCATTGCCCTGGGGCATGTGGGATTTTCGTTCCCCAACCAGGGATCAGACCTGAGTCCCCTGCGTTGGAAGGTGGATTCTTAACCACTGGACCACCAGGGAAGTCCCATCACCAACTTTTTGATAGAGAAAACAATTTATTTTATCTGTGTTTTTGTTGGCGTATAGTTGTTCATCTACTTTTTATAATTTTCAGTGTGCAGATCCTCTACATGTTTGCCAAGTATATGCAGGAGCATTTAATTTTCATTGGCACAACTGTAAATGGTATTATTTTAAATTTTTGTTAAAACAAATGTTCAGTGTTTTTATATAGGTCTGCCTCTAATTTTATGTTTTCTTCTTTTATCCTTTGACCCTACTGAACTTGCTTATGAGTTCTATGAAGGTTTTTTTTGGTAAATTTCTTGGGGTTCTTATACATAGTCACATGATCTACAGTGCTTTTTATTTCTTTCTTTATTTGTTGCCTTGTTGCAGTAGGTCCAACTTCTGGTACAATGTTGAATAAGAATGGTGAGAGCAAACATCCTTGCCTTCTTCTGAATTTTATCATGGAAACGTTACGTCTTTCACTTTTACCTGTGATGTTAGTGCAGGGTTTTTATTGATACTTTATCAGGTTGATAATAATTCCTAACTTTCCTAGGGTTTTATTTATTTATTTTTGGCTGTGCTGGGTCTTCATTGCAGCCCTCGGGATCTTTTTAGTTGAAGTGTGTGAACTCTTAGTTGTGGCGTACAAATTCCTAGTTACGTCCTTTCGGTATCTAGTTCCCTGACCAGGAATTGAACCTGGGCCCCTTGTATTGGGAATGTGGAGTCTTAGCCACTGGTCCACCAGGGAAGTCCCTCTTGAGTTTTTTTTTTTTTTTTTTTTTATCGTTTATGGATGTAGGGTTTGTCAAATACTTTTCTGTGTCAGTTAATGGGATTATGATCTTTCAAAGCTGGTTGATATATGGTGGGTTATGTTGATTGATTTCAAATATGGAAATCCTACTTGATCACGGTATATAATGCTTACATACTGTTACATTCAGCTTGCCAATATTTTGTTGAGGATTTTCGTGTTGAAGTTCATGGGAGATGTTAGTCTGTAGTTTTCCTTCTGAGTACTGTCTTTGTGTGATTTTCTTACCAGGGTAATTACTGGCCTTATGAAATGATTTGGGTAATAGTTCTTCTTTTCTGGAAGAGATGATATGAAAGTGGTGTTAATTGTACAGATATTTTGTAGAACGCTCCAGTAACACTATATGAATCTGGAGATGTCTGTTTTGGCAGCTTTTTAATTATGAATTCGTTTTAATTTTCAGAGTGCTGTTCAGATTATCTATTTCACACTGGTTGAATTCTGGTAGTTTGTAGATTTTGAGAAATTTACCCATTTTCCCCTAACTTTTAACATTTGTGAACATAAGTTGGTGATAGTATTCCCTTATTATCTCTTTAATTGCTGCAGAATGTGTAGTGATAGACCCAGTTCCTTCCTGATATGGATGGTTTGCATCTTCTTTCATTTTTGTCTAAGTTAATACAGGTTTATCAGTTCTATTAATTTTTTGAGGAGCAAGTTTTTTGTTTAATTTCTGCTGTGATCTTTATTATTCCTTCAATTTTTATTTTCCCTTATTTCTAGTTTCTTGAGGTAGAAACTTAGATTATTTATTTGAGAGCTTTCCTCTTTTCTGTTGTGTGCCTTTTAGGGCTATACATTTTCCTCTGAGCATTCCTATAGCTGCATTCCATATATTTTGATTATATTATATAATTTCATTTTCATTTAAGTATGTATTTTTAAATTTCCCTTGAGACTTTCTCTTTGAATCATGGATTATTTAGAAGTATATTTCCATTTGTTCCCATATATTTAAAATTTTTCTGTTGTCTTTCTGGTTTTGATTACCAATCTGATTCCATTTTTGCCAGATTGCCTTTTCTCACTCAAGTTGTGGTTTTTTTGTTTGGTTTTTTTTTTTCGGTTCTAGGTGTGCTGTGTGATTTATTTTTTTGTATCCTGATCATTTTGTCTATTATGTTAGGAGAGTCTGAGTCCTATTTAAATATTTTAATGGGCAGTCACTCTGTTTTAGTTTAGCATGTAAGTTCTTTTCTACTTTGTGGAATATGTGTCTAGTGACAGCTTAATTTTCAGAGCCTTTATGGTATTATTTTGGTCTCCTCGATTTATGTGGTACTGCTGGGATTCCCATGTGCTCCTGCTCATGCTGCCAGAGAGTGAGGAATGAGGAAGATCTTTACTTAGGCTAGAGTGTCTCTCAGTGGGAATCTCTGACCCGTAGGGATGGAGAGGCTTCCTGGGGCCGGCTGCTAGTGGCTGGTTAGCTAGGTCCATCTTGCTAGTTCTGCATGACAAATCTGATGTCTCCGATTGGAGTTCTGATGTTGTCAGACGGTTTCCCGTTTCCGATTGCGGATGGAGTGAGCCTATTCAGGTAGCCTTCTGTTGCTCAGTTGAGATTTGGAAAACACGAGATCTGGGTTGCCTACATTTTTGGATGTGGGGATGTAAGATACCTACTGTGTTACTCTTCTAGTCCTAGAGTCCCAAACCATTTTGCCTTCCTCTTACCACTTTATAGAATTCTCTGTTCATTGTATCTTGCATTCTTGAATGGATTTGTAGTTGTGCCCAGAAAGGAAGACCAGGGAAAAATGGGTCTGTGCCATTTTGTCCAGATTGGACCAAAAATCCCTTGTTCCTGTATTTTTAAAAAGCTGTCAGCATTGATTTTTCTTCCATGCCTACAGTTTTCTTGTTCTGGGAAACAGATGGCTGATTCTTCTGTTTATTCCAACAGGGTTAAACCTCAAAAATGACACTGGAAATGACCCACCTGTATCTCTTCCTACATTAGAGATACAACCATCAGGATGCGAAGTATTAAGAAAGGCCACCATGAAAGACGCTGAGACAACAGTGGGCAATGTAAATCACGGTGATACATTCAGGGTACAGAAACGACCTCGCAGTCCCGAAGCCCCAGCTCTGGCCAGCCACTTCGTGGCTGGTGACGAACTGCACTAAAACTCTCAAAACGGGCCCTTTCCATCAAACTCAAGAAAATTATCTGAGTGCAGCCAACCTGTTGTTTCACTTTAGCCAAAGGAGGGAGCAGAAGGAAGAAATGCTTCATTAGAAACATGAATGATTGACCCTGACCTTAAGGTAGGAGGCCAGAGGTTGGACGTGCGGGCTGGAGGGAGGCTGTTGCCATGGCATCTACATATCCAGCCCCTGGGCGGCTTGGGGGAGGAAGGGACCCGTGGAAGCCAGCCTGGAAAGCTGCCGAGCCAAGAGCAGGCAAGGCAGGGTGCACGCAGGCCCTCTGGACAACCTTGTCATATTTACAACTTGGGGATGAGAGGCGGCTTCCTGGGCATCTCTGAGGGTCAGCCCATCACCTCGGCCCATGGCCCCGGTAATGTCACCTGAACACGGGGGAATGGAGGGAAATGGCCCTGGAGAGGCCCGGAAAGCCCTAGAAGAGAGCGGATGCTGGCCCCCTTGTCCTCCACGCCTCGAGAGGCAGCCTGGACGGATGGTTGTGTTCTTGGCCCAAGCCCAGGTCTGTCGCTTTCTCAGCCCTTCACAAGACTTCCTCCTGGCGGGTCTCTGGGACTGCTCTCTGCCTGCTCCTGCTGTCTCTCTTGCTCCTCTCCACCCTCCAAAGCTTTGCATCAGGGGACAGGGAAGAGTGGGAAAGACGTGTTCCTCCCAGCCCTGCCTCATCTCAGCCACGCTCCCTCCACCTCCTACCAGTGCCCTCCTGGGGCCACAGAATGCGCTGCTCCAGTCCTGGACAGCCTCCAGCAGCCCCTGTGCCCCCAAAGGATTTAGGAAAGTGGGAGTCTGCTTGAGTGGAGGGCAGCTGTCAGGCCGGGGTGGGAGAGCAGATGGAGAAGAGCCTTGTAGGTTAGGCAACAACTGGGGAGACGGGGACATCTCTGGGTGAAGAGGCAACTCTCAAATCCCGTGTTTTTCTTGCAGAAACTGGTGTTAGAGGTGGTGAACTGCCCCTTCTGTGGTCAAGAGAATCAAATCCCTGCCTGGGGCACCCCTGACCCTAGAGTTGCCTGGGGAGCACCCGAGAGAAGGGCCTGACCCCTCGAGGAGAGGCAGGGCTTCCAGGTGGAGAGCCCTAGGGGAGGGGTGGCCTGGTGATCCAGTACTAGCATGGGGAAGGAAGGATGGAGCTAGAGACACTCTGGTGGAGCAGGTTCTCCCCACCTGCTGGGCTCTGGGAAGGGAGACATTTGCCCTTGTCACATAGATCAGAAGTGGGGGAGCTGAACCTGCCTCTGGGTCTGCACTGCCTACCTGCCCCCCAGTCTCTGGGAGACCTGGCACAGTGGGATGGGGGAGGGGAGCACAGGCTCCCAAGACATCTAGAGAGAGAGAGAGAGGCCCGTGGCCAGGAAGATGAGAGCAAGTCACAGGGAAGAACTGGGGGACAGTCTGAGCTGAGATGGTCACAGGAGAGATGAGTCCCAGAACCCCCTTGGGGAGCAAGGTCCTTACACACAAACCTCCCCACCCCAACCCAAGCCCCACCCAAGGCTTAACCAGGGGTTCCTTGGTGTTGAGTGGCATAGGCCTCTCAGCTTGGGTGGGGGTGTTGGCTGGCTCCTGGGGCCGAGTGTAGTAGGAGGGAAGGGATACATGTGGGTGGGGTGGAGTTGAGACCCACGCATGACCCCATGTCTCTGTCTCCAGGCTGCCCCTCCTGCTAGGATCACACAGGAGCATCTGCTCTGGATGGGCCTGCAGCGGTCCTGGCTGAGCTGCTGACTGGTGCACCAGGAGCGGCACTGAGCGGGGGAGCCTCACCCCCATCCCAGATCCACATCTGCCCCCTCACTGATTGCTCGCGGTCCTGGTCCTCAGTTCCTGGGACTAAGAACCACAGCAGCCTGGTTGCCCCTGGGGCAGAGGGGCTGAGCCTCACACCATGTGCCCTTCTCAGCCACCCAGGTCCCGGCTGAAGAGCTCTGCCTGCCTCACCCCGAGGCCTGAGGCTGCACCCGGGCTACCACATGCCCCCCGCAGATTCCCACAGACGGAAGGGCGCTGATGGCTTCCTCCCTTGTGCCTAGTTGCCTGGAAACCCCTGGTCCTGGTGGCCCCTCCTCCACCCCAACTGTGTCCCTCCAGGACCACTTCCGGGAGACTGCCAGCCTTTGGACTGCATCCCTGGAGTTCTGAGAGACTGTGACATGGGCTGCAGGGGAGGAGAGGAGCGGAGGACCAGGGGCCTCCTTGGGGCTGATGCGTAAATGTGCCCTTTTCAAGTTCGGGTCTCACGCTCTGTGTGTCTGGATCCCCAGCCACAGCCTGTTCTGGGCCAGCCTGAGAGGACCTGGGGAGGGCACTAGGGAGGGTCTTTACTTAATATGTGCGTGAATGTGTGTGTGAGTGCGCATGTTCAGTGCATGTGTGAGTGTGGGGATGTGTGTGCGAATTTGCATTTGATGCATGAGGGCCCGAGTGTGTGAGCGTGGGCATGTGTGTGTGGGTGGATGAGTGTATGGGTATGAGTGCAGATGCATGAGTGTACTGATGTGTGTGTGTGAAGGTACGGGTGTGAGAGTGTGTGTGTGGGTGTGAATATACATGTCAGTGTGCATGTGTGAATGCGTGTGTGTGAGTGTTTATGCACACATGAGTGGCTGTGCATTGCAGAAGGTGCTGAGCTGTTTAGTGGGTGTGCTCTGGGGGACGGGCATCCTGTCCTCCCCAGGCTCCCAGCTCTGTTGGAGCTGCCTGGGCCCTGGGAGGCCGCTTCCCAAAGTGGAGAAAGTATGTTGGAGATTCAGGGGACCCGGGCTCAGAGACCCATCATCACCTGCAGAGAATCCCCCCCTCCCCTTGGGGCTCTGGCTGGGGCTGTCTGCCCCCGAAGGTATTGGCTGTGGGAGGGGCGGGCACACGTCCTCAGCACGTGCTCCTGCCACTATTTTTCTTACCGTTTTGATCTTGAGTAGTTTGCTGCTGCTGCTCTCCCGCCTCTTCCTCATCTCACTAGGCCTCTGCTGCTCTCCTCTCTATGCACTTTATTTATTTACAATCTCTTTTTCAGGCAGTGGAGGTTCTACGCCATCACCGACTTGAATAAGACAGCTTTCCCTTTTCTGTGTGTGATGAACTCTTCACCAGTCAGCACAGCCTGGTCAGAGAAATGTTCTTGTTTTCAGTGTTGTCAAATCTTGTGTCTATCTAAGTTAATAAAAAAAATTATTTGAGTTCAATAAAAAAAAAAAAAAAACAACACAGAGGCCTCTTGTTTCTGGTGTGGTGCCCCCTTGGAGGAGAGGGTCTGTTGGTGAGCTCACCCCACTCTGGTGGCCAGAAGCTGGGGGAGGGGAGCATCCTGAGGGCTATAATTGGGTGGGGTCATGGCAGGAAACCAGTGAATGTTATACTTCATATTAACAGAACAACGGGGTAATACATAATCATTCCAAAAGATTTAAAAAATGGATTTGGTGAAATTCAATACCCATTCATGATTTTAAAATCTTTTAAGAACATTGAAATTGTTAGGAACTCATTCTTCTGGCAAATAGTCTATAAAAAACCTCAGTGTGCATAATATTTAATGGTGAAAGAATGTTCCTAATATTGGGAACAATGCATGGTGTCTACTATTGCCATTTCTATTCATCATTGTAGTGGAAGCTTGAGCAAATGGAATAAGCCCCCTACCCTGACAAATCCATCCTAATTGGAAAGGAAGAAATAAAGCTTTATTTATTCACAGATCATCCTGTATGGAGAAAATAACAAGTAAAGCACAGACACAAAAAAGCCACTAGACCCATAAACAAATTTAGCAAGGCCAACAGGACACAATATCAACATCAAAATATCGCTTATACGTGTACATACTAGCACCAAGAATTCCAAAAATGAAATTAAGAAAGCAACTGGATACACAATAGCCTTCAAAAGAATAAAACATTAGGGATAGATCCCATAAAATATGAAGAAGACCTGCAAACTAAAAATCACTTAAAAAATTATAAGACATAGCTGAGAAAATTTAAACTTAGTAAAGATAGTTCAGGGATTGGGAGACTCGATATGGCAACCTTCCCCAAGTTTATCTGTAGATTGAGCCCAATATCTATCAAAATCAGCTGAATTTCCTGTAGAAATTGACAAGCTGATCTTACAATGTATGTGGAATATACATTTATATCACCTTAAATAGCCAAAACATTTTGAAAAAGGAAAAGAGTTGAAGGATTTATCATACCTATTCCCAGAAGTCATAAAGCCACAGTAATCAAAACAGTATGAATCTTGTACAAAGATAGTCATGTAGATCAGTGGAACAGATTGAGAAAGTATGAACAAATGCTTAAATTTATGATGAGATGGGTCTTCTATTACGGCAAAATACACAACAAATGTTGCCATTTTAACCATTTTAAAGTATCAAATTCAGTAGCATGAAGTACATCCCCAATATGTAACCATCACCATTATCTAATTCTAGAATATTTCCATCACCACAGATGAGAACACCATGGGCATTGTCAGTCTTCATTACCTCCCTACCCTGGCTCCTTGGCAAATCCAAATATGCTTTCTGTCTCTAGGTATATACTTTTTATGGGTATTTCATACAAATGGAATCATATGACATGTAACCTTTTATACCTAGCTTCTTAGTGTAATATTTTGTAGTTCATTCACATTATCTGTAATTCATTCACATTATTGTATGTTCCTTTTAATGGGAGAATAATATTCCATTTTATGGATATATGACATTTTATTTATCCAGTCATATGTTTGTGGACATTTGTGTTGCTTCTACCTTTTTGCCATTGTGAATAGGGTTACTATGGACATTCAAGTACAAGTTTTGTTTGAACACCTGATTTCAATTTTGGGGGTCCACAACTAGGAGGAGAATTGCTGGATAACATGTTAATTCTATGTTTAACTAACAGAAGAACTCACCAAACTGATTTACATAGAGGCTGCACCATTTACAGTCCCACTTAGTAGTGTATGATGATTCCACACTCTCCAACAGTTGTTATTTTTCTCTTCTAATTTGCGGTTATCCTAGTATGTGTGAAGCAGTTTTCATTTGCATTTCCCTAAGGCTAATGATGTGAAATTGGACTTCCTGGTGGCTCAGACAGTAAAGAATCTGCCTGCAGTGCAGGAGACCAGGGTTTGATCCCTAGGTTGGGAAGATCCCCTGGAGAAAGCAATGGCTACCCACTCCAGTATTCTTGCCTGGAGAATTTCATGGACAGAGGAGCCTGGTGGGCTACAGTCCCTGGAATTGCAAGAGTTGGACATGACTGAGCAGCTGACGACACTTTCAACTTTGAATGATGTGGAGCATCTGTTCATTTGTTTGGTAGCCATTTATATGTTTTCTTTGCAGAAATATCAGTACTTTGGGATAAATTTGACAACTTCTGGAAGACCTGTACACTGAAAATTACAGAAGGAATTACATACTACAAACAAATTGATATATCATGCTCACAGATTTGAACACTCAATATTGCTGGATGGGAGCTCTAGAAAACTGACCTATAGATTCAATGCATTCCCAATGAAGCAACAGGAGGACTTTTAAAATAAATTGACAAAGTGATTCCACCTTTCCATAGAAATACAAAAGGCTAAGGAGAGCCAAAATTTTTGAAAAAGAACAAAGATGCAGGATTTATACTACTTCATTTCAAAATGATATAGATCAACTAATTCAGTGTGATCTTGGTATAAAGATAGATTTACAGATCAATGGATCAGAACAGAGTTCACAATATACTCAAAACTATATGGACGATTGCCTTTTTTTTTAATTTATTTTAATTGGAGGCTAATTACGAGGTGGATGAAACTTTCAGAGTGAAGTAAGTCAGAAAGACTGTTGCCTTCTGACTGAGATGTAAATGCAGTACAACAGAGAAAAATAACATTTTCAGCAAAATACTGGAAACATTGGAAAAGCACATCTTTAAAAACAAACTCACATAACATACAAAAATTAACTAGATATCATGAGACAAAACCAAAATACATGCCACCTGCAAAGTACTGCAGTACTGAGAAGCACTACTCCCTGGAAGCTTGAGGGCCAAGAGGTTGACGTCAGTGAACTGTGTTTTACAAACAAACTAAGGGAGATTCATAATGATGTGCCCAAAGCTACACAACTAGTGGGTGGGAGATCCAAGGTAGCAGCCAGGTTTCCTGACTTTCGGCTTAGGCTTTTCTGCACTATTCTGGTCAGTTGCACCCTGTGGCAGATTCCCTCTGATCCCAGAGGACAAGTTCATGCCTTGTTTCTGGGACAAAGCCCCTGTCACATGTCCTTGCATCTAAATCCATGACTTGTGGGACTTCCCTGGAGGTCCAGTAGTTAAGATTTCAGCCTCGGGGGCTCCCCAGGTGGTTCATTGGTTGAGAATCAGCCTGCCAGTGCATGACACGTGGCTTCGATCCCTGGTCCGGGAAGATTCCACTTTGCATGGAGCAACGAAGCTGGGCTCCACAACTGTGGAAGCCCTGGTGCCCTAGGTCCTGTGCTCTGAAACAAGAGAAGTCAGGGCAATGAGAAGTCTGAACGCTGCAAAAAAAACTATCCCTGGCTCACCGCAACTAGAGAAAGGCCCACCACAGCAACAAAGACCCAGCTGCTGCTGCTGCTGCTGCTAAGTCGCTTCAGTCGTGTCCATCCCAGCAGGCTCCCCCATCCCTGGGATTCGCCAGGCAAGAACACTGGAGTGGGTTGCCATTTCCTTTTCCAATGCGTGAAAAGTGAAAGTGAAGTCGCTCAGTCATGTCCGACTCTTAGCGACCCCATGGACTGCAGCCCACCAGGCTCCTCCATCCATGGGCTTCTCCAGGCAAGAGTACTGGAGTGGGGTGCCATTGCCTTCTCCAAAGACCCAGCACAGCCAAAGTAAATATATAAATAAAAAATTATAAAGAACCTGTGAACTGATTATGTGGTTCTGATATCTATGTTAGTGGAGCATCACCATCTGCTGGTTGATTCCTTGAACTATATCAGAAAGCCCTTGGGGTGTTGTGTTGCCAAAGGCTTCACCACAGACACAGTCACTGCTGCACAGCGTTTTTTGATAAGGTCAAGAGAAGAAAGAGAAGATAGCTTTTGGGGCGCAGGAAGGGAGTGGGGGTGGTGGTGGATGTCAACGTGAGCTTATAGAATCTTGTATAACTCGAAAATATATTTGAGCAGCGTCTTCTACTGGTGGATTCCTTGAACTGCATCAGAAAGGTCCAGGGGAGATGTGTTCCTAAGGCCTCAACAACAGGAACAGTCACCTGAGAAGAGCCAGTTTTGATAAGGGCAAGAGGAGAAAGAGAAGTGAGGTCTTGGGGCACAGCATAGGAGTGGGAGGAGCGGATGTCAATGTGAGGCCGTAGAGCCTAGTATAACTCAATAACCTACCATCTGCTGGTGGATCTCATGAACTACATCAGAAAGCCCTGGGGATGTGTTGGCCACTCATTTTACATCAATCAATGAACACTGACCAAGAGGAACATTGACCACGTGGAAGCAGTCTATCCTCCAGGATAAATCTTTGTTAGTGATCAGCTTGATTCAGAGCTGATCAGACGAGCTCCACAGTCTCAGGACCTCAAAAGGCAAGGCACTGGCTGAAGCTTGCGAGGGCGTGATGACTAAAGTTCTGCCTCTGACCTTCCATCCACACCAGCAGTGAGAGCCCTTAGGCCACTTCTGTAGTATATGCTCGCTTGCTACTCAAAGTGTGGTCTAGGGACCAGCAGCATTAGCATCACCTGGGAATTTCTGACTCAGGCCTCCATCACAGGCCTATTGAACCAGGACTTGCACTTTCATAATATGCCTGGTGATTCCATGCACATTAAAGTTTGAGAAGCACTACTCCCTGGTAGCTTGAGGACCGAGAGGTTAACATAAGTGAACTGTATTTTAAGTGAGTTTAAAAAGACTCACAATGATGTACAAAAGCCACAGAACTAGGGGTGGGAGATTCAAGGTTAGCAGCCAGATTGCTTGATTTTCAACTCAGGCATTTCTTCACGCTTTTGGTCAGGTGCACCCTGTTCATGCTTTGTTTCTTGGACCAAGCTCCCGTCATATGTCTGCATCTAAATCTATGACCTGGGGGAACTTCCACAGTGGTCCAGTCAAGACTTCACCTTCCAGGTCTTCCCTTGGGGTCCCAGTGGTTAAGATTCCACCTGCCAGTGCAGGGGACAGAGGTTCAATTTCTGGTACAGGAAGACCCCGCATGCCAAGGGGGAACTAAGCCAGGGCGCCACAACTATTGAAGCCATCACCAGGGCCTGTGCTAGGAAACAAGTCACAGCAATGAGAAGCTCATAAAATTGACCCAAGAGAAGCCCTGGATCGCTGCAGCTAGATAAAAGCCCACTGAAGCAAGGATGACCCATCACAGTCAAATAAATACATAAATAAAAAAAAGGAACCTATTAACTGATTATGTGCTTCCGATTTCTATGCTAGTGGAGAAGAGCCATCTGCTGGTGGATTCCTTGAATTACATCAGAAGTCCCTTGGAGTATTGTGTTGCTAAGGTCTTCAGACACAGAGACAGTCACCCTCGCACAATTTTGATATGGACAAAAGAAGAAAGAGAAGAGAGGTCTTGAGGCACAGGAAGGGAGTGGGAGTAGATATCATTGTGAGACTGTGGAGCCAAGTAGAACTCGAAGAGCTAGTGAATCAGTGCCTTCTGATGGTGTATGCCTTGAACTACATCTGAGAGCCATGGAGGTGTTGTGTCAACAAGGCTTTCAGAGACAGGGAGAGTCACGCCTGCACAGTCACGTTTGATAAGGGCAAGAGAAGAAAGAAAAGACAGGTCTCGGGGCACAGGAAGGGAGTGGGAGAGTAAATGTCAATGTGAGGCTGTAGAGCCAGGCAGAATTCAGGAAATGTAGTGGAGCAGCCCCATCTGCTAGTGGATTTGTTGAACTAAATCAGAAAAGCCTGCGGGTATTGTGTTGCCAAGGCCTTCAGGCACAGGGACAGTTCTTCCTGCACACCCAGTCTTCAGAAGAGCAAGATAAGAAAGAGAAGAGAGGTCTTGGGGCACAGGAAGAAAGTAGGGGGAGTAAATCTCAATGTGAGACTGTAGATACTTATATAACTGGAAAACTTAGTGGGGCAGCGCCATCTGCATGTGGAATTCTTGAAGGACATCACAAAGCCTTGTGGGTGTTGTGTGTCCATGACCTTCAGGTACAGGAGCAGCCATCCAGCACAGACAGTTTTGATATGGGCAAGATGAGAAAGAGAAGGGGGGTGGTCCCAAGATGGTGGAGGAAAAGGATAGGGAGACCACTTTCTCACCCCCAAATTCATCAAAAGATCATCTGAATGTTGAACAACTTCCACAAAACAATTTCTGAACACTTGCAGAGGACACCAGGCACGCAGAAAAGCAGCCCAATCTATTCAAAAGGAGGTAGGACAAAATATAAAAGATGAAAACAGACAAAAGATTTAGGGACAGAGACCCGTCCTGGAAAGGGAGTCGTGAAGGAGAAGTTTCCACATTGTAGAAAAGCCTTTCATAGGTGTGTCTGTGGGGAGTTTTGGGATCTCAGCGGGCAACATAACAGGACGGGGGCATACCCTACAGAATATGCGCCTAACCACAACTACAAGCAGAGATGGAGAAGTGGCACAGACACACTCTTCCACCAGCAGCAGGTGGGGGCTGGACTGGGAGGCACAGGCTGCATCATCGGTCCTTACGGTAAGGCCCGGGCCTGAATGCCCTGAGGACAATCTGAGGAAGCCAATGTGAGATAGCAACCTAAACCGTGGGATTGCTAGAGAGATGAAAAAAAAAGAAAGAAACCTTTCCTGTGAAAGGCTCTAATGCCACACGATGACCCCTGGTGTGCTCACAGAACAAAGGATTGAGTGACTACCAAATGAGAGCAAGCCAGCTGCCATTTAGGGCCCTCCCTCCCCAGTGCCAGAGAGGCAGCTGTGTGACAGCCAGAGCCGGAAGGCAAGGGGCTGCTGCAGTCTTGGCCCCAGAGACTGCATCTTCTATCAAACTGAGCAGGCTCCCAGTTGCTAATCATGTCTTCCTGGGATCCTGGACAGTTCACATCTGCCAGGAGTGTCACAACCTGAGGTCAGCTCCCCAGAGGAGATACATAGGACACCTGAGGCCGTCACAGTGCACCTAGGAAACCAAGAGGCCAGGACCGGGGGGTGCATAAGATGCATGGCCCACCTGGGACAGTGCACTCACCAAGCACCCAGTTACCAGAGTCACTCAGAGCTGGGAAAGGCACAAAACTCACAGCCCATCTGGGTCTGTGCCCCTGCAGAGCACCCCAGAACCTGAGCAGCCTAGACCTGGGAAGTGCACAAAATGCAGGGCCCACTTGGGACAATGCCCTTGCAGAGCACCCTGGAGCCTGAGCAGGGTGGACCCAGGAAGTACACGCCGCCTTGGGCTGAGGCAAACCCAGTGTGGTCCATCCACTGCAAGCACTCCCCACACAGGCCAGTGGTGTTTGTTTGCGGTGTCCCTCCCTCCCCACAACACAACTAAACAAGTGAGCCTAAATAAGTGGCCACCTTCGCCCCCTTGTATCAGGGCAGAGATTAGACATGGAAGAGAACTGAAAACAGAGGAAGTCAAAATAAACAAAGAAGGGGGAACTACTATGGAAGTGACAAGTGCAACAGATTAAAACCCTGCAGTTAATGTTGAGACCGTGCACTTGAGAGGCACCTATAGACCTTGAAAACAAGGTCTCAAGCCAGAGATAAGCCAGAATATATATAAGATACATATGCCAGATATACAAGCCAGAATAAGGGGTTATCTGACTGGTTCCAAATAGGAAAAGGAGTACGTCAAGGCTGTATATTGTCACCCTGCTTATTTAACTTATATGCAGAGTACATCATGAGAAATGCTGACTGGAAGAAGCACAAGCTGGAATCAAGATTACCGGGAGAAATATCAATAACCTCAGATATGCAGATGACACCACTCTTATGGCAGAAAGTGAAGAGGAACTAAAAAGCCTCTTGATGAAAGTGAAAGTGGAGAGTGAAAAAGTAGGCTTAAAGCTCAACATTCAGAAAACGAAGATCATGGCATCTGGTACCATCACTTCATGGGAAATAGATGGGGAAACAGTGGAAACAGGGTCAGATTTTAGTTTTGGGGGGCTCCAAAATCACTGCAGATGGTGACTGCAGCCATGAAATTAAAAGACGCTTACTCCTTGGAAGGAAAGTTATGACCAACCTAGATAGCGTATTCAAAAGCAGAGACATTACTTTGCCAACAAAGGTTCGTCTAGTCAAGGCTATGGTTTTTCCTGTGGTCATGTATGCATGTGAGAGTTGGACTGTAAAGAAGGCTGAGCACCGAAGAATTGATGCTTTTGAACTGTGGTGTTGGAGAAGACTCTTGAGAGTCCCTTGGACTGCAAGGAGATCCAACCAGTCCATTCTGAAGGAGATCAGCCCTGGGATTTCTTTGGAAGGACTGATGCTAAAGCTGAAACTCCAGTACTTTGGCCACCTCATGTTAAGAGTTGACTCATTGGAAAAGACTCTGATGCTGGAAGGGATTGGGGGCAGGAGAAGAAGGGGACGACATTGGATGAGATGGCTGGATGGCATCACTGACTCGATGGACATGAGTCTGAGTGAACTCCAGGAGTTGGTGATGGACAGGGAGGCCTGGCGTGCTGTGATTCATGGGGTTGCAAAGAGTCGGACACGACTGAGTGACTGAACTGAACTGAACTGACAATGAACTGACCCCACACTGCCCATAAAAGGTCCAGAGAAATGCCTAGATATATTTTTACTATGATCATTTTTTGATTTTTAAAAAATTTGGTTATTACTCTTTTAACTTTCATTTTTATAGCCTTCTATTACCTTTCTTTTTTTAAAAAAACCTATTTTTTAAGATCAATTCCATATGTATTTTTCATTTTTTGTGATTGATTTTGTTTTGTAGTTTTTATATTGTGTTTTTGAGAGTCTAACTTCTAGGTTTTTAAACTTTGCTTTTTGATATTTGTTATCAATTTTGTACCCTTAAGAATCTAATCTTCAGTATTCATTTTCACTTAGGGATATGATTACTGGCTTGATTGCTCTCTCCACTCTTGACTCTCCCTTTTCTCCTCATGATCACTTCTATCTCCCTCCTCCCTCTTCTCTTCTCTATATAACTCTGTGAATCTCTGGGTATTCCTGGCTGTGGAGAGTTGTTTCACCATTAACCTAGGGGTTTTATCTTCTGTGCTGTATGGATAGAGAAGTCTGGAGGCTACTGTAAGAGGAGGACCAAAACCCAGAGGCAGGAGGCCCAACTCCAGAACTTTAGAACATCAGAGAACTCCTGACTCCAGGGAACATTAATAAACAAGAGCTCACCCAAAAGTCTCCATACCTACACCGCAACCAAGCCCCACTCAAGAGCCAACAAGTTCCAGTGCAAGACACACCAGGTTAATTCTCCAGCAAAACAGGAACACGACACAAAACAAACCCAACCCATAGACACCCTCAAACTCACTACTTGGCACTTCATTGCATTCCAGAGAGAATAGATCCAACTCCACTCACCAGTACACAGACAGAAGTTCCCCCAACCAGGAAACCTTGAAAAGCCACTGGTCCAACCCTACCCACAGGGAGCAGACTCCACAATTAAAAGGGACCACGAACTTCCAGCCTGCAAAAAAGGCACCCCAAACACAGCAATCTAAACAAAATGAAAAGGCAGAGAAATATTCAGCAAGTGGAGGAACATGATAAAAACCGACCAAACCAAACAAATAAGGAGGAGATATGGAATCTACCTGAAAAAGAATTCAGAATAATGATAGTACAGATTGTCCAAAATCTTGAAAACAAAATGGAGTTACAGATAAATATACTAGAGACAAGGATTGAGACAATGCAATAAATGTTTAACAAGGACCTAGAAAAAATAAAGAGCCATTCAATAATGAACAATGCAATAACTGAGATTAATAACACTCTGTAGGGAACCGACAGTAGAATAACTGAGGCAGAAAAGAGGATAAGTGAGGTGGAAATAGAATGGTGGAAATAAATGAAAAAGAGAGGAAAAAAGAAAAAGGAATGAAAAAAAAAATGAAGACAACCTCAGAGGCCTCTGGGACAACGTTAAATACCCCAATTTTTGAATCATAGGTGTCCCAGAAGAAGAAGAAAAAAAGAAAGGGCATGAGAAAATACTTGAGGAGATAATAGTTGAAAACTTTCCTAAAATGGTGAAGGAAATAGCCACCCAAGTCCAAGAAACCCAGAGAGTCCCAAACAGGAGAAACCCAAGGCAAAACACCACAAGACACATCACATATTAATCAAACTAACAAAGATCAAACACAAAGAGCAAATATTAAAAGCAGCAAGGCAAAAGCAGAAAATAACACATGAGGGAATCCCTATAAGTATAATAGTTGATCTTTCAATAGAAACTCTTCAGGCCAGAAGGGAACAGCAGGACATAAAGTGATGAAGGAGAAAAACCTAAAACCAAGATTACTCTACCCAGCAAGGGTCTCATTCAGATATGAAGGATAAATCAAAAGCTTTCAGTTCAGTTCAGTTGCTCAGTCATGTCTGACTCTTTGTGACCCCATGGACTGCAGCACGTCAGGCCTCCCTGTCCATCACCAACTCCCAGAGTTTACTCAAACTCATGTCCATTGAGTCCGTGATGTCATCCAACCATCTCATCCTCTGTCATCCCCTTCTTCTCTCACCTTCAATCTTTCCCAGCATCAGGGTCTTTTCAAATAAGTCAGCTCTTCACATCAGGTGGCCAAAGGATTGGAGTCTCAGCTTGAACATCTATCCTTCCAATGAACATTCAGGACTGATTTACTTTAGGACGGACTGGTTGGATCTTCTTGCAGTTCAAGGGCCTCTCAAGAGTCTTCTCCAAAACCACAGTTCAAAAGCATCAATTCTTCAGCGCTCAGCTTTCTTTATAGTCCAACTCTCACATCCATACATGACTACTGGAAAACCCATAGCCTTAACTAGATGGACCTTTGTTGGCAAAGTAATGTCTCTGCTTTTTAATATGCTATCTAGGTTGGTCATAACTTTCCTTCCAAGGAGTAAGTGTCTTTATTTCATTGCTGCAGTCATCATCTGCAGTGATTTTGGAGCCCAAAAAAATAAAGTCTGACACTGTTTCCACTGTTTTCTCCATCTATTTCCCATGAAGTGATGGGACCAGATGCCATGATCTTAGTTTTCTGAATGTTGAGCTTTAAGCCAACTTTTTCACTCTCCACTTTCACTTTCATCAAGAAGGTCTTTAGTTCCTATTCACTTTCTGCCATAAGGGTGGTGTCATCTGCATATCTGAGGTTATTGATATTTCTCCCGTCAATCTTGTTTCCAGCTTGTGCTTCATCCAGCCCAATATTTCTCATGATGTACTCTGCATAGAAGTTAAATAAGCACGGTGACAATGTATAGCCCTGACGTACTCCTTTTCCTATTTGGAACCAGTCTGTTGTTCCATGTCCAGTTCTAACTGTTGCTTCCTGACCTCCATACAGATTTCTCAAGAGGCAGATCAGGTGGTCTGGTATTCCCATCTCTTTCAGAATTTTTCCACAGTTTATTGTGATCCATGCAGTCAAAGGCTTTGGCATTGTCAAGAAAGCAGAAATAGATGTTTTTCTGGAACTCTCTTGCTTTTTCCATGATCCAGTGGATGTTGGCAATTTGATCTCTGGTTCCTCTGCCTTTTCTAAAACCAGCTTGAACATCTGGAAGTTCACGGTTCACGTATTGCTGAAGCCTGGCTTGGAGAATTTTGAGCATTACTTTACTAGCATGTGAGATGAGTACAATTGTGCGGTAGTTCGAGCATTCTTTGGCATTGCCTTTCTTTGGGATTGGAATGAAAACGGACCTTTCCCAGTCCTGTAGCCACTGCTGAGTTTTCCAAATTGGCTGGCATATTGAGTGCAGCACTTTCACAGCATCATCTTTCAGGATTTGAAATAGCTCAACTGGAATTCCATCACCTCCACTAGCTTTGTTTGTAGT
Organism: Bubalus kerabau; assembly: GCF_029407905.1. Classification (NCBI taxonomy): domain Eukaryota; kingdom Metazoa; phylum Chordata; class Mammalia; order Artiodactyla; family Bovidae; genus Bubalus; species Bubalus kerabau. The sequence continues at coordinate 23,168,483 of NC_073647.1, read as the reverse complement.
GATGTTTTCTAAGGCCCACTTGACTTCACATTCCAGGATGTCTGGTTCTAGGTGAGTGATCACACCATCATGATTATCTGGGTCATAAAGATCTTTTTTGTACAGTTCTTCTGTGTATTATTGCTTTTTCATCAAAAGCTTTACAGACAAGCAAAAGCTGAGAATTTAGTACCAACAAACCAGCTCTTCAACAAATGCTAAAGGATCTTCTCTAGACAGGAAACACAGAAAGGGTTTATAAGATCAAACCCAAAACAACAAAGTAAATGGTAATTGGATCATATTTTTCAATAATTACCTTAAATGTAAATGGTTAAATGCACCAACCAAAAGACAAAGACTGGCCGAAAGGATACAAAAACAAGACCCCTATATATGCTGTCTACAAGAGACCCACCTCAAACTTAAGGACACATACATGCTGAAAGTGAGGAGCTGGAAAAAGATATTTCATGCAAATGGAGACCAAAAGAAAGCAGGAGTAGCAATACCCATATCAGATAACACAGACTTGGAAATAAAGACCGTGATAAGAGACAAAGAGGGACATAACATAATGATCAAGGGATCAATCCAAGAATTAGATATAACAATTATAAACACATATGCAGCCAACATAGGAGTACCTCAATATGTAAGACAAATGGTAATAAGTATGAAAGGGGAAATTAACAGTAACACAATAACAGTGAGAGATTTTAATACCCCCCTCGCACCTATGGATAGATCAACCAAACAGAAAATTAGCCAGGAAACACTAGCTTTAAATGATACAATGGACCAGTTAGACCTAATTGATATCTACAGGGCACTTAACCCCAAAACAATGGATTTCATCTTTTTCTCAAGTGCACAGGGAACATTCTCAAGGATAGATTACATATTGGGCCACAAATATAGCTTTGGTAAATTTTAAAAAATTGAAATCATTTCAAGCATCTTTTCTGATCACAGTGCAGTAAGATTAGATGTCAACTACAGGGGGAAAAAAAACTATTAAAAATACAAACATATGGAGGCTAAACAACACACTTCTGAATAACCAACAGATCACAGAAGAAATCAAAAAGGAAATCAAAATATACACAGAAACAAATGAAAATGAAAACTCAACAATCCAAAACCTATGGGATTCAGTAAAAGCAGTGCTAAGAGGGAGGTTCATAGCAATACACGCCTACCTCAAGAATGAAGAGAAACATCGAATAAACAACCTAACTTTACATGTAAAGCAACTAGAAAAAGAAGAAAAGAAAGACCCCAAAGCTAGTAGAAGGAAAGAAATCATAAATAAGAGCAGAAATAAATGAAAAAGAAATGAAGGAGACTATAGCAAAAATCAACAAAACTAAAAGCTGGTTATTTAAGAAGATAAATAAAATAGACAAACAGTCAGACTCATCAAGAAAAAAAGGGAGAAGAATCAAATCAATAAAATTAGAAATGAAAATGGAGAAATCACAACAGACAACAGAGAAATACAAAAGATCATAAGAGACTACCATTAACAATTATATGCCAATAAAATGGACAACTTGGAAAAAATGGAATTCTTAGGAAAGTATAACCTTTAAAAGCTGAACCAGGAAGAAATAGAAAATCTTAACAGACCCATCACGAGCACAGAAATCAGAATTGTAATAAAAAATGTTCCAACAAACAAAAGCCCAGGAACAGACGGCTTCACAGGTGAATTCTATCAAAAATTTAGAGAAGAGCTAACACCTATCCTACTCAAACTCTTCCAGAAAATTGCAGAGGAAGATAAACTGCCAAACTCATTCTATGAGGCCACCATCACCCTAATACCAAAACTAGACAAAGATGCCACAGAAAAGAAAACCACAGGCCAATATCACTGATGAACATAGATGCAAAAATTCTCAACAAAATTCTAGCAAACAGAATCCAACAACATAATAAAAAGATCATATATCATGGCCAAGTGGGTTTTATCCCAGGAATGCAAGTGTTCTTCAATATTTACAAATCAATCAATGTGATACACATGTTCTTCAATATTAACAAATTGAAAGAGAAAACCATATGATTATCTCAATAGTTGCCAAGAAAGCCTTTGACAAAATTTAACACCCATTTATGATAAAAACTCTCCAGAAAGCAGGCATAGAAGGAACATAACTCAACATAATAAAAAACATATATGACAAACCCACAGCAAACATTATCCTCAATGGTGAAAGATTGAAAGCATTTCCTCTAAAATCAGGAATAAGACAAGGGTGCCCACTCTCACCACTACTATTCAACATAGTTTTAGAAGTCCTAGCCACAGCAATCAGAGAAGAAAAAGAAATAAAAGGAATCCAGATTGGAAAAGAAGAAGTAAAACTCTCACCGCTTGCAGATGACATGATCCTCTACATTGAAAACTCTAAAGACACCATCAGAAAATTACTAGAGCTAATCAATGAATATAGTAAAGTTGCAGGATATAAAATTAATACACAGAAATTCCTTGCATTCCTATACACTAGCAAAGGAAAAAACAGAAAGAGAAATTAAGGAAATAATCCCATTCACCATTGCAACCAAAAGAATAAAATACTTAGGAATAAATTTACATAAAGAAACAAAAGACCTATATATAGAAAATTATAAAACACTGGTGAAAAAATCAAAGATGACACAAATAGATGGACAAACATACTATGTTTGTGGATTGGAATAATCCATATAGTGAAAATGAGTACCCCCAAAGGAATCTATAGATTCAACACAATCCCTATCAAGCTACCAATGGTATTTTTTACAGAACTGGAACAAATAATTTGACAATTTGTATGGTAACAGATAAAACCTCGAATAACCAAAGCAATCTTGAGAAAGAAGAATGGAACTGGATAAATCAACCTTCCTCACTTCAGACTATACTACAAAGCCACAGTCATCAAGACAGTATGGTACTGGGACAAAGACAGAAATATAGATCAATGGAACAAAATAGAAAGCACAGAGATAAATCCACATATCTATGGACACCTTATCTTTGACAAAGGAGGCAAAAATATACAATGGAGAAAGACAATCTCTTCAATAAGTGGTACTGGGAGAACTGGTCAATCAAGTGTAAAAGAATGAAACTAAAACACTTTCTAACACCATACACAAAAATAAACTCAAAATGTCTGTTTCTCCATTGCTGCCCTGCAAATAAATTCTTAAGTATCATTTTTCTATATTCTGCACATATGCATTAGTATATGATTTTATATTTCTCTTACTGACTTACTTCACTCTGTATAATAGGCTCTAGGTTCATCCACCTCATTAGAACTGACTAAAATGCATTCTTTTTTTTAATTTTGTTGTTTTCTGTCAAACCTCAACATGAATCAGCCATAGGTATACATATATCTCATCCCTTTTGAACCTCCCTCCCATCTCCGTCCCCATTCCACCCCTCTAGGTTGATTCAGAGCCCCTGTTTGAGTTTCCTGAGCCATACAGCAAATTCCCGTTGACTATCTATTTTACACATGGTAATGTAAGTTTCCATGTTACTCTTTCCATTCATCTCACCCTCTCCTCCCCTCCCCCTATGTCCATAAGTCTATTCTCTATGTCTGTTTTTTCACTGCAGCCCTGTAAATAAATTCTTCAGAACCATTTTTCTAGATTCCATATATGTGTGTTAGAATACAATATTTATCTTTCTCTTTCTGAATCACTTCACCCTGTATAATAGGTTCTAGGTTCATCCACCTTATCAGAACTGACTCAAATGTGTTCCTTTTTATGGCTGAGTAATATTCCATTGTGTATATGTACCACAACTTCTTTATCTATTCATCTGTCAATGGACATCTACATTGCTTCTATGTTCTGGCTATTGCAAATAGTGCTGCAATGAACAATGGGATACATGTGTAATAGACTTATGGACATGGTAAGAGGAGAGGAGAAGGTGACGTGTATGGAGAGAGTAACGTGGAAACTTACATTACCATATGTAAAATAGATAGCCAATGGGAATTTGCTGTATGGCTCAGGAAACTGAAACAGGGACTCTGTATAAACCTAGAGGGGTGGGATAGGGAGGGAGATTGGAGGGAGGTTCAAAATGGAGGGGGTATATGTATACCTATGGCTGATTCATGTTGAGGTATGACAGAAAACAAAATTATGTAAAGCAATTATCCTTCAATTAAAAAATAAAGAAATTTTAAAAATAAATAAATTAAAAAACAAAGAAAAAAGTTTTGTTAAGAGGATGGTTTCATATATTGTGTGCTTTTTACCACAATAAAAAAGCACTAACTTTTAAAAAAATAATTAAATAAATAAATAAACTCAAAATGGATTAAATATCTAAATGTAAGACCAGAAACTATAAAACTCTTAGAGGAAAACATAGGCAGGACACTTTCTGACATAAATCACAGCATAATCCTCTATGGTCCACCTCCCAGAGTAATGGAAATAAAAACAAAAATAAACCAATGGGATCTAATTAAACTTAAAAGCTTTTGCACAATGAAGGAAACTATAAGAAAGATGAAAAGGCAACCTTCAGAATGGGAGAAAATACTAGCAAATGAAACAACTGACAAAGAATTAATCTCCAAAATATACAAGCAGCTCATGCAGCTCAATACCAGAAAAACGAACGTCCCAATCAAAAAGTGGGCCAAAGAACTAAACAGACATTTCTCCAAAGAAGACATACAGATGGCTAATAAACACATGAAAAAAGATGCTCTACCTCACTCATTATCAGAGAAATGCAAATCAAAACCACACTGAGGTACCATATCACACTGGTCAGAATGGCTGCCATCAATAAATTTACAAACAATAAATGTTGGAGAGGGTGTGGAGAAAGTGTAACCCTCTTACACTGTTGGTGGGAATGCAAACTGGTACAGCCACTATGGAGAACAGTGTGGAGATTCCTTTAAAAACTGGAAATAGGACTGCCATATGACCCAGCAATCCCACTGCTGGGCATACACACCAAGGAAACCAGAATTGAAAGAGACACGTGTTCCCCAATGTTCATCGCAGCACTGTTTATAATAGCTCGGACATGGAAGCAATTTAGATGTCCATTGGCAGACGAATGGATAAGAAAATTTTGGTCCATATACACAACGGAATATTACTCAGCTATAAAAAAAGAATGCATTTGAGTCAGTTCTAATGAGGTGGATGAAACTGGAGCCTATTATAAAGAGAGAAGTCAGAAAGAGAAACACCAATACAGCATATTGACGCATAATTGGAATTTAGAAAGATGGTAACGATGATCCCATATGCAGGGCATCTTTGAGAGGGACACAGATGTAAAGAACAGACTTTTGGACTATGGGAGAAGGCAAGGGTGAGATGATTTGAGAGCATAGCATTGAAAAATGTATATTACCATATGTAAAATGGATGACCAGTGCAAGTTCAGTGCATGAAGCTGGGCACTCCAAGCCAGTGATGTGGGACAGCCCAGAGGGATGGGATGGGAAGGGAGGAGGGAAGGGAGTTCAGGATGGGGAAACGCATCTGTACATGTGACTGATTCATGTCGATGTATGCAAAAACCACCATATTGTAAAGCAATTAAAATTAATTAAATTTAAAATCCAATTAAATTAATCGATTAACAAAAAAAGAATTTTTTGATGTGGACCATAGTCTTTTTTTCATTTTTAAAGACTTTTTTGAATTTGTTACAATATTGCTTCTGTTTTATGTTTTGGATTTTTGGCTGCAAGGCATGTGAAATCTTAGCTCTCTGACTGGGGATCGAATCCACATCTCCTGCATTGGAAGGCAAAGTCTTAACCATTGGATCACCAGAGACCTGCCTAAATGTTATTTAAAACCAGTGCTATCCATAGAAAAGGGGGAAGATGGGAGCCATGCACCTAGTGGGGAGTGGGGACCGTGCTCTGCAAGTCTCCCCCTGCAATGGTGTGGTAGGCATGTGGTTGGAGTCCTGAAGGCACAGACCAACAATCAAAGTAATATATACATCAGTATTACTCTACATCTTTACCTCTGATACACTGTTGTCCATTCTTGCTTTGCAGACATTGTTGAGATCACAAACCATGTCCATCCATGAGTCTCCATTATCTGAGTCGGAAATGAAACAGAGCAGTACCCTATGGTCCTTCTCCCCATGTATTCCACCTGCCTTTTGTCTGTGAAACAACTTTAGCCAAAGAATACGTTTAATCAGAGAGGTGAGAAAATACAGAAGCAAAGAAAAACAGTCAAACAGGACAGAGCAATAGCAGTTTGTCAGTAAACAAAGTCAAGGATCTTTAGTTCCTTCTCAAGGGCTATAGATAATATTCTGAGCCATATCCTGTGAACTGTCTTGTAGCTACTGGAACTCCCAGGAGGTGGAAGAAGTTAACTACATGATGACCATACTATAACCATAGCATGTGCGTGCAAAGTCCCTTCAGCCATGTCCGACTCTTTGTGACACTATGGACTGTAGCCCGCCAGGCTCCTCTGTCCATGGGATTCTCCAGGCAAGAATACTGAAGTGGTTTGCCACACCCTCCTCCATGGGTTCATAACAAGCTGCCACAGGTCTGAGAAATGGCCTCAAGGAAATGGGAACAAATCAACCCTGGAACTGAAGATTGTGTGCTAAGTAATTTCAGTCGTGTCCAACTTTTTGTGACACTATGGACTGTAGCCCTCCAGGCTCCTCTGTCCATGGGATTCTCCAGGCAAGAATACTGGAGTGTTGCCACTGGAGTGGTTTGCCACACCCTCCTCCATGGGTTCATAACATAAGCTACCACAGGTCTGAGAAATGGCCTTGAGGAAATGGGAATAAATCGACCCTGGAACTGAAGATTGCATGCTAAGTCACTTCAGTCGTGTCCAACTCTTTGTGACACTATGGACTGTAGCCCACCAGGCTCCTCTGTCCATGGGTTTCTCCAGGCAAGAATACTTGAGTGAGAACCCATTCCCTTCTCCAGGGGATCTTCCCCACCCAGGGATCGAACCAGCATCTTTTATGTCTCCTGCATTGTCAGGTGGGTTCTTTACCACTAGAGTCACCTGGGAAGCGTGAAACTAAAGATTAATTATACTTAAAACAATCAAGATGATGCTGGTCAGACCACTGCATGGCCAATTTCAAGATGATCATCAGAGCTGACTGTGCTGTTTCTGCATGTAGCTCCCTCTCTCCAACTATAAAAGCTCTTGCCCAGTGGTTGTCAGTGGGGGAAAGTCAGCCTTTGGACAGACAGATATCAACCCTCCCCCCACTCCCACCTCCCCCACTCGCCTATCTCCCCACCTCCCACCTCCCATTGACAGCATCCAAAATAAATCAAACTTCCCTTTCTACCCACCTGTCCTTTTTATTGGTTTTTGAGCAGCGAGCAGCCAGACCCCCCAAGTTTTGGTAATAGAAGGACCTTTGGCTCACTCTCACTAAATCTAATCTTCAAGCCTGAGTTTCCTCAGCCACAAGATGGGAACCATACTTTGCCATCAGTGATGTCCTGAGGATCAAGTGTGATTATCTTTGTAAAGTGCTCAGCACACAGGAGATGCTCAAGGGATTAGTACGCCATATCCTTATTTTGGAGCAGAACATTCTGGGGCTTGTTTTAGCATTTCTTCCTCCCTGATTGTCTTCCCATCCCTCATCCCTCTCCCCACTTCCTTCCAAGCTTTCTGGACTTATTTGTCATTTCCTTTCATTGTTTTTCTTTCCCAGAGCAGCAAATTTCCTCAGAGATTACATGGGCTTCTCTTTGGAAATCACATGTCTTTAGTCCTGCTGTGAAGCAAGAGGCAGCCCAGGACTCCAGGCTTTTCCTTGCTGGGAGAAACATTCTGCTCTGGTCCACTCAGACACCTCATGTGGAGGCTGACATGGCTTCATATCTGCACCTGTGAGTCACTTCGGGTGTGAACTCTGTGCAGGCCAGAGGGTGCCTGTTACCTGGCAGTGCCAGAAAGGTCTCTACTCTTTCTCTTTCTATATAAAAGTTACTTCTTTTCCAGGCAGTGATTAATTAGTTGAAGATCAGGTGAAGATTTTTGCCAATTTGGGGCAAAGCCATTGACTTCAACTCTATGGATTATCTATGTAGAATGCAATTTTGCTAGTACTTGAAAAAGCAGAACATACAAAAAAGGCTGGATGTGTTCAATTTTTATTCTTTTTGAAACCACTTGTCTAACTATAGATGAAATATGTGCTTATGTGAAAGGTCTAGAGATTTCGGAAGTGTATAATGACATTTCAAATCACCAAAAAATCCATCCACCTAGAATTACACCCACTGTTAGCATTTTAGTGTATTCTTGTTAGGTTTTCCTAACTCCCTGACTAGACAAAGAAGGTCTAGTTGTCTCTGCTGTACTGTTGTATAAAGTGGCACAGACTAGCCTGGGAACTGCTAGATTTCCAAAGAGCAGAGCTGTGAGCTTCTGCTGGAGCTTTTCTTCCAGTCCAACCTGGCTTGTATTCTTCTCCATCTGATGACAGTGACTGATGTCTGGGCAACAACTTCACTAAAGGAGACAGGTAAGACATGTCAGCTGGAAGCACGGTGGGAAAGGAGTAGTGAGAGAAGCAGGACTATTCATACTGCACAAAGGACTCTGTGCAGCCTCCCACTCAGACCGTAGCTTTTTTCCTTGTCTAAATGTACTGTGTACACAACAGACCCAATTTATCGTTTTAACTGTTGGCTGCTCAGTGTCTGCCTCTCTCAGGATCCTTGTAAAGTCAGGATTTGTGTATGTGTGAGCAACAGAAAGTGAAAGTGAAAGTCACTGAGTCGTATCTGACTCTTTGTGACCCCATGGAATAGTCCATGACTATTAGTCCTAGTCCATCCAGGCCAGAATACTGGAGTGGATAGCCGTTCCCGTTTCCAGGGATCTTCCCTACCCAGGGATCGAACCCAGGTCTCCCACGTTACAAGTAGATTCTTTACCACCTGAGTCACCAGGGAAGCCCAAGAATACTGGAGTGGGTAGCCTTTCCCTTCTCCAGGGGATCTTCCAAACCCAGGAATTGAACTGGGGTCTCCTGCATTGCAGGTGGAGGGAGAGGCCTTAATTGGAAAAAAAAAATTACAGATAGGGAAAATGTACCTTACCCTACCCTCACCCGCTGTTGGAAACTTCATGCCTCTCCTTCCCAACTTGAATGCCATCTTCAGTCCTCCCAGGGACTGTGTTGTTTCTCTGGAGCCTAAATTCTGTCCACAGATGGGAGTCAGTAGCCACTGAAAACAATGTAACTGTGTGTCTACTTTCCTAAAAGAAGGGTTCTTGTTAAATCCAGCCAATAGAGGAACGCAGGCAGCAACAGTCATTTTGAAAGAGGCACCAGTTTGCTGGCACTAACCACTGTGATGGTGCTATTGGTGGGGGTGGAGGTGATGATCCTAAGAAAATGATGACTTAAAGCTTACTAGGACCAAGATCTGTGCTCAGCTTTTTTCATCTATCTCATTTAATCTTCTCAAACATCCTATAAGTACTATTAATACTTCTATCTCCATCTCTATAGATGGATTGATTATTCCAGCATTCATGATCATATTTGAAGTCACAGCTTATTGCTGACATTTTCCTGCTTGTCACACACTGAATCTTACACTTCTCCAGCAGCCACCCTCTTGTTCATAGCCCCACAATGAACTTAGAAATCATTCCAGTAGCCATCTTCATGCTTATTACATTACACTGAACCTTCACCTGATCCTAGTTTTCATTGTCATGTTGGTTATTTCACATTGAATCTTAACCTTATTTCAGTAGGCATCAGCATGCTTTTTGTCTCACACTGAACACTATCCTTACACAAGTGGTCAACATCATGTTTACTGTCCACATTGACCGGTGACTGTATTCCAGGAGCCATGACTCTTCTTGTTAGCCTGTTGTTTAGGACACTGAACTTACATTTTCCAGCTGGCAGCATCATGCTGGTTGTCTTACACTGAAACTTGACCTTATTGCAGTGGGAATCTAGTCTCATACTGCAGTATACTCCTTTGACGTTGTCATATTCATGCTGCAGACACGACACAAAGAGTTTAACTTCTTTAGTTCTTCTGTAGCTGGAATTGAAGGATAAGCTTGAAGTTGCATGAAGAAGGGTGGTATAGTTTCTCTATTTCATGCTTTTGAAGTCTCTAGAAGCATCCATTCTGGGTCAGTTTATGTAGGAGTCAGAGAAATGAATAATTGCCTTCTATCAGCATTCATCATCATCTTGTGGCCATATATATGCTAAAATGTAAGCTTAATCCAGTGGTCATCTTCATGCTTCCTTTTTTTTTTAATTGAAGCATAGATAATTTACAATGCTATTTTCAAAGGGAGTGTGAAGAAGCAAGAAGTTTAAGGGCTATAAAGTGTGGTGTGAAGTACAGAATATTATTCATCCTGCACAGTCTTCTTGTAAGCAGCTCTTTTGCCCCTTTTCTGTCACCCCGCAGAACTTAATTAGAAAAATGAGATCACTGGGTAACATTTAACCTAACTCCTGACTTATGCTCTACTGAATGTACACAATGCCTTCCCTAACTTGGTGAGTCCCTTCCCGGATTATAAGGAGTAAGAATGAAGAATTAAATAGTTGAGGAATGACTGACTTTCTACCCCTAGTATCCCCCTTCACAAATTTGCAGGTGGACCATGTGGGCAAGATAGCATTCAAAGGAAGAGCATGAATCAGCAGATCCACACACAACAGAAAAAAGACAGAATCCAGTCCCCCTACCCTGATGATTAACCGAGATTGTTTCCCCTTTATCCCTTTAAAAGTTTTCATGTCTAAGCTGAATCTGGGGTTGATTTTGGAGTATGAATCCACCCTCACTCTGAGTAGCTGGTTTCCTGATGAAAGCAACTTTTCCTTTCCAACCAACACTTGTCTCTCGAATATTGACTTTTTGAGTGGTGAGCAGCCAAACCTGAGTTTGATAACACTCCTTTTAGTACTAAGCACTTCAAAATGAAGGCCACATTGAAAGGTGACGATAGCAGTAGGAGTATGCAAGAGAGAGAAGACCATGGACAGACTCATCATCATCATGTTGAAAGAAAACTCAGTGCAGCAGGAAGTTGTTGCATACAATCCACGCAGACTACTAACATTGTTTATTTGTAATAAACTTCTAAGGGAATTCTTCAGTGACTCAGGAGTTATATATCTTTTGAATGTAAAGTGGTTCTCTAATATATAAATCAGGTTTCCAGGTACTCCTTGGAGATAAAATATTGTTTTTGTATCATGTTGAGGATTGTAATGGATTTCACTCACTCAGACGAAGGATATGTAATATTTTAATACCTGTTAATCCTTAAAAAATGTGAACTTAGGTCATGCTAGACCTCTGAGAAGTCCTGTCTAACAATGCAACCTGGAAAAGGCTAGATAGAGACTAACTTATACATCACTCCTCGATACCAGTAGTTAAAATTCCAGAATTAGGGGATTCAGTAAACTGATTATTAATCCTGAGGAAAGACTAGGAGATGAGTTGTCTTCTCATCTGTTCCATATTTGTTACAGAAGACTAGAAAAGAATGAGGAGAATCCGGATTCTCTTGGGTCTAAGGACACTTTGCAAATTTTATTAAATATGTGCCTTTAAAAAAACCTAAATGAACTTTAAAAGTAGAAATAAAGTGAACCTCATTTTCTAATCACAGTGCAGGAAAACCAAAAATTAAGAGGAAAATGGCAATGCTGTACAGTTCTTGGGTCAAAGAGAAATTATAATGAAAACTGTGATAAGTTTGAAAACATCAATAATAACATGGTGATGGTTAATTTTATGTGCAATTTGGCTGAACTAAAGGATGCCCAGATTGCTGGTACAACATGATTTCTGGGCATGTCTGTGAGTATTTTCAGAAAAGATTTGCACTCATTCAGTGAACTGAGTTCCACCTTCATTGATATGTGTAGGCATCATCCAATCTGTTGAGGGGCTGAATAGAACAAAAAGGCAGAGGAAGGGCGAATTCCCTCTTCAGCTGGAATGTCCATCTTTTCCTGCCCTTGAACACTGGAGCTCCTGCTTTTCTGGCTTTCAGACTCAGGGACCTACACCTGCAGCTCCCCTTGCCTTGCCTCCCCCCATCTCCATTCTCAGGCTTTTGGCTTTGGACTGAGAGATAAACCATTGGCTCCCTTGGTTCTTACATCTTCATACCTGGACTGGATTACACCACCAGCTTTCCTTTTTCATCTGCTTGCAGACAGCAGATTATGGGACTTAAGCTTCGTAACTATATGGGTGAATTTCTATAATAAATCTAATTATATATAAAAATATATATTATGTATATACAAATTTTATGTATACATTTCCATCTATCCATCCTCCCTATTTCTCTGGAGAATCCTGGCTAATACAAGCATTATATATAAAATGTATGGAATGTGACCAAAGCCATATTTAAAGGAAAATTCATAGCCTTAAAATGCTTTATCATTAAACAACAAATACTTAAGATACAATATGCTGGATATTTATTGCAAGTGTACACTGTGCAGGGCCTGAACAAAATATATTTCATCTTCATAGTACTTAGGAGGTGGGTACTATGTTTTGCCCTATTTGAAATGCTCAGAAGTATAATTAGGCACATCCATACCATGTTCTAACTATGACATGTTTCTAAGAACTACTTCATATAATCCTTGATCTGATGCCACAAATATTTATTAGTGCTTATTATACACAGGATACTATGACAAAGAGATAAAGAATAGATGTTCTCTACCCTATAAAATCCAGTCATGTGTGTTCATGATGTAGATGATAAAGCTCCTTTTATGACTGCAACTAACTCTACTAGCTAAAATTGATTGCATTAAATGCTAAAACGGATACATAAACCCATGGTTGCAGAGAATAAAGATTCCAACTGAAGTCGGGGCAGGAGTCCATTGTGGTGCTTGTTGCCACTGCTCAGGGAAGCATCTCTAAGTTCAAACAATTAGTTAATGTGATCAAAGCAGGAAGAGCACATACGTTTTCACTTTATTAAAATATTGCATAGATACAGAGCAGTTGGGCTCATCCATTCTAAGGCACTGTCCTGGTTTGAATGCAATTCCACAAGAGAGAAAAGAGAAGCCATTACATTCAGTATTATTTACCTCTACATTCAGACTCCTCCCCTGTTCCATGTTTATTGCTACTGGGATCTCAATTTTATCCCCAAACTTATAGCAGCATCATACTGGGACCTGGATGACAAAAATGAAGGACACATCCTGGCTCTAGTACTTGGTATGAACTGACACTTAACTACAAACTCTCTTGCACTGCTCGCCATTTGTTTCCCAACTCTTGTTTAACTAAAGATATTATAAACTCTTTATGAATTAATTTTTAATAGTTTCCATTAAGCCTAGAACAGGACTAGTTAGGCACATAGTACATACCCCCACAATGCTTGTATTAAATATCAGTTGCAAGAACTTTAATGGAATAGAAAAAAATATACTTTCCCTAATTCTAGTTTAAGGAAAGGATGACTGGTATCCTCACAAAGGAAAATATTTGAATGTCCTATTGCTTGTATTTTTTAACAAGGAACTAGGCTGAACGAATATTTTCATGTATTAACAGCTTTAACTGACAAAGAGAGTTCTTCCTTTGCTATAGGAACTTGAGTCATAACCACTAGTATATGAGAACATTTATATAAGTAGCAAAGTGTGTGTGTGATTATAAGTAAAATTAAAAGAGGTTACAAATCACTGAGCAACACATAAATATCTGAATTACTGATCCTCCTTAAATGATGTGTGTATGTTACATAAAAAAAATAAGTGTAAAGACTTTTTCATAACACGCTTGAAGCAACTGGAAATAGCTAGGCTTGAGAACAATCAGGCTATACAGATAGCTATAGAAACATGTGTTAAAGGCAGTGTGTTCCAAGAATATTTTCAGAATAAGAGCTCTGTGGGTTATTATTGGGTATACATGGAAACGGGTTCTGGGGTCAAACAGGATTGCAAAACAGTGAGCCAAAAGAGGTACTTTTTCCACCTTCATGAGAGGACCTCTCATAATCCTCATAGGCTGAAGTGCACTGTGAATCTACAAAGCAGAAACAGCAGGAAGGGATTCCCAAACTTATTTGCAAACTATCTTACAGAAATAGGTGTTCTATGACACACTTAGGGAGACACTGAATTAAAGAATGGATAAAATTTGAAAGCACTGAGAGACATACAGTTGAATAGCAAAGGAGAGTGAAAAGCAATGGATACTGGTTCCTCAGTCAGTGTAAATTAAATTAGAGTCTACTTGTATGTCTTCAACTGGCAAATGGGTTCTTCCACTAAGAGTTGACTTATCCTGGGAACAAAATAAATCATCAAACCAATACTCAGCTCTGAGCAGCATCACCCCAGACTGCCAACTAAGCAGATTAGTCAACTTTGCAAAATTCAAAAGGAAAGATTAAAATTCTAATTTCTTAAAAAACAAAATTTTCAATGGAAAGAACCCAGTTCACAGCAGGCAAACGAAATCCTCTTCATCCATGTGTTCCTAACATATTTTTATTATTTCATAAAATACACTGTCTCCTTTGTTGCCACCTGGGACACATATAAAGTTTTAAACTAATATAATCACCTTTAATAATGACAGCAGAATAATTATGGTAATACTGTAATAGATATGCCAGATAAATATGATAATCCATTATGTTGACCCTACCCTGAAAAGGATTGCCATTATTTTTATGCTGACATTTACGATACGGTTGGCTTGGTTCACAAAAATTGTCAATGTAATAAAAAATGAGTTGCAGAGACAGAATAAATCAAATCTATGAAAACTGCAAGAGTAGGTAGATACTCTAGAATTCATATAACTTGGAAGATGGGTTTTTAAAGTAGAAAAAAAAGCTTTTCTTTTCTTACAAGCTCAAACAAAAGAATTCTTCCAAGACAAACAGGCTGCTGCATGTTTAAGATTTTGTTTTGGGGTTAGTTATCAATCTCTGTAGGATTCATTTCCTTTAATAATCCTTAAAGAAGTCCTCTGAAGTGAGTGACTTGGTGCATAATAAGGCCTGCTCTCTGTCTGAAGCTTTTAGAACAATGACTACACTTGTATGGCTTCTCCCCTGTATGAATTCTTAAATGAATAACAAGGCTTGGTCTCTGTCTAAAGCTTTTCCCACAATAATTACATTTAAAAGGTCTCTCTTCAGTGTGTGTTCTCTGGTGCAAAGTAAGAGCTGTCAGCCTACTAAAACTCTTCCCACAATTATGACACCTATGAGGTTTCTCACCCGAATGAGTTTTCAGATGTCTTTTAAGACTTGATCCATGACAAAAGCTTTTCCCACACTCAAGACATTTATATGTTTCTTCTTCGGAATGGGTTCTCTGGTGCCCTATAAGGTGTGACCGCCGAGTGAATCGCTTTTTACACACAGTGCATTCATAGGGTCTCTCCCCTGTGTGAAGTCGTTGGTGTCTGTAAAGGTCTGAACTACGGAGGAATCTCTTTCCACATTCAGGGCACTTATGAGGTTCCTCTCCTGAATGAATTCTCTGGTGCCCTGTAAGTTGTGACTTTCGAGCAAAACATTTCCCACACTGAGAACATCGGTGAGGTTTGTCACCCGGACTCTTCTTCTTATGGGGTCTTGGGTTGAGAGGTTCTTCCAAGTTGGAGCTCTCAGGTTTCTCTCCTGCTGAGGGGTTCTGATGCTCTACAAGTTTTGTTAAATCTCCCTGCAAATCCTCTGGAGGGGTTTCCCATTGATTTTCTAGCTGTACATAGTCTTTTTGCAAAATGGGGCCATGAAGAGCATTCCCCTCTAAAGTAACAATAAATGGATACATATTCTCCAGTTTTTTCTGTTTTTCTGAAGTATCTTCTTCATTTTCTATTCCAATCTCAAAACCTGAGAGAAGAAACAGAATACAGATCTCACCATGTCCCACATGGAAAAGAACATGAGGGAAAATGAAGAGTTTATATTAAACCATTCATAGAAATAAGAGATGTTCCTTAGTAGAATCCAAAACTCTTTACCCTGATCAAGGTTGATTTTTTTCTTTTCTTTCTTGTGTGGTATCAATGAACAATTACTTACCTAACTTGGAATCAAGTAATTGCTTAATTTCTTTGGAATCTTGCAGTTCCTTCACCCATGCCTCTTCTCTATGCTCCAATGGAAAGCTCACGTCAAGTTTTGGTATTGGGTATCCTTGCCAGAAGAAAGATGAGAAGCATAATAGTTTGGGTCATCAAAGGTTTTTACAGAGTTCAGCCTGATATCTTGGACATGTGGCTGCTTAATATTCACTTCCTCCTCAATTACTATTACATCACCTGGAATCTCTTGCAAGAGTCTTTTTTTTAAAAAATAAGAGCAAAAAATGAGAGAACAACCATTGTGTTCAACTTAAGGCACTCTTCCTCTAACCTATGGAAGGGAGTGAATCAATTCTGCGCTGAAATCAATACACTAAATTGCTACTTTATCTATTTTGATAATAGATTTATTTAGGTTAGAGCCAAGAAAGTGAAGTGAAAGTGTTAGTCACTCAGTTGTGTCTGACCCTTTGTGACCCCATGGACTGTAGCCCAACAGGCTCTTCTGTCCATGGGATTCTCCAGGCAAGAACACTGGAGTGGGTTGCCATTTCTTTCTCCAATGCAGGAAAGTGAAAAGTGAAAGTGAAGTCGCTCAGTCATGTCTGATTCTTAGCAACCCCGTGGACTGCAGCCTACCAGGCTCCTCCGTCCATGGGATTCTCCAGGCAAGAGTACTGGAATGGGCTGCCATTGCCTTCTCCACACTGTCAGGCTAAGAACAACCAAAGAAATTTCTCCATTCAGTGCCCCCCTCACTGTGCCCTATTACCCTCTCCTTACTGAGAGCCTCTCTGGCTCACAGTCTCTCTCCACACCCCTTCCTTGCCTTCTCTGCTCTGCCCAAGTTAACTGGTCCATCATCAAGTGTGGGTTGGAAGTAGCTCATTTGAGACAGAAATGCAGCATGATGTTTAAATATTAGCACCATTAACATAATATTAGCAGGTTAATTTGATGAATTTTAACCATTATATCAAAACATAGGAAGTGGACTAAAATATCTTATTTTATATTTTCATGGAAAAAAAGATCTTTTAAGATTAAGAAACAAAAATGTGCTTCATATAAAATTCTGTTTAAATTCACTATATTGCTTTTGTTTGGGTTTCAAAGCTAAGAATAGGATGACAGGGCAATGAGACCAAGGTCAAATAAACTGGAGGTCACAGGTCAAAGGAAAGCTGCCATTATGTATTAAAAATGGAAGCAAACTGAAACTTGAAATAAGCAGAGAGAGTAGCAAAGGCCTACGTGTGAAATACTGACGTATAACCTAAATGCAGGAAGGGAGACAGACTTCCAGTATGATACCATGAGGAGCTCTTAGACCTATTTCCCAGTTTAACTGGTGAAAATTATTAAAAATAATACAAGAAACATTTAAAGTCTAGAAAATTAAGAAACATCTATTTTTAATACCCCCAGAAGGGGTAAAATGGAATAGAGTTACATACGAGAAATATTTCTACATCTCACTGACATTAAGTCAATATAAATCTGAAGCTGATTATAAGTCAAGATGTACATGTTAACTCTAGAGTAACCACTAAGGAAATAACTTTAAAAATTGTGAAAATTCATTAAAGTCAGTAAAATGTTACATTTAAAATATTTACTTGGTGTCAAAGAAAGCAGTAGATGACAGATAGAGGGACAAAAAAGATATGAGACCTATCCAAAAATGAAAACTAAAATAGCAGATATAAATCCAACCATATCAAAGATAAGATTAAATGGTATGAATTAAACAACTCAATTAAAAGGCAGAGATCATCAGACTGGATTTTTAAAAATCCAACTATATGCTGTCCAAGGAAACACACTTCAGATTCAAAGATACAAACAGACTGAATGTAAAGGAACAGAAGAAGATATGTCATGCAAGCAGCAAGCAACCATAGGACAGCCAGAATGACTATATTAATATCAGACAAAATAGATAGTAGAACAAGAGAATCACTTCATAATGATAACAGGATCAATCCACTAGGAAGATGTAACAATTATAAACATATGTGCACTTAAATAACACAGTGCAAAATATATGAAGAAAAAAATGTAAAAAGAAATAGACAATTGATAACAATAGTTGTGGACTTCAACACCTCTTTGCACTACTAGATAGAAAATTTAGGCAGAATATCAACAATAAAAGACTTAAAAATACCAGAGACCAACTAAACATCACAGACATTTACAGATAACACTCCACAGCAAACAACAGCAGAATATACATGCTTCTTAGGTGCAGAGAAAATTCTACAGGACAGTCGAGATGCTATACCATAAAACAAATGTTCAAAAATGTTAAAGGATCACAATTACAAAGTACATTCCCCCACTAAAATGACATTATAAATAAGGAACAGAAAGAAAATTGGGAATGTCACAAATATAAAGAAATTGAACAACACATTCCTAAGTAACCCATCAGTCAAAGAAGAAATCAAAAGGGAAATTAGAAATACTCTGAGGTAAATGAAAATGAAAACTTTGGGAGGTAAAACCAGTGCTTAGTTAGAGGGAAATTTATAGCTATGAATGCCTATATTAAAAAGGAAGAAAAATCTCAATAACCTAACTTTACACCTTACACCATACCCTGGATGCAGACGAAATGTGTGCTCAAACTTGAGCTTCTTCCTGAATGTTAACTTCATGCAATTTTTAATTATATACCAACTCCGCCCCTACCCACCTCCATTATCCTGCATAACACACAGATCCTTATGCCTCTGGTGCAGTCAGTCTCCTCCTCCTGGACTCTCAAAGCCCTGCTTCTGACACTATCACCAGTTTGTATTCCCCAACCTATGCTCAAAGCCCATGTCAGTGGAGGCCACTAACCATTCCCCTTGACCTGTCTCCCACCCTTCTGACCTGAGTTCCCATTGTCTAGTGACTGCAGCCATGAAATTAAAAGACACGTGCTCCTTGGAAGAAAAGCTATGACAAACCTAGATAGCATCTTAAAAAGCAGACATTACTTTGCCAACAAAGGCCCATATAGTCAGAGCTATGGTTTTTTCAGGAGTCATGTATGGATGTGAGAGTTGGACCATAAAGAAAGCTGAGCACCAAAGAACTGATGATTTTGAACTGTGGTGTAGGAGAAGACTCTTGAGAGTCCCTTGGACTGCAAAGAGATCAAACCAGTCACTCCTAAAGGAAATCAATCCTGACTATTCATTGGAAGGACTGATGCTGAAGCTGAAGCTCCAATACTTTGGCCACCTGATGTGAAGAGCCGACTCATTAGAAAAACCCTGATACTGGAAAAGACTGAAGGCAGGAGAAGAAGGGAGCAACAGAGAATGAGATGGTTGGATGGCATCACTGACTCAATGGACATGAGTTTGAGCAAGTTCTGAAAGATGGTGAAGGACAGGAAGCCTGGCGTGCTGCAGTCCATGAGGTCGCAAAGAGTCAGACACGACTGAGCGACTGAACTGAACTGAAAATATAGAAGCAACCCAAGTACACATTTATGGAAAATGGATATGCTAAATGTGATATATACATACAAAGGATTATTATTCAGCCTTTAAAGGGATGGAAATTCTGACATATGCCACAACATGAATGAACCCTGAGGACATTGTGCTAAGTGAAATAAGCCAGTCACGAAAAGACAAGCACTGCATTATTTTACATGAGGTACACAGAGTAGTCAAATTCATTAAAACAGAAAGTTGAATGGTGGTAACCAGGAGCTGGTGATGGGGTGGGGGGCAGGGTGTGGAATGTAGAAATGAGAAGTTGTATAAATGGGTATAGAGTTTCAATTTTACAAGATAAAAACAGTTATGGAGATGGATGTTGGAATAGCTCCACAAAATTACAAATGTATTTAATACCTCTGACCTGTACACATAAAAATGGTTGAGGTTGTAAATCTTAGGTTGTGGGTATTTTATCATGATAAAAACAAAATTGAAAAGAGAACAATAGGCTTCCTGAGCAGGGTCATTAGCTTAAGGGATTTTCAATCCCACTCGATCTAAGGTGTTCTGTGACCAGCTATTCCCAGAGAGATATTTCCTCCTTCTACTCTTGATCAGAGAGGCCCATTTCCATCAGGCATTCCCCAACCCTAGAGAGCTCTTGAGCTCTCAAAACAGAAACCAAAGAAAGGAAAGCAAACCCTTGCCTTACCAGGGTCGAGAAAGGGCTGGCCTTCCCCAGCAGCACTGAAGCTCAGCTCCTGCGGCCCAGCTTGTGGGATCCATGCCTCTGCCACTGGGACTTCCGGGGCAGGTCCCATTACTTGGAGTGGGGGTGACTCCAGGTGGATGTTTGGTGGTATGTGTGCCATTCCCACTGGTGCCAGTTCTTCCAAGAGCATTTCCTGCCTATCGAGCTGGAGGAAATGCCAGAACCATCACTAAAAGTCCAAACCAGCCCTGCCCAGTAGCAATATAATGCAAGCTACCCATGTCCTTTTAAATTTACCAGAGGCCATATGAAACAAAAAAGGAAATAAAATTAATCTTAACAACATACAGTATTTAACCCAATGTATCTAAAATATCATAATTTTAGAATGTAATCAGTATAAACAATTGTTAGTGAGGTATTTCACCTACTCTTGTTTCATATTAAGTTTTCAGAACGTGCTGTGTATGTTATACTTACAGCATATTTCAATTTGGAACAGCCATATTACAAGGGCTTAAGAGCCACACTGGCTATTGGCTACTGTGCTGGGTGGTGCATGATTAGACCATACAAAGATAAAATCTTATATGCTAAGCTAAACCAGAAAGACAGAGAAAGGGAAACCATAAATTCATCCTATCCTAGGGGCCAGGGAACCTTGGATGACTCCTGCTCAGGCAGGCTAACTACAGAGCCCCATCGACATCCCCTGCTGGAGTGCCCCTAATGCCCATCCACAAGTACTTCCTGCCTTCTCCCAAAGATTCTGCCTCTGCTCAGCTATGGGTTTCACTCGATGGTTCTGAACAGAGACTAATGCCACCACCTCTATGGGGCATTTTGCCTAGGATGGTAGGTGGTGGCTATCAGAATGTTCTAAGCCACAGATGGGAGTCTATATAATTCACAAGGAAGAATTGTTCCACTTTCCAAACCATTTAGGAACGTTCCCTCAAACACTCACGTAGGTAAAAAGAACCTGTCAAGGATCTCACCCTGTTGGTTATATAAACACAAAATATTTTTGCATATTTTAGCATGACTTAGATTTTCTAGAAAAGCATTACTTTGGCAATCAAAGAAAGACTATACTACTTATTGTTCCAATTGACCAAGAGTTGTTTGTCACTTTGAGAAATCATATGACCAGCAGCAACACCACTCATAATGTCTGAGTGGACCATATCACTCAGAAGTTCTGGCTGTCACATCCCCAGTGTATCTATGCATAGATTCAAGCAAATGACAATTCCATAAAGTTTTGGTACAGTCAAGCCCAAATACATGCACAATGAAATGCTTATTAGTTCATAAGAAATCACAATCCTTTTCCTTTATATTCCTTCTAGACTACTCAACTCAGGGTTGGCAATATTTTCTCGTAAAGAGACAGTAAATATTTTAGGCTTTGTGGGTAGTACTGGAGTACTGGTTTGTTGTCTCTTCTTTTTTTAACCATCCTTCAAAAAGGTAATAACCATGACTATTTCGTGGGTTGTATAAAAATAGGCTTTGTGTAATATTTGGCCCACAGGGCACTTATTATATTGATCTTTTCCCTAATTTTGTATATGTAATTTATATTATTCATAAATTTCATTTTAGGATAGTAAAGGGGACATTACCAAATATTTGTTATAGAAGTGGAGTTGGGTTTAATAGTTGAGACTGTCTGGAACCTATGCTGATTCCAGTAGAAGGAAAAATTGGAAAGCTCCAGCAGGGAAATCCTGTGGTACCAGTCAGAAGGTCTGATCCAGTCCCAGCTGCCTTGCCACTTCTTTGGGTCTAATTACCAAGATCCCAACCTCTTTTCTCACCTGCTGCTCTGGTATCTCAAGTTCTCTCTGTAAGTCTTCTATCAGTGACACAACTCTTTCTCTGTTCTCTGGGCAATGTTCCCTCACCCAAGTCTCTATCTCTGTGGGGAGAATCGTTAGGAATTGCTCCAACACCAGCAGCTCCAAGATTTGCTCCTTAGAACGCATCTTTGGCTTCAGCCATTGACAGCAGAGCTCCCAGAGTTTGTTGAAAGCTTCATGAGGCCCAGCTGCTTCTTTGTACTGGAACTGCCGGAAGCGCTGGCGGAAGACCTCACAGTCAGTATCATACTCTTGAAACACCGAGCCCTGATTCAAGGAGGCCTGGATTGCACAACCCAGGGCCACAGCCATCGCCTTCTTCCAGCAATGTGCAATTTATATGGAACTTGAAGTGGCAGATTCAAATTTCTTTACTTCTGTTATCCTCCGGGTGGAGCCACCTATGTATACGCTGAGGTCGGGACAAAATGAGAAAAGAGAAACAGAAGTGGTTACCAGGGGGCAGATTTACCTCCCTTAACTTGCTTACTTTTCTCCAAAGCCCTAAGGAAGCAAATCAATCTTGGGCGGGAAGGGATTGAGAATCTGATGAAAGCCATGAACTCTCTTCTAGAAAAATACACATCACATGAAATTCTGCATTTAATTTCAATAAGGCTATAAAATCTTCAAGACCATCTATGGATTCTCTAGAAATGTACTCTCCAATCTGGTATTCAGTAGTCCCATGTGAGTTGGGGGAGAGATAAATTAGGAGTCTGGGATTAACATATACACATTACTATATATAAAATAGGTAAACAACAAGGACTTACTGTATAGCACAGGGAATTATACTCAATATCTTGTAATATCCTATAACACAACATTGTAAATTAACCACACCTCAACAGAAAAAGTGGGCTTCCCTGATAGCTCAGTTGGTAAAGAATCTGCTTGCAATGCAGGAGACCCCGGTTCAATTCCTGTGTCAGGAAGATCCAATGGAGAAAGGATAGGCTACCCATTCCAGTATTCTTGGGCTTCCCTTGTGGCTCAGCTGGTAAAGAATCTGCCTGCAATGTGGGAGATCTGGGTTCAATCCCTGGGCTGAGAAGATCCCCTGGAGAAGGGAAAGGTTACCCACTCCAGTATTCTTGCCTGGAGAATTCCATGGACTGTATAATCCATGGGGTTGCAAACAGCTGGACACGACTGAGTGACTTTCCCACTTTCACTTTCAATAGAAAAAAGCAGGCCTACATGGATGTTTAAATTAATTACACTAAAAATTCAATTTCTCATTCATACTAGCCACATTTCAAGTGCTCAAGTGACATCTCTGTGTGGTACATATATGAAATGGAATATTACTTAGCCATAAAAAGGATGAAATATTGCCATTTGCAGCAATATGTATGGATCTGCAGATTGTCATACTGAGTGAAGTAAGTCAGACACAGAAAGACAAATATCATATGATATCAAATGTGCATAATCTTAAAAAATGATACAAATGACTTATCAATAAAATAAAAAGTTACAGATGTAGAAAGTAAACTTATGGTTATGAGGGGGTAAGGGGGGAGGGATAAATTGGAACATTGGGATTGACATACACACACTATATACAGAACAGATAACTAATAAGTACCTATTGTATAGGGAACTCTACTCAATACTCTGTAATGGCCTATATGGGGAAAGACTCTAAAAAAGAGTGAATATATGTAGAACTGATCCATTTTGCTGTACACCTGAAACTAACACAACACTGTAAATCAACTATACCGCAATAAAATTTTTTTAGAAAAGGAGAGACATCTCTGCAGAAAGTTCTATTGGACAGCTCTGCTCTAGGATTCCATGGACCTAAAGCAAAGAAACCCTTCCCTTAAACGAACCCCTACAGATTTAGTGGCTTCTGAACCCACTTCCAACCTAATTCCCACTGTCCTGTGATTTTGAATACAGCTAGGCCACAGAAGAAATGGCAAGCAATATTTACAATGGTGAAGAACCCTAAAAGTTCATCCACCTTTGAGGAACCTTTAGTCATCTTCAACCATGGGGATCTTAGCTACTAGACTTATGCCTTGCAAAGACAGTAAACCACCAATCCCTTATTCCTCCCCGCTAGGGGTCACCTGTAGTTCAGCCAACATCACCATGACCCTCACCCTGAAACAGCATTCTAAGTGACTTTCTCATGAGAAAAATAGATGGCAACAGGGCAGGCCAGCAGGAATCAGGTCTGCATTAATAACCAAGGACATTTCTCACGCCTTGTGCCAGGAACTGTTCTATGCCTCCCACATATATTGGTTTATTTAGCCCTTACTCAACATCAGGAAGTGGGCTCTAGTACCGTGTCCTGAACACAGGTGAGAGACTGAGGTAAGGATGAGGAGGACTGAATAACTTGCTCCAAGTCACACGGTAAATGCCAGAGGGGAGTGGCGAGGAGTTTGGTATCGACCTGCTACTGCAATGCTAAAGTCTGCTGCTGCTGCTGCTAAGTCGCTTCAGTCGTGTCGGACTCTATGTGACCCCAGAGTCGGCAGCCCACCAAGCTCCCCTGTCCCTGGGATTCTCCAGGCAAGAACACTGGAGTGGGTTGCCATTTCCTTCTCCAAAGCAGCAAAGTGAAAGTGAAGTCGCTCAGTAATGTCCAACCCTCAGCGACCCCATGGACTACAGCCTACCAGGCTCCTCTGTCCATGGGATTTGCCAGGCAAGAGTACTGGAGTGGGTTGCCATTGCCTTCTCCGAATGCTAAAGTCTAAAAACATCCAAATGTTCTCAGTGCAATCTCTGAGGTCACAGAGGCCCTCACATCCATGTCTCCACAGATGTCAACCCTAGTACCCACCCGGGCACTGTGGCTCTTCTTTGCCTGTATTTTTGGGGACACCTCATGTACCTGTCCTCCTTCTTGGAGTGGGACAAGGAAAAAATACTCATGATTCCAGCCAATCATCCCAAATGGACACAGTCCCCATCTCACCTTTATCTTGATGGTAGTCTGGGTTTTGGTGTCAGACCCATCTAGTGATAACCTGCTAGCCGTGTGATGCTGACACCCAGGGCTTCTGTCCTTAACATGAGATAATCACAGCATTTCTTTCCTAGAAGTTCCCTCGGCAGAGCCCACTGCAGGGAACAGCAGCATGCTTGGCACAGAGGAAGTGCTCAGGAAAGGTCATTTCCTAGGAAGCTTCTATTTAACCTCCACCCAGCCAAGGCACCTAAATGTCTCTGGGGGGCATCCAGGAACGTGCCTTGAACGTGCTCCAGCCTCGCAGCTGGGCAGCCCTCCCTCGACGGTCCCAAACCTTACACCACGTCGACCAGGGAACTGACCCTCCGGGTTTCCCCCGCGTTGGCCCCTCCGGAGAAAAACTTCACTCCATCCCGGGGCGGATGGCTCCTCCCCAAACCCTCCTGAGCGAACCCGGGCCCACAGGGCCCGTGGATGAATAAGGGTGTAAAGAGAGGGCACTCGGGAAAAGGATCGGGGGACAAGCTAAAATGCAGGTTGAAAATCGGGTACCCGCGGCGCGGCGCGGCCGCAGCGTGCTCCCCGGGGAGGATGTTGCGCTCCCCGCCCGGGAGAAGCCCGGGAAGGCCCGGCGGGTCGCAGGGGACGGAGGCGGGGACGCGGGCCGGACATGGGCCCTCCGCCTGTCGCTCCTTCCCACGCCCGCCGCCCGATCGGGACTGGAGACGGCGGGTTAGCTCAGACCGAGCGAGATGGGAGCCCGGCTCCCCGCGCCCGCGCCCCAGGGACGGCCACGCCCTCTGGCCGCTCCGGGACTCACCGCCTCAGCGCCCGCGGCTCTCCCAGGCTCACCGGGTCCAGCTGCCCATGGCGCAGGCGCGCGGCCGCGCTGCGGACTACAACTCCCGGCAGGCTCCACAACACTCGCCCAGCGATCTCAGTCTCGAAGGATGTTGACGCGGGAGGCTGGGATTTTCCTTGGCCTCCCTCGGTCCTGAGGCCGCTTTGGAAGCGATCCCATTTCCGGTCTTAAACGCCTGTAAATTCCTGGGGATTGGGTGGGGCATGCTGCTGTTCTAGATCCTAGCGCTGGCTTCTCTCCCATCAGCCCTAGAGTAACTGGAGCGGCTGGGGACTTCCTGAAATCTGTTATGACTGGATCAGTGCTTCTCAAACCTCTTTTTAGGAAGAATTTCTTGTGAGGACCTGTTAAAAATTCAGCTTTCTGGGCTCTCCCCCGACACCCGTACGCATTGGATCTCGCGTGAGCTGGAGGATTCGCATTTTAATAAGCTTTCCTGGGGATAATGACCCTGATCTTTCCCTTCCGCATCATAGTGCCCTTGAGCTATCTTTGTATTGTCCTCTTAAAGAACTAGGATTTGACGAAGTTCAGTTCAGTTCTGTTCAGTCGCTCAGTCGTGTCCGACTCTGCGACCCCATGGACTGTAGCACGCCAGGCCTCCCTGTCCATCACCAACTGCCGGAGTTTACTCAAACTCATGTGCATTGAGTCGGTGATGCCATCCAACCATCTCATCCTCTGTCGTCCCCTTTTCCTCCCGCCTTCAATCTTTCCCAGCATTAGGGTCTTTTCAAATGAGTCAGTTCTTCGCATCAGGTGGCCAAAGTATTGGAGTTTCAGCTTCAGCATCAGTCTTTCCAATGAATATTCAGGACTGATAAGCCTCTCTGATTTCGGCCGCCACCAGAGAGCTCTTGGATCTTTAGGTCGCCAACATGGCCCCTCCTCTTGTCTTCCAATTGGTCTTTCGCTGTTCCCGCCTCCGGAATCAAATTTTCACTTCTGGGTGGTCAGCGGTGTTTTGGCCAGGCCAGAGGCAATGATGTCATCCGGAAGATGTAGTCCTCACATTTGGCCCGAGCTAGTTTGTGTGTGTGTCCTCACATTTGACCTGGGCTAGGGATGTATGTGTGTGTGTGTGTGTGTGTGTGTCTTTGGACGCCAAACTTTGGTGTTGGTCCAAGACAGAGAGGAAAAGAGCTGCCAGCAACTGTGCCTCCCAGAGGCGCTGGTGGAAGCTAGACGAGGCAGGCACCCCACCATCCCGAACCCACAGAGGCCAAAGCACTTCAAACAGCTCTGTCTGAGCTGGAGTTGGGCTCATGGACTGGGACTTGGCACCAGGGATACGCTGACTCCTGCAGATTTTGTGTATTGTTGCATGGGGCGCCAGGTGCCTTCACCAGCTGTTTTGGATGGTTTCCCGGCCAAGATAGTCTGCGTTTGACCCCAACTCCTAAGAGCAAAAAGTGGTCCTCATTGTGAAACCAGAGTAGTTTCTGCAGCTAGAGCCACAGGAGGCCCAGCTCCAGGGCCTCTCATCTGCGCCTCCGTGGATTCTGCTGCTGGTCCCTGGAATCACTCAGGCGGCTCCTTGAGCTTTGCCATGGATGTGTGCCTTTGGCTGGAGAAGAGCATGGAGCAAGTCCTGAAGCTGCTGGTGATGGAGCAGTTCCTGACCATCCTGTCCCAGGAGACCCACAGCAGGGTGTACGTGCAGCTTCTGCACCATCCAATAAACTTGCCAAGAAGCTGTGACTCTTAAAATGCATGCAGACAGAGCTTTCGAGAATGAGGGAAGAGGTGACTAAGAAAGAGATGTTTTATGTGGGCTTCGGTGGCCCTGACTGGGACATCACAATGTCTTACTTCCCCTCAAGAGTCTCCTGAGTAGAATGACATGGACAAGTGACTTTGTAGTGTAGTCTGGAACTTTCATCCTCCAGATTCCACCCCCAACCCAAGCACACAGAGGAACAGTGTAGAGTGCCTGTCTTCACAGGGAGGCAGGTCACTCCTGCAAATAGTCAGTGTCATCTTGGATCAGAGGGGTTTGGATCCTGGCTCTGCCTGCTGCTCAGTGGCAACGTGACTTGGGGCAAATCACTTTCCTCTTTGGGCCTCAATTCCCTTTTGGTAAAATGGCATCTGGGATTTTGAGGATTTAAGGGAGACCAGCGTGTACATTGGAGAAGGAAATGGCAACCCACTCCAGTGTTCTTGCCTGGAGAATCCCAGGGACGGGGGAGCCTGGTGGGCTGCCATCTCTGGGGTCTCAGAGAGTCGGACACGACTGAAGTGACTTAGCAGCAGCAGCAGCGTGTACATTTGGATCACACAGTTGATGCTTAAAACTGAGCAGGCCTGGTGCGATTTCTGCTTATAGCACACCCTGCTGCTCCTGAGGCTGACACGGGAGATCCTCTTGAGCTCAGGACTTCTGGGATCCAGGGCACTCTGTGATCGTCCACAAGGAACATCCCAGCAGCAGGGGACCACCAGGTGGCCTATGGAAGGGTGAAGCAGCCCAGGTCTGAAATGGAGCAGGTCAAAATTGCCCTGCTGATCAGTACCACACTGTGCCTGTGAGTAGCCACTGCCCTCCAGCCTGGGCAACATCGCGAGACCCCGCCCCCCCCCCCAACAAACAAACAAAGGAAGTTGTTAGGTGTTGTATTAAGGTCAGCAGTCAGGGCTGGGGAATGGCCTCACTGACAGGAGCAGGATGGAGCATGGCTGCTAACAAGAGAGAGTTTCTGAAGTCAAGGTGGAGTGAGTGTGGAGTGAAAGACCTCAGAAATGGTGGTTTGGGGTCTTTCTGGAAGGGAGGAGCATGTCTTCGAGTCCCTCTTTTAAATTAAACTTTTCATTTTGATGTTACTGTAGATTGACAGGCCGTTGAAAGAAACAGAGGTGTCTCTTTCCCCTTTCCCTCATTTCCCTAGTGGTGTGAAGTGAAAATCACTCAGTCATGTCCAACTCTTTGCAGCCTCGTGGACTGTAACCTGCCAGCCTCCTGTGTCCATGGGATTCTCCAGGCAAAACTACTGGAGTGGGTAGCCATTTCCTCCTCCAGGGGATATTCCCAACTCAGGGATTGAACCCAGGTCTCCCACATTGCAGGCAGATTCTTTACCATCTGAGCCACCTGGGAAGCCCTAGTGGTAATACCTTGCAAAACTGCAGCACAAGGTACACCCAGAATATTGACATGCATACAGTCAGGATACAGAACAATTAGTTCATCACTGCAAGGGCCCTCCTGCTTTTCTTTCATAGACTCACCCTCATCTTGTCCTTCCCATCCACCCGTCTCCTACCCACTCCCAAACCCCTCACCCCTGGCAACCACCAACCTATTCTCCTTTTCTAGAAGTTTTTCATTTTAAGAATGTTTTATTAATTGAATCATAGTTTGTAACCTTTTGAGATGGCTTTTTCCCCATTCACCGTAATTCTCCAGAGATTTATCTAAATCCTTCTGTGTAACAATATCTGTTCCTTTTTATTGCTGAGTAGCATGCTATGGTATGTATGTATCACAGTTTGTTGAACCACTCACCCACTGAAGGACCTGGGGGTGATTTCCAGCTTTTGGCTATTACAAACAAGCTGGTACGTGTGTGTGTGCTAAGTCATTTCATTCGTGTCCAACTCTGTGACCCCATGGACTGTAGCCCACCAAGCTCCTCTGTCCATGGGGATTCTCCAGGCAAGAATACTAGAGTGGGTTGCTATGCCCTTCTCCAGGGGATCTTCCCAACCCAGGGATCAAACCCTCGTCTTTTATGTCTCCTGCATTGGCAGACGGGTTCTTTACCACTAGCACCACCTGGGAAGCCCCAAACAAGCTGGTATGAACATTTAATTGTTTGTTAAATTATTTTTATGGTTGTTGCTTAAAATCACAGTCAGATGATTCTGATACCTAATTCATTTTGGAGTTAGTGTCACTTGATTGTCTTTTGTCATTCAAGTTGTGAATCTCCTGCTTCTTTGTATGAAGGGTAATTTTCCATTGTGTCTTGGACTTTCGGTGTCATGTTAGGAGACACTGGATTCTGTGGAAGCTTGGTAGTGTAGTAGGTAGTCTCCCTGTTTGGGTTTGGAGAGCAGGTCCTGGGCTGTGGTTGTGTGGACAGCGTGATTTTCAGAGCCTTCGTGGGGCTTTTGCCTTGCTTGGTTTATTGCAGGCTACTGGGTCTTCCTTGAGTTCCTGGGGATGCTGCCTGGGGAAATGGAAGCAGTTTTCCCAGGCCAGGCCACCTTGGGATTCTAGGTAAGGGAAAGGATTCCCCCTGCTGCCTCCAGAGACAGGAATGCTTGCTATGTGGGGAGCTTCTGGAGGCAAGAGGCAGGGACCAGTGGGGCTGGGGAGTATTTCCCGGGCCTGGGCTCTTCGTGGCCTGATTCCCTTTGCTGGTGCCTCCCAGCAGCAGAGTGTCTCTTGGGGGAGTGGGGAGGGCAGTTTCAGGCCCAGCTGAGAAGCAGTGCTCTTCCTTGTCAGTGAATGGCAGTGAATGTCTTTCCTAGGGGACAGGAGTCTTGGGTCCTTGAGTGACCTAGAACTATCCAACTATTCCCTTGATTTTTTTTTCAGATTAAAGCTGAAAGAAATCTGATAGGAAGTGTGATCTCACCATCTCCACTGTGTCTGAGAGCCCCTGCAAAGACTGTTAGAATGAATAGAATTTCCTCTCCAGTGTAACCCAGGAAAATTATATCAACATAAAAACATATCAAACTAGAAGGACTGACAGGCATCTTTCATTTTAGCCAGTGAAACAAGGTAGGATTTTGTTATTTTACTTTGTTTTTT
Source organism: Bubalus kerabau (assembly GCF_029407905.1). Lineage (NCBI taxonomy): Eukaryota > Metazoa > Chordata > Mammalia > Artiodactyla > Bovidae > Bubalus > Bubalus kerabau. Next base: position 23,137,783 of record NC_073647.1, on the reverse strand, counting down.
ACATTTTCCAAGATTATGGACAGGCATAAGCAGGTAGGTTATATGACTTTTTGGCAATGGCCAACTCCACCCTGGTGCAGCTCGTGTCAGCATCCACAGCCATTTGGACAAATCCAGATCATTTCTGTGCCTCCCCAGTTGCCTACCAAGTACAAAACTCATTATGTTTTTGGAAGCCAGGGTGGGTTTTAGGTATTTATCTGCCAGCCTTCTGATGATTGGTATGGGCGTGTTAGGACTGACTTCAGAGGTTCTTTTATCCATGACTGGTTGATTCCACAGACAGCTTTCAGAAGAGAGCACAGCTGAGAGGGCCTGAAAAAGATGAGGAAACCCACTTAATCCAGTGGACCAAGGGACTTCTTGCCCCACACCCCTGCCACCTCCCCGCCACACACACTTGCTTTCAGCAAGTGGTCATAAGATATTGCTTTGGGGCATAGTATAATTTGAAATGTCAACCTTATCATTTCCTTCATTCTGTCATATACATGAGTCTGTGTTGAGAATCTCTGTTCTGTTCCATGGACATATTTTTGATTCTTGTTTTAGTCGCTAAATCTGTAGTATAGATTTTCACATCTTGAAACAGCTCACAATCATGGCTGTTTCCACATGTTGTTTAGTTGCTCAGTTATGTCAACTCTTTGTGACCCCATGGACTGTAGCTCGCCAGGCTCCTCTGTCCATGGGATTCTCCAGGCAAGAATACTGGGGTGGGTTGCCATTTCCTCCTCCAGGGGATCTTCCTGACTCAGGGATCAAACGTGCAAGAGGATTCTTTACCACTGAGACACCTAGGAAGCTTTCACATCGATTCTCTTTTATTTGATTGAACAATCTGTTCATTTCATGGCAAAATCCTGTTGAGGTTCATGACTGTGCTTGCACTGAATTCAAAGATGTATTTTGGGAAGAACTGATAGGATGGCAGTAATGAATTTTCCTGTCATGCAAGAAATGGTATTTTTAGTCTTAAAACAGAAAACAAAAAGCTTCAAGCACATTTCTCTCTAGTTTTAAAAATGATATTCATGTGCGTTTTGTAGTCAGTGTGAAATAGACACATCATTTCTGCTATTTCATATTTTTTTGTTGGAGCACATATCTTCTTTTATGTATTTAACTTATATCCAATAGTTTTTATAAAATATCTGGGTGAATGACTTGTTATTCCAAAGAGACACCCACTTAAGACAAAGGCAATTTTTCTAATTTCCTTATGTAAATAAATTATAGTATATCAATAATATGATATAAAATGCAGCTATTGAAAATGGTGAAGGGGTCCTCTATGTATTGACCTGGAAAGAATATCCAAGAAATGATAGTTGAAGAAAGAAACTTGAAAAACAATATGTGTCTTAGTATCACGTTTGTATTTCTTCAGAGTCATCTCTATTGATAAAAGTAAATGCAAAGAATAAAATCTGAAATGTTTACAGCAAGCAAATGGCAGTTCTTCTGGGGTAGGAGTGTAAGATGGGGGAATACAGAAAAGGGGTGGAGAGATGGATTATTAGTTGATCTCTGTAGATGTAATTCTTGTACTTTCTACAAGAATCTAAAAATGTGAGTCAATTCTATAAAACTATTTAAATAAAAAAAGATTCCTAGAAGCATAAATTTGAGACACAGAGAGGTGCAAACCTCAAGGCAGGTTGACCCAGATTCAGCCTGTTTTCTCCAAGAAAAGAGCATTGGGGCTCAGAAGAAAGATATCAAAACCCCAAACAAACAGTGAACCAGCCTGTAACTAGAGTTCAAGGCAAGGGCACAGACTTTGCCAGGGAAGACTCTCTACCAGTCTGTGGCTTTAAGAGGTTCTCATTCAGGAGAGAAAGAGAAGGTGATGATATGCATTCTCCAGCCTCAGGCTTCCATTTTATGAGGAATACATTCCTGATAAGAACAGCAGCAGCAGCAGCAGACCTCTGCTCAGGGTGTCTGTCTGCTAGGCACTTCTCCAAAGGGCTTAACATACTCTGGCTCATGTAATGTCATAACAGCTTTGGTGGGTCCATTGTCATGCCCACTTACCCAGAAGAGGGCACTGAGGTACAGGAAAAGCATGTAATTGGCCCAAGGTCATACAGCTGGTATGTGGCAGAACCAGGAAGTGAACCCAATTTGTTTGGCATAAGGGCCCCAGCCTTCTACCCCTTCAGTTTGCCTCCTCTTGATCCTTGTGGAAGATGAGGAAACAATTCCCATCCCTCTATTTGTTCTGAACATTGAAAACAGTATCCTAGTGCCTTTACATGGTCCTACATGAGCGAGAGGAAACCTGGATGGCCGAGCCTTCCCTGCCACTCAAGGAAGGGGGCACATGGCCTGGGTCCCTCGTCCAGGCATCCATATCTCGGTTTTCTCAGTTGTCATGTGAGACTGAGCAGGGCAGCCAGTGTGGGGCCAAGTCACATTTCCTCGTAATAGTCATTTTAGTTCCTTAAACAGTAGCACTGTAAAAAACACAAAGCCCAGTCTTCACTGTTAATAAAAACATCCTGTAGAAATCTATGATATCCCCATGGGTCACACACTTTTAACATTAACTATATAGTTGTTCTATATCAGAGACTCACAAGGTAATATGGCGTGAGAAGTCTGACCACTCACAACTATATTTTCTACAATTGAACACCCCATTTATGTGAATTGGTATTTAACAAAAAGCAGTAATTTGAGACTCATTGCCAAGGCTGGCAATGAGATCAAGGAAGTGTAGAGAATTCTACCTTGAATTGAATTGCCTTGAAGCTTTCACTGGATGATTGGATCTTGATACCACAATTGCTGACATTACCCAGCAGACCTGTTGAAATGCAATGAACATAGTTAGGATACTTTTTGTATCCTCCCATGGGAGAAGTTTTAGCAGAGAGATTTTGCTCAAGTCAAGGAAGAGCCAGGACTTCCCTGGCCGTCCAGTGGTTAAGAATCTGCCTTTCAATGTAGGGAACAGGGATTTGATCCCTGGTCATGGAACTAAGATCCTACATACTGTGGGGTAACTAAACCCACATGCCGCAACTACTGAGCAAACGCACTCTGGAACCCACAGGCTACAACTAGAGAGAAGCCCACCCACCACAGCTAGAGAAGCCTGTGAGCTGCAATGAAGAGCCCGCCTGCTTTAACTAAGGCCAGACACAACCACATAAATTTTAAAAAAAAAATAAATAAATAAAAAGAAAGAGCCTAAGACAAGAGAACTGAATGTCCAGGGAACAGATACACAGATGGTACTCAAACATAGGTGATGGTCTGCCCTGTCTTCCAGCACCTCTAACTCAGTGTATTCAGGCCTGAACACGGAGAAACTCAGGTGGTGGCAGCCATGGTCAGATCTTACCATTGCACGTGACCAGAGTGTTCTGAGCCATTGTGAGTCACCATGACTCCTCTTGGTGCCTAACCAATCAGGTCCTGGGACTTAGAGAAAGGTAGTGGAAGAAGGGAAAAAATCATTTTCTTCCCCTTTTTTGCTCTCCCTTCCAGACCAATGGTTACTCCTGTGAAAAATGTGGCCTCTCAGAATAACCTCTGTGGTAAAACATTCAGATACATTTAGCTAATGTAACATCTTTAGCTGCCATCACAAAATGAATTGGCTTGATGAACCCCAGCCCTGATGGGTAAAAGTTAAGTGACTACCATTTGCCCACATTAGGAAAATGTTGCTGCATCGTAGTGTTTAAGAGTACAAGCTCAGGAGGCAGGCTGTTTAATTTCCAGTGCCAGTTCTGTGGGACCTTGGACACGTCCTTTAAACTCTCTGATCCATAGGTTCCCCCCCTGTAAAGGTAAGAGGACAACAACACTTCCTTCCTTTAGAGTTGTGAGGATTGAATGAGATGATACTGCTGAAGTGCTCAGAACAGTGTCTACCACACAGGGAGTGCTCCGATGACCTTAGCATTCATCTTCATGGTCATGTCAGCCACAATGATCTGATGCAGCCTTAGTTGGATATACCGTATATTGAGTCCCTTCAAAGTTCACCTCCCCAGTGACACTGTTCCCCTCCTCTTTATCGCGTTTCCAAAGAAGAGGTCTTGGCGCAAGGCAAAGTTCATGCTCCTCACAGTATCAGAAGGGGCGGGACTCCTGAGTCTCAAGCTGGTCTCAACGTCATGCTGATGGTCAAGTCCTTGGTTATGCAGTTACTTGTATTCTCTCAAAAGACAACATTCCATTTGTATTCCTGAAAGTTCTGCTAGCATCTTTGAGAAGCATTGCTGGAATAACTCGGCATGGGCCATAGTCCCAGAGAGCTAGGACAACTACTCTTACAGTCCTGCATGAGCTCAATTCCAGTTCTCACTGGGGCTGGGGATCCCGAGGTCTGTCTGTGACCCAGACGCGAGCCAGTCTGGGCATCTAGGCCAGAAGCACTGCTGCTGGTGTTACTAACGGTGCTCATTAGTCCCTGATTAAGGAGTCACTGCCCCAAGTCAGGCACAAGACCATGAAGTTCTGTAGCCTACAGACACACCAACTATGGTCTATGTCTATAGCGTTGCTGGTGGCAGAGAGGAACATGTGCCCTCAGGCCAGGACATTTTCATTAATGTAGTGCAAGGCACTGATGGAAAGGTGAGCTTTGTGTCCAAATGGAATAAGGATTCATATACCAGCAGTAACATCCTGAAATTTAAAGGGTAATTGTATACTGTAAATAATTAGTACAACATTTTTCATTAATTTCCAGGAATCCAGACATAATAACACTCTGCTCACTTGCTTTGGAAATCAACTTGTTAGTGCAAATGCTCCCCCACTTTACCTTGTATCAAAGACAAAAGCACTGATTGACATAAAATAAATGTATGTTCAAATCCCTTCACATTGAGGATTCAATTTAAGCCACATTTCTTCATCTGTAAAGTGAAGGTCATAATTGCTCCCATCCCAGAGTTTGTCAAGAAAATGTTGATAGTAAAGGATATCACTTCAGTGTTAATGTTTGCTGACAGATTTCAAGCCCTGCTACTACCCCTTCCCCTTCTTCCTACATGTGTGGGCAAGCTGATAAGAGCACCTGAGTATTCCCTCCTTTTTTATGTGTCTATTTTTTATTAGTTATTATTTAGCATTTTGTGTACATGGATTATGCATTCATTGTGGAATATATTTCCCAATTCCTCCCTCTTATTACAACTTTTTTTAATACGTATCAATTCTTTTTCAAATTCTTTCCCCACTTAGGTTGTAACATAATATTGAACAGTTTCCTGTGCTATACAGTAGGTCCTTGTTGGTTATCTATTTTAAATATAGCAGTGTTTACATGTCCATCCAAAACTCTTAGTCTATCTCTCCCCTATCCTTCCCCCTTGGTAAGCATAAATTCATTCTATAAGTCTGTGAGTCTGTTTCTGTTTTGTAAATAAGTTCATTTGTATCATTTTTTTAATATTCTGCATATAAGCAATATACAATATTTGTCTTTCTCTTTCTGACTTACTTCACTCTGTATGACAATCTCTAGGTCCATCCATATTGCTGTAAATGGCATTATTTCATTATTTTTTATTGCTGAGTAATATTCCATTGTATATCTGGACCATATCATCTTAAAGAAGATTTGGGACACATATTCCCTCCTTTGATGCAAGCCAGAAGCTCAAACCATGCCAGCCTCATCCAGTGGTAGCAAAATCCCTCACCCCAGCTCCATCTCCTAGGCCCAATAAAGCCCCAAAGTCAATTTTCTTTCCATGTTCACTCAAGCCATTTTCAGATCTGCCTACGGAGGCTGCCCTGTTCTCTCAAGAAAGCCTCAATACATGAGTAGTAATCCTGTTGCTGCTGCTGCTACTAAGTCGCTTCAGTCGTGTTCGACTCTGTGCAACCCCATAGATGGCAGCCCACCAGGCTCCCCTGTCCCTGGGATTCTCCAGGCAAGAACACTGGAGTGGGTTGCCATTTCCTTCTCCAATGCATGAAAGTGAAAAGTGAAAGTGAAGTCGCTCAGTTGTGTCCTACCCTCAGCAACCCCATGGACTGCAGCCTTCCAAGCTCTTCTGTCCATGGGATTTTCCAGGCAAGAGTACTGGAGTGGGGTGCCATTGCCTCACTAGTGCTTTAATGCATATGTGGCATCATCAGTCTTGATATCTAAACCAAATTTGGGGTTGATCAGGATAGAGTGGACCCTGGAAGTATCCAGTAACTATTCAAAAAACAAAACATTGGATGGTGAGGAGGACAAAAAATTAAAATAGAGGTCCATAGTTTTATCCAATTTGAAATCTAAAATTTACTAAAAGAATTTTTATTCAATGAAAGATTAAATTATACTAATTGGTTTTTGTTCATGAGAAATGCTGGGCTGGAAGAAGCACAAGCTGGAATCAAGATTGCTGGGAGAAATATCAATAACCTCAGATATGCAGATGATACCACTCTTATGGCAGAAAGTGAAGAGGAACTAAAAAGCCTCTTAATGAAAGTGAAAGAGGAGAGTGAAAAAGTTGGCTTAAGGATCAACATTCAGAAAGCGAAGATCATGGCATCTGGTCCCATCACTTCATGGGAAATAGATGGGGAAACAGTGGAAACAGAGTCAGACTTTATTTTGGGGGGCTCCAAAATCACTGCAGATGGTGATTGCAGTCATGAAATTAAAAGACACTTACTCCTTGGAAGGAAAGTTATGACCAAACTAGATAGCATATTCAAAAGCAGAGACATTACTTTGCCAACAAAGGTCCGTCTAGTCAAGGCTATGGTTTTTCCAGTGGTCATGTATGGATGTGAGAGTTGGACTGTGAAGAAAGCTGAGCACCGAAGAATTGATGCTTTTGAACTGTGGTGTTGGAGAAGACTCTTGAGAGTCCCTTGGACTGCAAGGAGATCCAACCAGTCCATTCTAAAGGAGATCAGTCCTGGGTGTTCATTGGAAGGACTGATGCTAAAGCTGAAACTCCAATACTTTGGCCACCTCATGCAAAGAGTTGACTCATTGGAAAAGACTCTGATGCTGGGAGGGACTGGGGGCAGGAGAAGGGGATGACAGAGGATGAGATGGCTGGATGGCATGGCCGACTCGATGGACATGAGTTTGAGTAGGCTCTGGGAGTTGGTGATGGACAGGGAGGCCTGGCGTGCTGCAGTCCATGGGGTCGCAAAGAGTCGGACATGACTGAGCGACTGAACTGAACTGAATTGGCTTTTGTAGCCTTAAAATATAGGTTCTAAATTAACTTTAGGATCTGTTCATATGCACCAATTGGCAAAGCTTCATAGCCTTAATCAGCACCAGGCTTAGGAAACACAGTTATACCTGGGGGTCTTCACTAAATTTTAAAAAGGAACCTATTATACTCTTAGGAGAGAGTTACCAAACACAAAAATAGAGGACAAAAACTATGCCTCACTGTAACCATCAGAACTGTTGCCTTGTATAAATTCCCCCATAGCCCATTACCCTAAAATATGCTCTGATTTAATGAAAAATAAAGTCTTTGACACAATTGGCTCTATGAAATGGAAGAACCTGAATCTTCAATCCCACATAAAATAGTTAATACAGTCCAATACAAATTAAAACAGGGTGTTGTGGATTGAATTTCCGCCCCCGCCCCACCAAAATATGTGGAAATGCTGACCCTCTGTGTCTGTAATTTCCTGCCAGTTGTGTACAGTCATGTGCAAATTATAAGTTAAATGTACAAGGACATAAGTGTACCTTGCCCTGGGATCATCCGCACACACAGTTACCAGAATGAGCCATTATGCAGACCCAGAGCTCCTAGAATGCCAGGGCCACCTGAGGAAAGGAACTTTTACAGCTTTTGTGAAGCCTCCTAATGGTCTGCCCCCAAATTCAACTGAGTACATTGACTAGCAACCATGCAATGAAAGGGAAGACAGAAGCAAAAGTTTCAGAGACTGGTACTAGGTGTGACCCAACAGTGATGACTAGAATTAATCAGTTTGATCACATTAATTTCTTTTTAAGTAAAAGTCTAAATGCACATTTAACACAAAGGAAAATATTAGTGTTCCTTTGGTAAGTATAATCGAGTCTAATATTTCTTAAAATATTAGTTATAACTTAAAATTTTAGAACAAGCTTATTTCGTATTGGAGAGATGTTGTTGCAAAGGAAAGCACTAACCAAATCAGTACCGTTCAGTCATTACAGGATATACCTTTTGGAGATGCTTTCCAGGCATAGTAAATATTACATATGATCAATTAATTAATATGCAATTAGAAGTTTCTTACCTATTACCTTTTTCTTCTCTGCCTTCTTTACAATTGGTCTTATAGTGGATTTCACAAGGCCTGGAATATGGCCCACCCTGATCTACCTGATGTTTATCTACTTAAAATCTGCATTTTTAAACAGACCTTAATCATCAAAGTAATTCCTTCTTTGATTATGCAAACTATTTGTGTTCATGGATTGAAAGATTTATTGATAGAATGACAATACTACACAAAGCAATCTATAAACTCAATATGATCTCTATCAAAATTTCAACAGCCCTTTTTGCAGAAACAGAAAAGCCAACCCTAAAATTCCTATGCAATTGCAAGACATGCCGATAATCAAAACAACATGGAAAAGGAGGAACAATATTGGAGGACCCCCACTTTCTGATTTTTTCAAAATTTGTCATAAAGCTATAGTAATCAAATCAGTATGGTACTGGCATAAAGACAGACATATAGACAAATGAAATAAAATTGAGAGTTCAGAAACAAGCCCATACATCTACTGTCAAATGATTCTTGACAAGGGTGTCAGAATCATTTGATGAGGAAAAGTAGGCTCTTAAAAAAATAGAGTTGGGACAATTGTATATCCACATGAAAAAGTCTGAAGTTGGACCCCTACCTTACAATACAACCAAAAATTAACTCGAAATGGATCAAAGACCTAAATGTTAGAGCTAAAACATAAAAGTTCTGAGGAAAACATAGGTCAAATCTTCATGACCTTGTGTTTGACAATGGTTTTTAGATATAGCACCAAAATTATAAGCAATTAAAGAAAAAAATAGGACTTCATGAAAATAAAAACTTTTGTGCAAGAAAGTGATGCATTTCCCCAGAATGGGAGAAAATATTTGCAAATAACATATAGGATAAGGTTCAAGCATCCAGAATATATAAATAACTATTATTTATTATATATAGAATATATAAAAGTAACTATTACATATAATAATAGATAACAGAATATATAAATAATAAACATAATATATAAATAACAAACTGCAAAAAGACAAACAACTCAATTAAAAATTGGCAAAGGGCTCAAACAGACATTTCTTCAAAGAATATATACATATGGCCAACAAGCACATGAAAAGATGCTCAATTATTAGTCATTGGGGAAATCTAATCAAAACCACAATGATATGTACAACCTCACATCCACTAGAATGGCTATAATGAAAAGTAAATGGACATTAACAAGACTTGGTGAAGACGTGGAGAAATTGGAACCCTTGTACTTGGATGGTGAGAATATAAAATGGTGCATATGCTGTGGAAAACCATTTGGAGTTTGCTCAGAAAGTTAAACATACAACTACCATGTGGCCAAGAAATTCTATTCTTAGGTATATACCTAAAAGAATTGGTATTTTCAATTATTTTGAGGAGCCTGCCAGCCTCCTCTGTCTGTGGGATTCTCCAGGCAAGAATATTGGAGTGGGTAGCCATTCCTTTCTCGAGGGGTTTTCCAGACCCAGGGATCAAACCCAGGTCTCCTTCATTGCAAGCTGATTCTTTACCATCTGAGCCACTAGGGAATCCCTATTTTGAAAAGAGGCATCCAAACAAATACGTGTACATGAATCTTCATATGGTACTATTCACAATAGCCAAAAGATCAAAATACCCCTAATGTCCTTCAGTGCAAGAATGGATACAAACTATGCCTATCTATTCAATGGAATCTAATCCAGCTATAAAAAGAAATGAAGAACTGACACATGCTACAACACTGATGGACCTCAAAAAGTGGACCTCAAAAAATGCTACAGTTTAGTAGCACTTAGTACATTCACTATGCTGTCCATCCATGACATCTGTCAACTTTGAAAACACTCTCATCAACCCAAACTCCAGCCTCCTCAGCCTCTGGAAAATTTATCTGCTTTCTTTCTCTATGGGTTTACCTCTACTGGGTATTTCAAGTAAGTGGAATCATATGTGACCTTTGGTGCCTGACTTATTTAGCATATTGGTTTTTGAAGTTCATTCATATTATACATCGGAGAAGGCAATGGCACCCCACTCTAGTACTCTTGCCTGGAAAATCCCATGGACAGAGGAGCCTGGTGGGCTGCCGTCTCTGGGGTTGCACAGAGTCGGACACAACTGAACTGACTTAGCAGCAGCAGCAGCAGCATATTATACATGTGTCAATATTTCATTCTTTTTTTGGCTAGATAATTATCCATTGAATGGATATGCCACATTTTGTTTAAGAAATCAATTCCAGATGAATTATAGATCTAAATATAGAAAGTAAAATAATTCAACTTGTAAATGAAAACATGGGAAAATATCTTCATGACCTTGGGGCAGGTGATGATTTCTTCACCAAGATTCCAACAGCACTAATAAAGAGGCTTCTTTGGCTCCTCAAACACTTTTGACTCTGGGGTGGGGTGCCATGGTGAGGTCAGGGCAGGGGAGGGTGGTGGCAGGCTTGAGGAGAAGGGAAGGTGGGAGCGGAATACCGTCCTTTGGGTCTCCCCAGATCAGTGTTAGGAAGAAAAAGATATGAAACTAAGGATTTGGAAATAGATTCTTTTATATATTTATTTTTGGTCGCACTAGGTGAACTCTTAGTTCCCTATTCAGGTATCGAATCCTCACCCCCTGCATTAGGAGTGCAGAGTCTTGACCACTGGACCACCAAGGAGGCCCCAGAAATAGATTCCTTTAAAACTATCTGTGCTCCAGTCTCCCTTGGGCAGTCTTTGGGTTCCCCCCAGGCATAAGTGAACCTTGGTTTGAAGCCTGTTGGACTAAAGGACTCATCAGAAGTAGCTCCTCAGACAGCATCTCTTAGAGGCCTCTCTGGGCCTCGAGCACCCAGGCTTCTGCTGACTGGCAGGGGCTAGGGAACTGCAGCACCCCCAACTTCTGGAGAGTGCTCTCCTTTATCAGAGGATTTTGGACCTGCCTGTGCAAGGATATTGTTGCTGTTTAGTCACTGAGCTGTGTCCGAGTCTTTGCAACCCCATGGGTTTTATCCCACCAGGCTTCTTTGTCCATGGGATTTCCCAAGCAATAATACTGGAGTGGGTTGCCATGCCCCGCTTCAGGGGATCTTCCTGACCCAGGGATCGAACCTGTGTCTCTTATGTCTCCTGCATTGGCAGGCAGATTCTTTACCACTGAGCCACCTGGGTGGCTACAACAAAACAGACCATCGCTAAAAACAAATTCCTAGTCCCATGGGAGATAGCCAAGAGATCACCTTTTGAAAGTGATGACACTTCCTGAGATGCCACTGCCAGGGTGAAGGTACTGTGATGTGTGGAGAGAGGGACCTTAGTCTCAAGGCTTGGGTCTTGGGAGATTCTATTCCAATCCCCCCTCTGCCTCAAAACCCTGGAAAGGAAACCATTTAAGCTCCAGTTGCCTATTCTGTAAAACCAGGGATTGGTCTCCCTAGCTTTTCCAAGGGCCCTTCAGCCCTAATGCACTACAAAACTTGAGGAGTCAGGGACACAGCTTTAAGTAACTGCAGCAGTAATTGTGCCTAAAGGCTCAGGGGTCACCAAGACTTTCAATAACCCCCAAAAGTTACCACCTAGCTTCTCAGAGAAATGCCCACATACTCAGAATTTTGAAAGTCCTTTGAACTCATCCATGGACCACAGATAAGGAAGCCTTGCTTCCCAGACTTGTCAAAGACCACTGACGGGAAGATATATTGTTTTCGTGCTGATCTATCCCATGGGGATGCCAGCTCCCAGAGGGGCCCTGGCCAGCACAATGGGCAGAAAGGCTTTGGCAAGGGAGGGGCGAGTCTTTGTACAAGGACCATTAGGAGCCTGGGCCTGGGTAGGCCTGTGTCCACCGAGCCTGAAGACCTGAGAATTTTCTCCCTTGTGAATTTTCAGAAAGGTTTCACCTGCTGTCAGGATCTGTGGGAGTAAGGGCTGGACAAAGCAGAATATGAGCCACATAGACTGCCCCCTGCTGTTACATTTCTCTCAGCTCACATTCCTGCTTACCTGTTTTAAGAAAGGCTTTTTTTAAACTTGTTTTGGGGTATAGTTCCAGGTGCATAGCCCAGGGATTCAGCCATATGTATACACATGTATCTATTCTCCCCCAAACTTCCCTGCCATCCAGGCTGCCACACAACATTGAGTAGAGTTCCCTGTGCTCTACAGTTGGTTATCCATTTTAAACACAGCAGTGCATACACATCCACCCAAAACTCCCTAACTATTCTTTAAAAGCAAACAATAGACAGAGTTAAGATGGCTATTTTTCAGTCTTCTAAGGGATTAGATGTTTCCCTTTAGGTTTACTTTTCACATACACACACAATGAGCAGACAGCTTGTGCCTGTACCACCTCAACTTTATGTGAGAACCTGCACTGGCTCCAGCATGGGGAATGCCCAAAAAATGCGGTGCTGACACTTCAGTGAGTGGGGCATAAGGTTAAGAAGAAACCCACAGTAACACCCATTAGGGAAGCTAAGGGCCTCCCCAAGGGAGGCCTGGGGATGGCAGATATATGGGTACTACCTGAAAAGAGAACACTCTCAGCCATGAGATCTGTCACCAAACTCAAGTTCCTCTGAGGTGTCTGCAGCCCAGAGGTTGGAGTCAGTTCTTTCTTGTCACCCCCGGTCACACATCAGAGCCTAAGGATGGATGAGGGAAACCTCTCTTGGCGTTTCCTGGCTCTTTCTCTCTGCTGCTGCTGCTGCTAAGTCACTTCAGTCGTGTCCGACTCTGTGCAACCCCACAGACAGCAGCCCACCAGGCTCCCTTGTCCCTGGGATTCTCCAGGCAAGAACACTGGAGTGGGTTGCCATTTCCTTCTTTGTCTTTCTCTCTACTTCACCTGAAATGCCAACCCTGGAGCAGAAATGCTTCCCAGAGCTGGCCTGGCCTCCTCCCTCCCTCCTTCCCCCAGGTGTCTGGAAGATCAAGAGGTGACAGGTGCTCACCACCACTCCTCCTCACGTGCTCATGACTGTTGATCCTCAGGAGAATGGCCCTCCCTCCCCTTCACTTTGTCCACAGTTACATCCCTCGCCTGGCCCATGATGGTAGGAAGGAGCAGGTGGCACAGAGGGAGGGAAGAAGGCAAAGACAGTGACAGGAATGGACGGCCTTCACAGCCACGTCTGGCCACCCAGCCTGGGACAGTGTTTTGTAGGGAATCCCCTCCCTATTAGGAATAGCTTCCCTCCATCCCACCCCAACAGGGTCATCATGGTGACCAACAACCTAACATCTCATGTTTTTCAAAAACTAGAGAGAAGAGGTAGCAAAGAGAGCAGTTGAATCTGACAACGACAAGACCATAATTTCATTTTTCTTCTCTCCCTGCCCATTCTCAGTCACTGTGCCCATTCCCCTGGGGACAGAGGGACAGTTTACACTCACAATTGGTGGTGGCTGAAGCAGGCGTGGCCATGGCCAAGGGAGCAAGGCAGTGATGGAGGAAGAGGCTGCTGGGATGGGAGAAGGGCTGGAAAGGATGCCCCACAGGCTCTTTGGTAGCAGCCACGTCACTGTTTTCTGGGCAGAAGTTGAAGAGACATGTCTTGCATGAACTGGCCTGCACATGAGGACAGGTGGTGGTACCTTGGTCACAGTGGGCAGTGGTACTCTGCTCCCTGAGCCCTTGACTCCCAACCTCAGGCATCACAGAGATTGGAGGGCAAAAGACCACTGCCTGCTGCTCTCCTGGCTCCATTCTCAGCCCATCTTTTCCCTGATATCCCTCACTTGCTGTGAGTCGGAGCACAGTGGTGGGAAGAGAGGAGCCCACAGCCCTCACCCCTGGCTCTGGTCATCTTTCGTCTCTTCAGTGTCATCTCTGCCTGTGGGATCTTAAGTGGCCTCTCCATTTTGTCCCCTGAATGAACATCCAGCCTGCATCTCCAGTCCCCTGGATTTTGTATGATTTCTCCGTTGTCCTCAGAAAAGCATCGGAGTTCTCGCCTCTTTAGCCACATGCCGGGGAGGTGGCTAGCGAGTATGAAGCAGAATCTGTCTCCTTCATTTCATCCTGCCATTTCTTCCCTTAGTGCCCACTTCTGAGATGGTGAGGGCTGATATGAGTGGTCAAGATGCATGGGGAAGGGGGCCCTGCGAGGCCATGGCAGAGGGTTGAAAGGGAAGAATAGGTACTAATGAGTCAGCCAGGAGACCCAACTTCTACATTCTGTTCCACTACAAGAATGTCCTTTCTTCCTGGAGCAGTGGAGTATCTGAACTTGGAACCAGGCATTCCCAATCCGTTTCCTGTTTCTATTTACATCTCAAAGGTCTTCCTGCCATTTATGCCTTAAAAAAAAAAAAAAAAACCCATCTCTGTAGCAGGTGAGAAGTTGCTGTATAGCAACTTCTGTATAGCATCCGTGATGCTGTATAGCATCACAGGCAGGTGCTCTGTGATGACCTAGAGGGATTGGGGAGGGGAGGGAGGCTCAAGAGGGAGGTGAAATATGTATACTTATGGCTGATTTGCATTGTTGTACAGCTGAAACCAATATAACATTGTAAAGCAATTTTCCTCCAATTAAAAAAATCTCTAAAAGAAGACCCATGTTTCCTGTTTTTAACCTCTCCTGGGAATGTCAGTATAGACGAGAACCTGCAGTAGAACTCTGAAGCTACAAGTGTTGTGAGTGGGGACAGCAGCTTTGGGAAGATGGAGTACCCTTTTGCCAACCTGTTCTCAGGAACTTTGGTGAATGGGCAATAACTACTGGCTCCAACTGCACAGTACTTCCTTCAATTTTTGAGTCCATCTCTTCTTTCTAAATGCTACACATGGATTCTCCTGGCTGTCCAGTGGTTAGGACTCCATGCTTCTACTGCAGGGGGCACAGGTTTGATCCCTGGTCTGGGAACTAAAATCCCAACATGAACAAACCAGTTTCTGTCTGACCTGGCTTTCAGTGAGCCATCGCTTTTAAGTCACAGGACTTACCCTGCTGACTGGACATCCCCTCCTAGCATCCAACGTTCACTGAGTCTACAAGACCATGAGGCCACAGGGCTCTCCTTTCCATTCTGAATAAATCAGTTTGCAAAATCTCCAGATCTTCCTGCAAAGCATCCATACGTATGAAGCAATGCCTGAACAGCCATACAAATTGGCCTCCTGTTAGGTCCTGGAGCAGGGTGGCATCAACGCGAAAGTCTTCTAGTCCATATAATGAAAGTTAAAAAAAAAAAAAAGCCACTCACATGCCCTATGCCTTCTACAGAGGTAAGTACTCGGATGAGAGCCCAGGCTGCCTCCTTCATCATTTCAGTCTAAATACCTAAGTGTCGAAGGCTCAGCAGGAAGAAAGGTATCAAGTGCTTCCAAGGCCCCTAGGCCTTTGCTTAATGCTAGAATTCCTTGAAAGAAAACACTGCAGTAGTGGGTGCTCAGGGGAGAGGCAACTAGAATGGGGGTACTTCTCCCAGGGCAAACACCGAAACTTCTCTTCCTGTTTCAGGATACAGTTCTCTGAACCCTGGGCTTAGGTTGTTCATGTAGATAGGACGATAGCCACAGATACTGCCTCAAACTTAGTAATTCATTCTGAGCTCCCTTCAGAGAAACTGTATACTCTTATGATCCATCTCTCCTGAGAAAGAATAGGAGTAGGATTCCTCACCATCATATATTTACTGAGTACCTGATACCTGAAGAATTTAGATCATGGAGGATGGGGAGGCTGAGTAACCAGACAGATACAAACAGGTAACTTCAGATATACAAGAATGATTCCACTCTTTTATTTATAAAGAATTTTCCAGGTATTGCTGGTAGGCACTGAAAATACAAAGCTAAAAGATACAAGCATAAAACAGAGAGTTTAGATTCCTTTTTGTGAAACATTCCATGTGCCCCTTCTAAAAACACTGTTACTGGCCATCTCAACATTATGCACTCTCATCACATCCAGGATCTAGCTCTAAATGGTGACTTTCCTCAGACTGGAGACACTGGACATGATTCCCTTCTCTTGTGGACTTTCTGGTGTCTAAGAAGGCTTGAACGCCTGCTAAAATTTCTGTTGCATATGCTACAGGTATAAGGCTGCTCACCTGTGTGGGTTCTCTGGTGTTTAATAAGGTGGGAGTTCTGAATGAATCTTTTCCCACATTCATAACATTTAAAGGGCTTCTCTCCAGTGTGAATTCTTAGGTGTGTGTGTAGATTTGTGTTATGACTAAAGCTTTTTCCACACCATGAGCATCTATATGGTTTAATTCCTTGGTGTGCCATTAAGTGCTTATTAAGATCTGAACTCCATCTAAACTGCTTATCACATTGTTCACATTTATAGGGTCTCTCTTCGGTATGAACCCTCTGATGTTTAATAAGGTCAGAGCTAACTCTGAAGCTTTTTCCACATTCCTGACATTTAAAAGGTTTCTCTCCCTCACAGCCTTTCCCATGAACATCAACAGGTTTTGGAAGCTCTTGTTTACAAGTTCTAAGTTTCTTTCTTTTCCTTCCTGGAAAAGCACGAGGTCGTTTCCATACCCTGCATGTACCACCATGATTTACATCGCCCATCGTTGTCTCAGCATCTTTCATGGTGGCCTTTCTTAATACTTCGCATCCTGATGGTTGTATCTCTAATGTAGGAAGAGATACAGGTGGGTCATTTCCAGTGTCATTTTTGAGGTTTAACCCTGTTGGAATAAACAGAAGAATCAGCCATCTGTTTCCCAGAACAAGAAAACTGTAGGCATGGAAGAAAAATCAATGCTGACAGCTTTTTAAAAATACAGGAACAAGGGATTTTTGGTCCAATCTGGACAAAATGGCACAGACCCATTTTTCCCTGGTCTTCCTTTCTGGGCACAACTACAAATCCATTCAAGAATGCAAGATACAATGAACAGAGAATTCTATAAAGTGGTAAGAGCAAAATGGTTTGGGATTCCAGGACTAGAAGAGTAACACAGTAGGTATCTTACATCCCCACATCCAAAAATGTAGGCAACCCAGATCTCGTGTTTTCCAAATCTCAACTGAGCAACAGAAGGCTACCTGAATAGGCTCACTCCATCCACAATCAGAAACGGGAAACCGTCTGACAACATCAGAACTCCAATCGGAGACATCAGATTTGTCATGCAGAACTAGCAAGATGGACCTAGCTAACCAGCCACTAGCAGCCGGCCCCAGGAAGCCTCTTCATCCCTACGGGTCAGAGATTCCCACTGAGAGACACTCTAGCCTAAGCAAAGATCTTCCTCATTCCTCACTCTCTGGCAGCATGAACAGGAGCACATGGGAATCCCAGCAGTACCACATAAATCAAGGAGACCAAAATAGTACCATAAAGGCTCTGAAAATTAAGTTGTCACTAGACACATATTCCACAAAGTAGAAAAGAACTTACATGCTAAACTAAAACAGAGTGACTGCCCATTAAAATATTTAAATAGGACTCAGACTCTCCTAACATAATAGACAAAATGATCAGGATACAAAAAAATAAATCACACAGCACACCTAGAACCAAAAAAAAACCCAAAAACAAAAAAACCACAACTTGAGTGAGAAAAGGCAATCTGACAAAAATGGAATCAGATTGGTAATCAAAACCAGAAAGACAACAGAAAAATTTTAAATATATGGGAACAAATGGAAATGTACTTCTAAATAATCCATGATTCAAAGAGAAAGTCTCAAGGGAAATTTAAAAATACATACTTAAATGAAAATGAAATTATATAATATAATCAAAATATATGGAATGCAGCTATAGGAATGCTCAGAGGAAAATGTATAGCCCTAAAGGCACACAACAGAAAAGAGGAAAGCTCTCAAATAAATAATCTAAGTTTCTACCTCAAGAAACTAGAAAAAAGGGAAAATAAAAATTGAAGGAATAATAAAGATCACAGCAGAAATTAAACAAAAAACTTGCTCCTCAAAAAATTAATAGAACTGATAAACCTGTATTAACTTAGACAAAAATGAAAGAAGATGCAAACCATCCATATCAGGAAGGAACTGGGTCTATCACTACACATTCTGCAGCAATTAAAGAGATAATAAGGGAATACTATCACCAACTTATGTTCACAAATGTTAAAAGTAAGGGGAAAATGGGTAAATTTCTCAAAATCTACAAACTACCAGAATTCAACCAGTGTGAAATAGATAATCTGAACAGCACTCTGAAAATTAAAACTTGAATTCATAATTAAAAAGCTGCCAAAACAGACATCTCCAGATTCATATAGTGTTACTGGAGCGTTCTACAAAATATCTGTACAATTAACACCACTTTTATATCATCTTTTCCAGAAAAGAAGAACTATTACCCAAATCATTTCATAAGGCCTGTAATTACCCTGATAACAAAATCACACAAAGACAGTACTCAGAAGGAAAACTACAGACTAACATCTCCCATGAACTTCAACACGAAAATCCTCAACAAAATATTGGCAAGCTGAATGTAACAATATGTAAGCATTATATACCGTGATCAAGTAGGATTTCCATATTTGAAATCAATCAACATAACCCACCATATATCAACCAGCTTTGAAAGATCATAATCCCATTAACTGACACAGAAAAGTATTTGACAAACCCTACATCCATTAACGATAAAAAAAACTCAAGAGGGACTTCCCTGGTGGACCAGTGGCTAAGATTCCACATTCCCAATACAAGGGGCCCAGGTTCAATTCCTGGTCAAGGAACTAGATACCGAAAGGACGCAACTAAGAATTTGTACGCCACAACTAAGAGTTCACACACTTCAACTAAAAAGATCCCGAGGGCTGCAATGAAGACCCAGCACAGCCAAAAATAAATAAATAAAACCCTAGTAAAGTTAGGAATTTATCAACTTGATAAAGTATCAATAAAAACCCTGCACTAACATTACATGTAAAAGTGAAAGACATAATGTTTCCATGATAAAATTGAGAAGAAGGCAAGGATGTTTGCTCTCACCATTCTTATTCAACATTGTACCAGAAGTTGGACCTACTGCAACAAGGCAACAAATAAAGAAATAAAAATCACTGTAGATCATGTGACTATGTATAAAAACCCCAAGAAATTTACCAAAAAAAACCTTCTTAGAACTAATAAGCAAGTTCAGTAGGGTCACAGGATAAAAGAAGAAAACATAAAATTAGAGGCACACCTATATAAAAACAGTGAACATTTGTTTTAACAGAAATTTAAAATAACAATAAAAAAATAAATAAAAAGCACTGTAGATCATGTGACTATGTATAAAAACCCCAAGAACTTTACAAAAAAAAAATAAACCTTCTTAGAACTCATAAGCAAGTTCAGTAGGGTCACAGGATAAAAGAAGAAAACATAAAATTAGAGGCAGACCTATATAAAAACACTGAACATTTGTTTTAACAAAAATTTAAAATAATACCATTTACAGTTGTGCCAATGAAAATTAAATGCTCCTGCATATACTTGGCAAACATGTAGAGGATCTGCACACTGAAAATTATAAAAAGTAGATGAACAACTATATGCCAACAAAAACATAGATAAAATAAATTTTTTTCTCTATCAAAAAGTTGGTGATGAGACTTCCCTGGTGGTCCAGTGGTTAAGAATCCACCTTCCAATGCAGGGGACTCAGGTCTGATCCCTGGTTGGGGAACGAAAATCCCACATGCCCCAGGGCAATGAAGCTAGCACCCTGCAACTAGCGAGAGCCCTCGAGCTGTAACTAGGGAAGCCTGCACACCACAGTAAAGACCCAGTGTAGCCAAAATAGATAAGTAGATAGCATTTTTTAAATGATGAAAGAAATCAAAGAAAACTTGAAAAACATACTGTGTTCATTGTTTGGAAAAATCAACACAGTAAAGATATCATTCCTCCTCAAATTCACATATAGCTTAATGATATTTCTAGCAAAATTCCAAAAAAGTTTCTTATAGATAAGCGTATTCTAAACTTTACATGGAAAGGCACAGGCCCTAGCATAGCTTAAAATAAAATTTATCTTGACAAAAGAATAAAGTGGGAAGAAAGCCTCTATTTGATTCGGGCTTTCTATACTGTATAGCTACAGTAATCAAGACAGCGCAATATTGGCAGAGGGAGAGACACATAACTCGATGGAACAAAACAGATACACGAGTATGCCCAACTGATTTTGACCAAAGTGCAAAAGCAATTCAATGGAGGAAGGCCAGCCTTTTCAATAAACAAGGCTGAAGCAACTGGACCTACACAGGCAGAAAAACAAATGCGCTTCAATCTGAATTTCGTATCTTATATAGAATCTACTCAATATGAATCACAGACTTAAATGCAAACTTAAAAAACTTGTAGGAAAAACATAGAAAATTTTAGGGATCTATGGCTTGCCCTGATAGCAAAAATACAATCGGTAAAAAGAAAAGTGAAAAATTGGGCATCAAAATAAAAAACTTACTCTGTGGAAACCCATGGGAAGGGGATAAAAAGAAAAATATACAGACTTGGGGAAACTACTTGCAAACCATATACACAAGAAAGCACTACAATCTATAAAAGAACTCTCAAAATTCAACAGTTAAAAAACAACCTAATGAAAACCATGGCAAAGGCCGTTTCACTGAAGATAATATAAAGATGGCAAATAAGCACATGAAAAACTACATCATCATCAGCTATTAGCGAAATGCAAGTCCAAGCCACAATGAGATAACATTACATACTTAACAGAAAGCCAAAAAAATTTTAAAATGTTAATACTATTAAACAATGGCAAGAATGTGGAGAAACGATCACATCCATTGCTGGCTAGGAAGGTCGAATGATGCAGCCACTCTCAAAACCAGTTTAGCATTAAACATCTAATTACCATATGAAACGGCAATTTCACTCTTTCACTCTCTATCCCAGAGAAACGAAAACTTACCATCTCTACACAAAATTCTGTACAGGAATGTTCATGGCAGTTTTATTCACAATAGCCCAAGACTGAAGACAGCAAAAATACCTTTCAATGGTTTATCAATATTATGGAACACTTCTCAGCAGTAAAAATGAATGAACTACTGATACACACAATAACTTAGATGAATTTCCAGGGAATTATTGTGAAGGAGAAAAGTTAATCTCCCAAAGCTGTATTTTTGAAATGACAAAATTTTTAAAAACTGTAAGCAGATCAGTGGTTGGCACAGGTTGGTGACGAGGTAGGGTGTGGGAGGGAAGGGTGTGTTGTTATATGGATAAAAGGGCAACAGGAAGGATCCTTGTGGTAATGGATCTTGATTGGGGTGGTGAATATACAAACCTCCACATGTGATCAAACCTTATATAACTAAATACATACACACCCACAAATGAATACAAGGAAAAATGGAACTATGAAAAAGGTCAGTGGACTGTACCCATTTTATTATCCTGGTTGTGACATCATATACATTTGCAAAAGTTATCACTGAGGGAAAAATGGGTAAAGTGTATATGGGTTCTTTGTATTACATTTTAAATATGCATGTGAATCTACAAATAAGTCAATAAAGAGGTTAATTTTTAAAAATATATAGGAACAAAATCTTAAAATTGTTAAGCCTTTATAAAGGCTCCTATTAAGGAATTTTCTACTCTTCCTATATGTACATTTACCTCAAAGAGACTCTCCAAGAATGTCCTCGAACTCTTTGGGAGTTGGGTCTATGGTTCTTGGCCTTGTGCTAAAGGGACGTTGGGTCTATGGTTCTTGCCCTTGTGCTAAACAGGTCACTTTAAGTTTAGGGTGCAATGATAATGCTCTGAGAATAAAACCTGGAGGTCATGGACTGCCATCTAAATTCCAGACTATTTTCAGAAAAAGTGAATAACTCTCTATACTTTTATTTATTCTAAACATTTAAATGGGCGGAATCTTAAACTCACTATCTTCTTTATATTCTACTGTGGCTGTGGCTGGATGTGCCATGAGGAAGCTAGGAACTAACCCTAAGGACACATGGAAACGTCATGGGACAGGAGTCCTGTGGTATTCCAGCAGACCTGGTTAGAGATGAGGCAGCGGAGACCAGGATGGTTAAGAGCAGAAGAGGTTGAGACATGGTTGTATTCAGGACCTATTTTGAAGACAGAGTTAAGAGTACTTGCTCCCTGATTGGCTGGGGGGTAGGGTATAACAAAAGGACTGGAAAAAAGGATAACTGGAGGTTCGGGGCCTGAACAACTGGGTAAACTGTGCTTTCTACTGACATGGAAAAGATCTGGCAAGAGTGGGCTTGCAGGGTAGGGCAAGAGTATGATAGATCACGCAGTCTACTTAGGAGAAAGATGTGTATCTGTAAAAAGCTCTCCAGGTGATCTGGACCTGCCTTCCCTCTCCCTCACACCATCAAGCTGAGAACCAACCCACTGCTAGGACACTGGGACACTCTCACAGGTGTGCATTTTCCATGAACTGAGGATGTAACAGTTTGCTCAATTGCTGTACAAAGGAAAGGAAGACTCTTTACCTACAGAGGCGACATCCTCATAGACATCCTGCATTACATCAAGGTAGAGGGTCTTCTGATCAGGGGTCATTATTTTCCATTCTTCCTTGGAAAAATACAAGGCCACATCTTCAAATGTCAATGGACTCTAGAGAAGAGAGGAAGTTGTAGTTCAGTACTCGCTACAACAGAAGCCATCCTATCACTCATTTCTGAATTACATGGGAGGCCAGTTACCAAAAAAGTTAAGAGAAGATTCAAGGGAAAAGGAGTGAGATGACACAAAAGGTGCCCAAGAGATCAGGACACAGCTTGGGAGGTGCCCAATCCCACAGCGCCAATTCTAGTTGCCTAGGGAACACCCGGGGCTAATGTGCCTCAGAGCATCTGCTGTGTAAGGCAGGATCATGCGCAGCAGAGAAAATGAGACAAGGCCACATTCAGGCTGTCTGAAAACGCTTGTAAAGTACAGCTCACCAGGGACTCAGGCAAGGTGAGCTCAGATATCATGTTCCAGCTTGGGGTGCTTTTCTGTTTAGAAAAGGTTGGACTCTCTTCAGCAGGCACAGCTGTGGGGAAGAAGAAAGAAAAAAAAAATTTCTGTTTATGAATACCCCAAACCAACTTCTACAGTTTAGGACTCCGTCAGTAAAGACGGCTCACCTTCACGTGTGTGTGTGCACACGTGAGCTCACACATGTGCACCCGAAGTGGCCTTCTCCTTATAAACTAGAACCAAAAAGCCACCACTCCACAGAACTGGTTCCCAGTTTTCATTAAATGAAAGGAAATCCACTGCTTTTCCTCTCATTAAAGAAAATGTTCACTGAGCTAGGCAAGCATTAGAGGTGTTTGAAAACTAAAACCTTGGTGGGAAACATGGGCGATTTATCACTTTTTTCCTGGTGTACAATTCTCTTCCCATTCTGCCACTGACAGCCCATTTCTGATCCCAATTTCTCCTCTAACTTCTAACGGTGAGATGACCCCCCACCTTGTCCCTGCTCTACCTTCTTCTCCCCTCTCAAATTTCCATAGAGAAAGGTCCACATTGTGAATACCAGGGTTCTGTGGTTTGGATGCTTCTGTACCCCAGAATGGCCTTCACCTTCACTCACCACTGACCTACTACTGTACTCCCACTAGAAAGACATCCTAACTGAAAGCATGATTGGGCACCTGGAAAATTCCCACGGAATGCTCCCTGAACCAATTACTATCACAGCTCCCAGGAGAATATAATTATGATGAAACTCCTCACCTCCTTCATCCACAGGCTGGCTTTCTTTCTGAGTATTCCAGCCCGGCTCCTGCAGTACCTGGTATATATTCGAACATTCTTCCTGGAACACACCCATTGGTTGGGGCTCTGCTGGCTTCCACTTAAAGCCTGGGGCCACTTCTGTTCCTCCCAAGAGCGCTGTGTCATTTCCCAGTTCATGGGCTGTGACCTACAAATAACCCCCATCCTCATTAGAAAAGAGCTTTTGGTTTTGGGGTGGTGATGGAAGAACAAACAAGAGTAGAGTCCAGGTTTGGGGAGTGTGTAAGGAAATTTTTAAAAATGAAGAGATATATTGCGCCATGATCCTCTCACAAGGAACTGTACACATGATCTGGGAAAATCAGATTAAAATGAGAGAAGCTATGACTGTTGCTTGCCTCCATAGCTCCTTGGACAGCCATAGCTCAGGCTACGAGCAGGGTAGGGGCAGGCTGCCTGTTCTCTCACTGCCTCCAATCTCTTGCTTTCTAGACTTGGATCCTTGATTTAGTGGACTTTTATTTTCTAGTTTCCTCTAAAGAATAAGAAAATGAATAAAAGAGGGTTTTCTGTCAGTTGGATTTTCCAATCCTCCCACGTCCAGGGAACAATTTCATGGAGAAAGGGGATGCAGCGGAGGAAAAAATGGGGGAAGAGCTGGATTCAACTTTCCGCCATACACTTCAGGTGTATAAGACACTTGTGCTCCTCAAGGCGGGGCTCTCAAGGAGAAGTACGCTGCCATCTCCCCAGGGCAGGCCTGGTTACCCACTCACCAGCAAGGCCAAGCCAAAGCATGAAGGCAGGCCACGGAGATGCTTTTCTCCTGGCCCTGAGATGTGTGTTCCCAGCCCAGAGAGCACCACCCCTCAGCATTCAGATTTTCTCCATTTTACTGTTAGCCTTTTTCTTCTTTCTGATCCTTGTTTGCCTTTTCTCTTTCCATTTCTTCTCTTTCTTTGCAGTCTCCCCAGAAAGGTTTGATTTACACTTTGGCTGCTACCCTCTCCTGCCTTTGACCTTTAAAACCCTGCATTCGGAGGTTTTTTTTCCTCCCTTCTTAGCATTTTCTTGCCTTTTATTTCTTGGCTGCTAAGTCCTGTCTCCCTGGCCATGCTAGGCCAGGCCCACCACCTTCACTTCACCCTGGCCCTAAAGAGGGCAAAACGCATTTCTTTTTCTAAGGCCAGGAAAAGACTCTCAGGAACTCCCAAACCTGGAAGCTGTCACTGCAAGCCTGTGATTTCAGATTGCACTTAGTTATTCTAAAGGAACAACAGAAGAGGGACTTAATCCATCTCATTCTCCAATTATTGACCCCACTCTCACCCTCTTTCACAGTGTACATGTAAGGAATCTTTCTGCTCACCTCATTGCTTATTCCACCAGATTCTCTCTGAAAGCGGTCTACCAGGGCCACAGCCTCTTTGACGTTCTGTGGATGATACTTCTGCACCCAGTTCTGGATATGACTGGGCAGAACGTCCAGGAACTGCTCCAGCACCAGCAATTCCAAGATTTGCTCTTTTGAGTGGATCTCTGGCCTCAGCCACTGAGAGCATAATTCCTGCAGTTGGCTGACGGCCTCATACGGTCCAGGTGCGTCATGATAACAGAAGCTCCGGAAGTGCTGGCGAGCACTCTCAGGATTAAGACTGCCCATCTGTGGGCTGGATTTCTTACTCTTATTGGAACTCTCTTTCACAGACCTCTTAGTCCCCTGTAAAACCTCCACATGTGGGTACAAGCATGCATGCGCCTTCACAGGGCTCATCATTATTTGCTCTGGGAACAGCTTTTCTCCTACTTGTGACATCCTCCTGGGCCACCTGATAACTGAGGCCTTGTCAGGTTTGGTACAAAACCAATGAGTGGATCTTCTCCCCAAGGGCACTGAGAGAGGGGAGGAAAAAAAAAGTACACATCAAGAAGAAAGCCACATGACGCACATTTACTACTTATAGTTATCAGAGAAGAAGAACAGAAAGTTATCAGAAAAGGAGGAACAGAAAGTAACCGTTCTGCCTCCTCTTTAAAATTAACTGCCACTCGAGAAGGCTCAAGACTCAGGACATGTTTTCAACCTTTCCTCTGTTACCCAGCTTTGAAACAAATATACAACTCTGGAAAGACAAATGTTAGTTCATCACTTTTTCTTTAAGGTTGAGGGATGAAAAAACTTACATGCATTTGCTAAAAGAAGCTTTGATGTTATCCAATACATAATCTGTGCACTTCCTGTCCCACCTTTATAAAGGTGGGTATTTGACTTTTATAAATGGGGGTATTTGACTTTCTCTACATTTTAATAGATCATTCCAGTTTCTTATGCTCAGTGAGATGAGGGACAACTGCTCTGTCCCTTCATCTTCTTATGCAGACTGATTCCTTTGCTTCATGGAACATCTACATTCTCTTTTCCATCATGTTAATACTGGAAGGGAAACTGAGACACCCAGATCAGAAAAAAATTAGAGAAAAAGTAACCTTATTCCTTTCAGCAAGTTTCCCCCACTAAGCTATCAGATGGCATTACCACTGCTTCTTTGGCACCTCCTGGGAACACTTATGAATGTCACAGTGCCCCTTTCTCAGAGAAGGCAATGGCACCCCACTCCAGTACTCTTGCCTGGAGAATCCCAGGGAGGAGGGAGCCTGGCGGGCTGCTG
Organism: Bubalus kerabau; assembly: GCF_029407905.1. Lineage (NCBI taxonomy): Eukaryota > Metazoa > Chordata > Mammalia > Artiodactyla > Bovidae > Bubalus > Bubalus kerabau. The sequence continues at coordinate 23,111,201 of NC_073647.1, read as the reverse complement.
TCTATGGGGTCGCACAGAGTCGGACACGACTGAAGCGACTTAGCAGCAGCAGCCCCTTCCTACATATGTATGAAAATTTCTCCTCACTTTACTAGAAAAACTGACAGCTGGCTTTGTTTACAAGATATCCAAACGTCACACTCTTTAAAAAAAAAAAACAAACGGAGGAACAGTGACAATTAAGGTTTTTCGGAAACAAGAAAAGTCCTAGAAAAGGTAACCCTTGTCTTGACTTGACATTTCCTCAGGGTCATAGAGATCTTTAAGCAAGGCTGACGATGGCCTTGAGAGTCCGATTTTCTCAGAGGGGACCCAAGAGAAACAACAACAAAGCTCTTTCAAGGAAGCCACAGGTGTTCAAAGAAATGGCTCGAGAGGTACACGGACACTTCCTGCATTTCTCTGTCAGCAGAAACTAATGTCTTGGAGGCTGAAATGACCTCTTTCTCGGAGCTTCCCTGCTAGCTCAGTTAGTTAAGAATCCGCTTGCAATGCAGGAGACCCCAGTTCGATTCCTAGGCCGGGAAGATCTGCTGGAGAAGGGATAGGCTACCCACTCCAATATTCTTCGACTTCCCTTGTGGCTCAGGTGGTAAAGAATCCGCCCACAATGTGGCAGACCTAGGTTCGACCCGGGGTTGGGAAGATCCCCTGGAGACGGGAAACGCTACCCACTCCAGTATTCTGACTGGAGAATTTCATGGACTGTATTCGAAAAGAGTTGGACACCACTGCGCGACTTTCAAGTTCACCAGTAATATGCTCGTAAGCCAGCAGAAACGGGCAGGTTTCGCTGGGTGCACTGGCAGGCCTTACCGCTCTATGGCCCACCTACACCTTCTGGGTCCAAAGTACCAAAAGCTCTCAACACACCAGCAGCCTCCGAGTCTACTTCAGCAGCAACCCTGGGTTTGGTTTCCACACGGTGTACCAAAGTTTGCTTCCGCAGGTTAGATATGACTATAAGTGCCTGCCTGAGGACCGGCCTCCTCGAGAACAGGTATCGCCGGGTCTCAGACCCACCCGCCGCCCGGCAAAGCAGCCACAGCGCAAAGCAGCCACAACGCAAACGAAAAGGCCGCCCGCCCCGGCTAACTTCCGTCCGGCCTTCCCGCCACCCGCGCTGGCTCGTGAGGTATCTCTAAGGGTATGGCTCGTTGTTTCTCGAGGCTCTCCTGACCAAACCCCGAAGGAAAATCAGCTTCTCGATTACCTCCACCCAGCTCTGGCTTCCGTGGACGCCACTTCCCTCTTCCTGGGCTCGGCTATGATGTCACCACACCTCACGCCGTCGCGAGGAGGAAGGCAGGTCCGGGTTCCCGCGCCCCCGGGGGCGGTGCCGGGAAGGCGCGAGGCCCCGGGCGCGCGCGGACCTTGGAAGTTCCGTCCCCGGCGCGACCCCTCTAGCGCCTCGAGACCGTACCCCGGCTCGCCATTTCGGGGTCTCGTGCTGTGGGCCGGGCGCCGACCGGAAAAGAAAGGATGGCTTCCGGTGGCTGCGTGATATCCACGCCCATCACCACCCTCCCCAGAGCTGTGTATTCGCGCCCGCGCGAGTCCGGAAGTGTCCCGCAGGTCCGCCCCATCCTGGGTTCAGCCCCGGATGCAGACAGTTCAGGTCAGCGTGTCTCGGGCTCACGGGAGTCCTAGCGGCGCCGCGAAGGAGGCTGTCTTCTGCGAGCGTCCCCGATCTCAGATCCCCCCGACTTGCCGCGTGTCTTGCATCCAGATTGTTACTGAATCGCGTTCCAGCAGCCGGTGGCTTTTTCTACCGGGAAGTTCGCCTGGTTAGGACCCCTATCTCCGAAAGTCATCGCTAGAATTGTCCTGGGACTGGAGTTGAGGCTTTTGGTCCTCCTGGCCAGACCCCTCGCTGGATCAGGAGCAGCAGTCCCTGATATTTTAAAAATCCTTTTCTGGTTTGCAGGCACGTGTTTCCCAACTATTATTGTTTATTCTTATTAGGTAGGTTTTAACCTCATGGTGTCCCTTCCATTTATATTTCTCTTTGACATATAAAGAAATTCAGATACAGGACGCGGCGTCCGCCGAGTCACGTGGATTACAGGAGGCAGATTTTAGACCAATGTAGGTCTCCTGTTGTCATACCCCATGCTTTTGCTACTATATTATGCATCCCTGAAGGACAGGACTCTTGTGTCATCTTACACGTCCTGTAGTGCTTAGCATAGTTCTTTGGAGAAGGCATCTTTCTAAGAGCCCGGATATCTCAGGTTGTCACTGTCTCCAAATTTTCATTGTTTACCCAGTATTGAGCCATTTGGCGGAGAAGTCAATGGCACCCCACTCCAGTACTCTTGCCTGGAAAATCCCATGGATGAAGGAGCCTGGTAGGCTGCAGTCCATTGCGTCGCTGAGAGTCGGACATGACTGAGCGACTTCACTTTCACTTTTCACTTTCATGCATTGGAGAAGGAAATGGCAACCCACTCCAGTATTCTTGCCTGGAGAATCCCAGGGACGGGGGAGCCTGTTGGGCTGCCGTCTATGGGGTCGCACAGAGTCCGACACGACCGAAGCGACATAGCAGCAGCAGAGCCATTTGGACAAAAGTTATCTATAAGAATCAAAGAGGAGAAACTATGTGTAGCTCAGTGGTACAGCAAAGATGAAACTGTCGTCAGTGTGAAAAATCAGTGTGAGAAACTACTCTGGCAAGGATACCAGAGATCTGCATGCCAAGGAGGAAAATAAACAAGGAGCGCCTGTCCGCCTTTTAACATGCAAACTAAGATTACACTCAGAAGATAGGGTTAATCCTTATTTGCAGAGCAAAGCTGCCCAAAAGTGTGAGAGAACACAGAGCATTATCTGTGATTGTAAAACTAGTAAACATGTTTGCTTCACCAGGGAGTCGTTTTCAGAATGATTCTTTCAAAGCTGTGATCCTGAGGTCAGGCATTTTCAACCGAATGTTTTATGACAATAGAATAAAAGTCAGAACATTGTTGCTTCTGGGTAATTCCCAGGCTTACCTTTCAGCTGGGTCACTAACCAGGGAGGATGGTCAGATAAAGGCATTTTCTTTTTCCTCTTTTTTAACTAGTGAGATTTGTAAACCATGTGAAATTTAATATTAATCTGCTCATAGTTATTCCTTATAATTGTCTTCAATAGAAATTAGATTATACAGTTAGCCATTTAGAATGAATATGGAAATAAGTATAATGATCTCTTCAGTTTTCCTTATTACCTACTATGGCTTATATGCTTCAAAGAAAAGAAAAAAAAAAAGTTTAAATGACTAGAGACTCCAGGAATACAGGTTGTAATTCACTTAAATTTCATTACATATTATTAATATGATTAGTGGTTTAAGCATACATTGACCCATGTTTTCTGTTATAAAACTCTGCATAATGAAAGGTTTATAGTTTACTTATAATTTAAATCCATAACGCCCAGATCCCTTCCATACTTATGTTTTGGGTAATATGTTTGAAACACTAAGTAAAAAAGAGAAGGTATGCAAAATCTGTGTAAAAAGGATTTTCTTTCCTCTAAACACTTCAACTTTGAGTCACCCAAGGAATCAAGATGCGATCCTGAGCAGCAAACAACTTTATAGGTGGACGGAAGAATACTGGAGTGGGTTACCATGTCCTCTTCCAGGGGATCGTCTTGACCCAGGGATGGAACCCGTGTCTCTTACATCTCCTGCATTGGCAGACGGGTTCTTTACCACTAGTGAAAGCTTACCAGAAGGGGGGCTGAATTGGGGACTAGGTGAAGACCCCTGTTGGAATGCCTTTTTAGTGCCTAAGAGCAATTACATGGGCCTCCTCTTAGCTCCGGCGTCAAGGGAAACATTCCAAGTAGGAGCAACGTCAGTCTGGTGACATCATAAGATCTGTATGGGGGCTCTTACGGTGGCTGCAGTGGGGAGAGGGTACATCCTTATGAGACTTACCATTCACATCAATTACCATCTTACCCAGGCAGAACTGCACGCTCACTGGTTCCGGTTTTGTTCCCTGTGACTTCTGCACTGATGTTCTGCAGAACCGTGCTGGTCACCCTGACTTTGCCTCACTCTACCAGGAACTGCCCAACACGCCCACGATATCTGAACATGTATTGTGGCTCTCATGTAGTAGGCAAAAGGATCACTTCACATAGGAAGGTGTCAGATTACCTACCACCTTTCTTACCTTAACCAGGGGAGAACTTCAATTCCGGCCTGGAGACCCCTCCCCCTGCCACCCACCACCTCTCATCAAAGCCCAGATTACGGAGCCCAGAGTCCCACTCGGTACCTGGTGTGATGCACACCCAGAGCCATATCTTCATCGATCACGCTTGTAGTCATCACAAATAATAACATCTACAAGTGGGAGCTTTTTCAACATACATATCTTACTGAAAAACATAAGCATTTTACAAATGCTTCTGCCAGCTGGGTTTGTCTCCTCCAAAACACTTGGGAAAGGTATCTTTTCAAGCTACCATTTTTCTTTTTCTTTTGTGATACGTACCCAGGAGTGGAATTGCTGGATCATATGGTAGCTCTATTTTTTTGTTTGTTTGTTTCTGAGGAACATCCATACTGTTTTCCATAGTGGCTGCACCAATTACATTTCCACCAGTGGTGTCGGAAGATTCATATTTCTTCACATTTTTGTCAATACTTGTTATAGCTCATCTTTTTCATAATGGCCGTGCTAACAAGTGTGACGTGATATCACATTATCATTTTGATTTGCATTTCCCCGATGGTTAAGAGCATAGTGCATCTTTTTTTTCTATTTTTCATAGGTATATATATATACCTATGAATCAGCCATAGGTATATATATGTCCCCTACTTCTTGAACCTCCCTCCTATCTCCCTCCCCATCCCATCCCTCTACTCTAGGTGTGGGTCTCAAACAGAGACCCTGTTTGATTTCCCTGAAACATACAGCAAATTCCCATAGCCTATCTATTTTACATATGGTAATTTAAGTTTCCATGTTACTCTCTCCATACATTTCACCCTCTTCTCCCCTCTCCCTGTGTCCATTAGTCTGTTCTCTATGTCTGTTTGTCCACTGCTGTCCTGCAAATACATTCTTTGTTACCATCGTTCTAGATTTCAGGTATATGCATTCAGTTCAATCGCTCAGTCGTGTTCGACTGTTTCCCATCCCATGGACTGCAGCATGCCAGGCTTCCCTGTCCATCACCAACTCCCGGAGTTTACTCAAATTCATGTCCATTGAGTCAGTGATGCCATCCAACCATCTCATCCTCTGTCATCCCCTTCTCCTCCCGCCTTCAATCTTTCCCAGCATCAGGGTGTTTTCCAATGAGTCAGTTCTTTGCATCGGGCGGCCAAAGTATTGGAGTTTCATCATCAGCATCAGTCAGTGAATATTCAGGACTGACTTCCTTTAGGATTGACTGGTTAGATCTCCTTCCAGTCCAAGAGACTCTGAGGAGTCTCCTCCAACACCACAGTTCAAAAGCATCAATTCTTCAGTGCTCAGCTTTCTTTATAGTCCAACTCTCACATCCATACACGACTACTGGAAAAACCATAGCTTTGATTAGATGGACCTTTGTTGGCAAAGTAATGTCTCTGCTTTTTAACATGCTGTCTAGGTTGGTCATAGCTTTTCTTCCATGGAGCAAGCGTCTTTTAATTTCATGGCTGCAATCACCATCTGCAGTGATTTTGGAGCCCAAGAAAATAAAGTCTGTCACTGTGTCCATTGTTTCCCCATCTATTTGCCATGAAGTGATGGGACCAGATGCCACAGTTTCCTGAATGTTGAGTTTTAAGCCAGCTTTTTCTTCCTCCTCTTTCACTTTTACCAAGAGGCTCTTTAGTTCTTCCTCGCTCTCTGCCATAAAGGTGGTGTCATCTGCATATCTGAGGTTATTAAGATTTCTCCCGGCAATCTTGATTCCAGCTTGTGCTTCATCCAGCCTGGCATTTCTCATGATGTATTCTGCATAGAAGTTAAATAAGCAGGGTGACAATATACAGCCTTGACATGCTCCTTTCCTGCTTTGGAACCAGTCTATTGTTCCATGTACAGTTCTAACTGTTGCTTCTTGACCTTAACCCTCTTGATATATGCATTAGTGTATGACATTTATCTTTCTCTTTCTATTTACTTCACTCTGATAGGCTCTAGTTTCATCCACCTCATTAGAACGGACTCAAATGCATTCCTTTTATGGCTGAGTAATATTCCATTGTGTATATGTACCACAACTTCTTTATCCATTCATCTGTCAATGGACATCTAGGTTGCTTCCATGTTCTAGCTATTGTAAATAGTGGTGCAGTGAACAGTGGAGTACATGTGTCTTTTTCAATTTTGGTTTCCTCAGGGTATATGCCTCTGAGTGGGATTGCTTGGTCATACGGTGGTTTTATTCCTGATTTTTTAAGTAATCTCCATACCATCTTCCATAGTGGCTGTATCAATTTTCATTCCCACCAACAGCACAGGAGGGTTCCTTTTTCTCCACATTTATTGTTTGTAGACTTTTTGATGAGGGCCATTCTGACTGGTGTGAGGTGATATCTCATTGTAGTTTTGACTTGCATTTCTCCAATACTAAGCGATGTTGAGCATCTTCTCATGTACTTGTTAGCCATCTGTATGTCTTTGGAGAAATGTCTATTTAGGTCTTTTCCCCACTTTTTGATTGGGTTGTTTGTTTTTCTGGTATTGAGTTGTATGAGCTGCTTATATATTTTGCAAATTAATCCTCTGTCAATTGTTTCACTTGCTATTATTTTCTCCCATTCTGAGGGTTGTCTTTTCACCTTGTTTATAGTTTCCTTTGCTGTGCAAAAGCTTTTAAGTTTAATCAGGTCCCACTTGTTTACTCTTGTTTTTATTTCTATTACTCTAGGAGGTGGATCATAGAGGATCTTGTTTTGATTTATGTCTTCAATTGTTCTGCCTATGTTTTCCTCTAAGAGTTTTATAGTTTCTGGTCTTACATGTATGTCTTTAATCCTTTTTGAGTTTATCTTTGTGTGTGGTGTTAGGAAATGTTCTAATGTCATTCTGTACATGTAGCTGTCCAGTTTTCCCAGCACCACTTATTGAAGAGGCTATCTTTGCCCCATTGTATATTCTTACCTGCTTTGTCAAAAATAAGGTATGGATAGACGCATGAATTTACTTCTGGATCTTTTTCCATTGGTCTATATTTCTGGTTTTGTGCCAGTACCATGCTGTCTTGATGACTGTAGCTTTGTAGTATTATCTGAAGAGAGGAAGGGTGATTCCTCCAGCTCCATTCTTCTTTCTCAAGACTGCTTTGGCTATTCGGGGTCTTTTGTGTTTCCAAATGAATTGTGAAATTTTTGTCCTAGTTCTGTGAAAAATGCCATTGGTAATTCGATAGGGATCACATGGAATCTGTATATTGCATCTGGTAGAATAGTCATTTTCACAATATTGATTCTTCCTACCCAGGAACATGGAATATCTCTCCACCTGTTTTTTTAATCTTTGATTTCTTTCATCAGTGTCTTATAATTTTCTGTATACAGGATACAGTTCTTTTGTCTCCTTGGGTAGGTTTATTCCTATATATTTTATTCTTTTTGTTGCAATGGTGAATAGGATTGATTCCTTAATTTCTTTTCCTGATTTTTCATTGTTCGTGTATAGGGATGCAAGTGATTTCTGTGTATTGATTTTGTATCCTGCAACATTGCTAAATTCACTGATTAGCTCTAGTAATTTTCTGATAGTATCTTTAGGGTTTTCTATGTATAGTATCATGTCATCTGCAAACAGTGAGAGCTTTACTTCTTCTTTTCCAGTCTGGATTCCTTTTATTTCTTTTTCTTCTCTGATTGCTGTAGCTAGGACTTCCAAAACTATGTTGAATAATAGTGGTGAGAGCATCTTTTAATGTACCTGTTGGCCATCTGGGCTTCCCTGGTGGCTCAGAAGTAAAGAATCTGCCTGCGATGTGAGAGACCTGGGTTTGATCCTTAGGTTGGGAAGATCCGCTGGAGAAGGGAATGGCAACCCACTCCAGTATTCTTGCCTGGAGAAGTCCATGGACAGAGAAGCCTGGCCAGCTACAGTCCATGGAGTCTGCAAAGAGTCAGACACAAGTGAGCGAGTAACACTGGTCATCTGTATGTCTTTGGGGAAATTTCTATTCGGATCCTCTGCCCAGTTTTAATGGCACTATTCACTTTTCTGCTCTTGAGTTGTATGAGGTTTTTATATATATTCTATTTCTTCCTTCAGGTGATCTTCCCTACCCAGGGGTCAAACCTGGGTCTCCTGAGTTTCAGGCAGATTCTTTACCATCTGAGCCACCAGGGAAGTTCCCATATTTTTTTTTTGGATATTAGCCCCTTATCAGATATATGACATGCACGTATTTTCACCCATTTAATAGTTGCCTTTTCATTTCATTGATGGTTTCCTTTGCTGGGCAGAGGCCTTTTAGTTTAATATAGCCCTGCTTGCTTATTTTTTGCTTTTGTTCCTTTGCTTTTGGTGTCAGAACCTCCTGACTTCTTCTGTGACCATGCATAGGAGCATACCAATCACTCTAATTCTGCCTTATCTTAGCAGGGTCAGGAGATTTCCTTAAACATTCTTATAGTCCTCAAATATGTATGTGTGGCCTTTGTGTTGTGGCCCAAAGGATAATTTCTCATAGGGATCTATTTATTTACCTACTCTCTTTCTTTCCTTAATGAACTGTTAAGCCTCAGAAATCACCAGTTATGCAGGGCAGCTTGAGAGACCTGGTATCTCACAGTGGGGCATTTAGTCATCTAGTATCAGGGAGGCAATGAAAAGATGAAGAGAGCATGCAGTTCCTCTAGTATATGCCAGGAAGACTCTCATCTATTGGCTTGACATAGGCTTCTTACAGCCACCTGATATGCCATACAGCACCATCACGCACCACACCACATGGCCTAGTACACTCACTTGCATCGGCTGGAGTCACCTGCAGAAGTTTCTTTTCCTATAAGGCTGTGTATTGTTCATGGACCTAGAAACTCAAAACATTATTCCTGCATCGGGGATGTCTGAATTATCTCACAAGCCAATAAAATGGAGGAATACAGATCCAAAAATTGGTTATTTAGTGTTATTCATAAGGCCTTCCAGTTCACCTTTGAAAGCAATTTCCTGTACGTACTCATATAGGGTTGATTTTGAATTAATTGCATGGTGGTAGGAAAGAGACGGAGAAGGCAATGGCACCCCACTCCAGTACTCTTGCCTGAAAAATCCCAAGGACAGCGGAGCCTGGTAGGCTGCAGTCCATGGGGTCGCTGAGGGTCGGGCACAACTGAACGACTTCACTTTCATTTTTCACTTTCCCGCTTTGGAGAAGGAAATGGCAACCCACTCCAGTGTTCTTGCCTGGAGAAACCCAGGGACGGGGGAGCCTGCTGGGCTGCCCTCTGTGGGGTCGCACAGAGTCGGACACAACTGAAGTGACTTAGCAGCAGCAGCAGGAAAGAGAAGGGGGCAGAGATCGATTCTGATTGCGTATGGGTTGATACTTATTGCTCATAGATGATGAGAACATGCAGTATCTCTGTATTATTTTTCAACTTCCATGTGTTTTGATCATTGTCATGATGTTTGTGAAATGCAATCTGTTTGGCGAGAAGCTACAAGGTCAGGCCCTTGTGCACATGAAGTGCTCTTTTAGCTCATTAGTCTCTGGAGAGCAAGAAAACAAACCTCATAGTGCACAATGTGCATCAGCGAGACGGGGTCAGAGGTGCTCTGGAGATGCAGTTTCATCCTAAACTTTGGGATTTGTTGAAAGATATTGAGAGAAGAATGGAATGGCTATATTTATGAACCACATTATCTAGGAGAAGGAGGGTGAACTTGGCATTGGTTGGGGTGGGGCTGAAAACCTGGGAGTGGGTAGACAGTGACAGGAAACTTGTAGAGAGTCAACAGCAACATAAGTTGTATCTAAACCAAAGCAAGGCTGATGGGGGATGGATTCAAGAAACAACAGGAAGTGGAGTCTTACTAACTGGATGCATGAGGGAGAAGGACACAGCCAGTAAAGAGACGACTCCTGATTTTGGAGTGGATGGTGGTGACACCACACAAGATAGGGAACCAAAAAAGAAAAGAAGGTATTTTGGGTTTTTAGAAAAGACAAATTCAACTTGGAACAGTTTGACTATGAACACTTGAGTGTGCCAAAAGCAGCTAGATCTCTGATGAGAATCTGCTTGGTTACCACTAAGGGTTGGTTCTTGATATTGCAGGGTAATGAACTCATTTTTGCAAGAGTCAAAAATTAAGATATACTCACCAGAGACTGATATCCTGATATACTCACCATTCTACAAGCTAGAATGCCAATCAGAACTACAGTGGGAACTACAATGGTCAGGGTAAAATACCAACACGAATTAGAAAGCAGAAAGTATTCTTGAGGGATAGTGATGCCAGAACAGATGTATTTTAACTGGGGACCTCAGAAGCCCCAGGTGAAAAATAATAGTCTGCAGTTCCATAAATCTTCCAGAGGAAAACAATGTGGCTGACTTTGCAGGTTTTAGTCCTCTGTGGCATAAAAGGCTGAGCAAATCCGTATGCTCCATGGAGCACACAGGTGATGGAAAAGCATAGATAGGGATTGGTGGAGGCAGAGGGCAGAACCGAGGGAGGGCAGGAATCTAGCGGAGCTCTCAGCCTTCAGTTGCCCTCCCAGCGGCCCCCCTCGCCGCACCCGGGAGGAGAGGCAGTAGCACCAACTGGCTTGCTCCTGTGGCTGCGGGAGGCCAAAGGTTCAGGTACACCAAAGAGATAGCAGGGGGAGGCTGTGAGGGGTTTCAGCTGTAGTACACCCTGAAAGTCGCAGGGCGGCTTTGTCTTTCCCAAATCCAGGGAAGGTTGATGAATAGAATCCCTTCCATTTCCTGTGTTCTTTTTTGTTCCTTTGGATCTCGGCTACCCACTCTGTGCAGCTGAGGGCAAGCAGATGAGAACTGGGTGAAGGAGCTACAGATGAGGCAGAAGGAGTGAGTTGTTTCCGGATGGTGCGCAGTGGAGGCGCCCCCGCAGCCGGGTTCACACAGAAGCTGCCACCCACCGAACCCGTCCCAGGACAAGCCAGGCCCTTACCCATGCTCGCGGCCGCACTGGACCCACGACAGTCGCCAGGTGGGTGCTACCCACGCCAATCTGACCAGTCACGAAGCTGCGGCTCAGAAAGGCCGAGTGGCCTGCCCTGGTTAAGTGGTAGAGCTGCTGTGTCTAAATAGAGAGTTTATGCCCTTGACCCTGATGCGGTGCTGCGTTTTGACGTCCTGAGACTAAGCAGCTCTTCTGACCAGCTCAGAATCAAGCTGATCACTAACGAGACGGGTCCTCATGGATAGACCGCTTCTGCGTTTCAGCCACTGTGCTCAGTGTCCACTGATTGATGAGATGTGGATGGCCAACACAACACCCCCTGGTTTTCTGATATAATTCAAAGAATCCACCAGTAGATGGCGCAGCTCCACTGGGTTTTCGAGTTATACGAGGCTCTGCACACTCACGTTGACATATATTCCTCCCACGCCCTTCGTGTGTCCCAAGGCCTCTCTTCTCTTTCTTATCTTGCCCTTATCAAAACTGGCTGTGCACGGATGACTGTCCCTGTCGCTGAAGGCCTTGGCAACACAACACCTTTAGGGCTTTCTGATGTAGTTCAAGGAATCAACCAGCAGGTGGCGCTGCTCCACGCAGAAATCGGAAGAATGTAATCGCTTCCTGCTGCTGCTGCTGCTGCTGCTAAGTCGCTTCAGTCGTGTCTGACTCTGTGCGACCCCATAGATGGCAGCCCACCAGGCCCCACCGTCTCTGGGATTCTCCAGGCAAGAACACTGGAGTGGGTTGCCATTTCCTCCTCCAGTGCATGAAAGTAAAAAGTGAAAAGTGAAAGTGAAGTCGCTCAGTCGTGTCCGACTCTTAGCGACCCCATGGACTGCAGCCTACCAGGCTCCTCCGTCCATGGGATTTTCCAGGCAAGAGTACTGGTGTGGGGTGCCATTGCGGTTCTTAAGTTATTTATTTTGGCTGTGCTGGGTCTTTTCTCTGGCTACAGCCAGCCAGGGCTACTCTTGGTTTCAGTACGTGGGCTTTTCATTGCCGTGGCTTCTCTTGTTTCGAAGCACAGGCTCTAGGGCCAGAAGGCTTCAACAGTTGTGGCTACCGGGCTTCCTTGCTCTGTGACAAGTGGGATCTTCCTGGACCAGAGATGGAAGCCTTGTGCAGTGAACTGGCAGGATAATTCTCAACTACTGAACCATCAAGGCAGCACTGGAAGGTGAAATCTTAACTGCTGGATAACCAAGGAAGTCTCACAAGTCATGGATTTAGATGCAAGGACATATGACAGGGGCTTGGTTGCAGAAACAAGACATGAACTTGTCCCCTGGGACCAGAGGGGAATCTGCCACAGGGTGCAACTGATCAGAATCGTGCAGAAAAGCCTGAGCTGAAAGTCAGGAAACCTGGATGCTAATCTTGGCTCTCCCACCCAGTAGTTTTATGGTTTCTGGGTACATCACTGTAAGTCCTTTTTTAGTTCATTTAAAATACAGTTTACTTATGTCAACCTCTCGACTCTCAAGATATCAGGGAGTAGTGCTTTTCAAACTCTAATGTGCACTGGAATCACCAGTTATTATGAAAGTGTAAGTCCTAATTCAATAGGCCTGTGGTGGAGGCCTGAGAGTGACAAGTTCCCAGGTGATACTCATGCTGCTGGTCCCTGGACCACACTTTGAGTAGCAGGCAAGCGTCCACTACAGAAGTGGCTCAAGGGCTCTCACTGCTGGTGTGGAGGCCAGAGGCAGGACTCTAGTCACCAGCCCCTCCCCAGCTTCAGCAAGAGCAGCTTGTCTTTTGATGTCCTGAGACTGAGCAGCTCTTCTGACCAGCTCTGAATCAAGCTGATCACTAACAAAGACGGGGTCTTGTGTACAGACCACTTCCACGAGTCAGTCACCGTGCTCAGTGTTCAGTGATTGATGTGTATTGGTTCACATGTTCCTCAGAGAACCACGGAATTACTCACCATCTCGCAGATGAAGTGAACGACAGAGAATCTGAATGTGCTCAGTCGCTCAGTCCTGTCTTACCCTTTATGACCCCCCATGGACTATAGCCCGCTAGGCTCCTCTGTCCTTGAAATTCTCCAGGCAAGAATGCTGGAGTGGGTAGCCATTCCATTCTCCAGGGGATTTTCCTGACCCAGGGATCGAACCCACCTCTCAAGTGGGTTTCAAGCAGATTCTTTACCACTCAGCCACCAGGGAAGCCCAGAGAGTCTGAAGGACCTGGCCAAAGTGACTCCGCTCAAGAGTCTGGGTTCGAACCCAGCTAGTTTCCCCTCCCAAGTCTGCTCCAAGAACCATGTGCCTGGTGTACAAAAGGTAATGACAATTTCCAGTACCGCTGGTGTTCTGAAAAGTCCCTGGTGACTTAAGGGGGTACCCTGCATCCCAGATGTATTTGCAAATCTTGTGGTGTGCATAGAAATCTGAAGCACATAGTCAGTTCATAGATTCTTATTTGCTCAAGATCTTGCACCTCCTATAACTTGAAAACCTGTATATCTCGTCCTCATGGTTTGTTCATTACAGAAAGCAAATTCTGCCAAAACTTGGTGAAGGCTCCATGCTCCAGTCCAAGGCTGGCCAGTGCTGGTGGCTGCCTTGAACTATATCACAAACCCTGTGGGTATTGTGTGACCAAGAACTTCACTGACAGAAGCAGTCATGCATATACAGTCAGTTTTGTTTTTTAAATTGAAGTACAGCTGATATACAATATTGCGTTAGTTTTAGGAGCAGAGCAAAGTGATTCGGTTTTATATATGTATATTCTTTTTAAAATTTTTCTGAGTTATTAGAAAATAGTGAATATCGTTCCCTATGCTTTACAGTAAATCCTTGTTTATTTTATGTATAGTAGTGTGTATACGGGAGAAGGCGATGGCACCCCACTCCAGTACTCTTGCCTGGAAAATCCCATGGATGGAGGAGCCTAGTAGGCTGCAGTCCATGGGGTCACGAAGAGTCGGACACGACTGAGTGATTTCACTTTCACTTTTAACTTTCATGCATTGGAGAAGGAAATGGCAACCCACTCCAGTGTTCTTGCCTGGAGAATCCCAGGGACGGCGGGGCCTGGTGGGCTGCCATCTATGGGGTCACATAGAGTCGGACATGCCTGAAGCGAGTTAGCAGCAGCAGCAGTGTGTATACATTAATACCATACTCCTAATTTATCAAGGGTTTAATTTCCAAAATATACAAACAAATCAGGAAACTCAATATAAGAAAATGAAAAAAATGGGCAGAAAACTAAACAGACATTTCTAAAAAAAAAGACATAGATGCTAAGGGGATGAGAAGAGAGGTCTTGGGGCACAGAAAGGGAGTTGGAGGAATGGGTGTCAAGATGAGGTTGTAGAGCCTCTGCTTTAGCCATATGACTGGGATTCCCAGGGTGACAGAGACTGGCTTTCTGTTAAATTTGACCTTGGGGAAAGGGCGCCCGGCAGGGCAAGGTCAAACTGCAGTATTTCGCAGGCGGCATGTACATGGAGAGCTGCCATCATCATGAAGTCATAGAAAATGAGAAAACAGAAACCTAGAGAAAATAGTCTACTGGTCTCAAAACATCAAAGAGAACTGAGATGTTGCTTCCCTGGGGCCTGCACTACTGTGCCTGTAGGCCAGGAAACGGGTGCAGCGAGGCACGGTGCCATGCCCACATGCCCAGCGCTGGTGATCCGTGGAGCTGGAACCCACCCGGCCGTTCATTCCTGGGCTGGGGCTCTGCCCTCTGTACTCCTGGGTGCAAAACCCTGTGGTAGAGAGAGGTAGGAAAAGCAGGATGGAGAACACTCCACGGGGTCTGGGTTAAGGATGTGCACAACATCTGAATAAAAAATGCTTTAAAAAGTGCTCAGATCTGCCGTGGTATTCACCTGGAAACAACTTTCGATAAGACTTTCCAGAAAAATTGCCTCGAGAACATCGATGGAATTACCTTCCAGTTGTGTCTGGGGCATTCACTGGAATTCCTGCCACATGTGTCCTGACATTTCTTTTTAATCTACACCATGTAAAAATGCAATCTTTGGCTGCCAGTCTCTGGGAACTGGGCAAGTCACCTATGGCTCTGCTGGTCTGGGTGGCCAGGCTGCTCTGAGTTAACCTCGGACCTGGAGCTGGCCGTAGCAACGACACCCCAGATTACTTCCTGGGTACACGAGGGGTCGCATTCCTCCTGACTGAACCCTCCCATGAGCCCTGCACCTATTATGCTCTCACATGGTCTGTGTGGGCTCCTCTGACTGGTCCATGGGTTCGGTGCTCAGGGCCTACTTTGGGGTCAGGCGTGGAGAGGAGCCCAGGAAATATGTCTTGCCAAATGAGCGGCTGAGGGTCTCTGAAGAATTGCCTTCCCTGAGGCCCTCTGGGTGCCACTGTGACCCCATTATCAGGGTGAATGTTAATGAGCTACAGGGGATGTGTGGCATAAATTGGGGTGTGGGAGGCAGGGGAAGGAGGGATTCCTGAGGAGACCTTGGATTTCTGGGTAAGGGGTGTTGTGGGTGGATGAGCAGTGGCGGTTGCTGCAGATGGACCCTGTGGTGGCCACAGAGAGGGAGGGCTGTCATGGCAGCCACTGAGGGAAGCCTCGAGAAAGGCTTGGTGACCAGGCAAGGGAGAAGCTGGCCTGAGGTAGCCTTGGGGACCGCTCTGCAGAAGAGGCAGAGGCTCCCAGGCTCAGCCTGGTTCCCAGTGCTGAGGTGGAACACAGCCTCAAGATAATCAGGAGCTTCTGCCACTGTCAGCGGGGCAGTGGGGAGTGAGATTGTCTCTGAGTGCGCAGGGTTGGGGGGGATACCCAGTGCCTTGGTGGGGAGCTGTGGCTCATGGAGGCCTACTGTTTGTGGAGGTTGGGAAAGTCAGTCATAGGCCCCCGGAGGCACTCTGGCCAGAGGGGAAGCCCCACCATGCTGGCTTTCATGGGTAGGCACTGTCTGGGCATCTTCCTCCTGCCTGGTTGGGTGTGGGGGGCAGCAGAAGGACTGGAATGGGCCTCCCTGGAGGGGCTGGGCAAGTGGGTGCAGGGAGCTGAGAGCTGGACGGGGTGCAGGGTGTAGGCTCAGAAGCAGCCTCAGGCCCAGGACAATCATGGGTGCCAAGAAGGAGACCCAGAGGCAGCGAGAACACTGGGCCAGAAGCCACAGGCTGTGCCTGGGCCCAGATGCTGAGTGAGCCCTTAGCTCAGGGTGGTGGAAGTGAAGGAGCAGAGCAGGAGGTGGCAGGAAAGACACAGCAGGAGAGGTCTGGCTGAGACCAGAGGCTGAGGCTAAGGAGGGAGGGCAGACAATCATCTCTTGGGGGGGCTGAGGGTGCCCAGATAAGGGCTGGGGAGGCTGAGTGCTCTTCCTCCCTGCCTGGGTAGGTGAGTGCAGGTGTGGAGGTGGGGTCTGAGCTGGATCCTGGTCTAAGGGTGGGCAGAGTCAGGAGGCAGACAGGGAGGATGGGGAGCAGAGAATGAGTCCCTCCAGTGGGGTGACAGGACCCTCAGGGAATGTCAGGGCCAGGCCTTAAGATCTGCCAGTAGCTCAGAGCCTTGGTCCTGTCGTGGGACTCTGCTTCAGCACAGGTCTCAGCCACCCCACGACCTGATGTTTCTGTTTCTGTGTGCAGAAGAGGGCCCTACCTTCCTTCCTCTGAGGTGGGTGATGTGCTCCTCTGCAGGCCTCCCTCCCCTAGCCTCTGACCACCACCCCCCGTCCCTCTGCAGCAGTCTCGGAGTCCCCACCCCAGGCCCTGTGATGGGACAGCTTGAGTCTAAGGTGGAGGGAAGGGAAGCTGGTCTCTGGTCCCCAACATTGATTTTCTTCAAAACTGGGCATCAACCTGGCCGCCAGGGAAGCGATGGGTCCCTGCCACCTGCTGCTGCAGAGGGGCCTCCGGGTGACACAAAATGATCTGCAGACGGTCCATTTCACCTCACCTACCCCAGCCCATCCTTGGGGTTCAACTGAATTAAGTGCTTTCTAACACCAGGCTTTAAAATAAAGAAAACGCTTAGCTGTCTGGTTATTCAAATAGTTTGTGAATGGGACAAACTGGGACAATCGCTACCTCTTAGGCCAGGCCCGTGCTGCTGACTTCTCATCACGGGAGCAGCGCTCAAGTCAGGGCCTGTCTCAGGGCATCTTCTGAACAGGCCACCATCCCTGCCATGACCCCACCCACTTATAGCCCTCAGGATGCTCCCCTGCCCCAGCTTCTGGCCACCAGAGTAGGGTGCGCTCACCCCCAGCCCCTCTCCTCCAAGGGGGCACCACACCAGAAACAAGAGGCCTCCAGTTTTTATTTTATTCAATTCAAAGAATATTTTTTATTAACTTAGACAGACACAAGATTTGACAACACTGGAAACAAGAACATTTCTCTGACCAGACTGCGCTGACTGGTGCAGAGTTCATCACACACAGAAAAGGAACAGTGGTCTTATTCAAGTCAGTGATTGTGTGTAAGCTCCACTGCCTGAAAAACAGACTGCAAATAAAGTGCAAAGAGAGCAGCAGGGGCCCACTCGGGAGATGAGGAAGAGGCGGGAGAGCAGAAGCAGCAAACGACTCAAGATCAAAACGGTAAGAAGAGCAGTGGCAGGAGCACGTGCTGAGGACGTGTCCCCGCCCCTCCCACGGCCAACATCTTCGGGGGCGGACAGCCCCAGCCAGAGCCCCACAAGGAGCGGGGATTCTCTGCAGGTGATGAGGGGTCTCTGAACCCGGGGCCCTGACTCCAACATACTTTCTCCACTTTGGGAAGCAGCCTCCCAGGGCCTAGGCAGCTCCAACAGAGCCACAAGCCCGGGAAGGACAGGGAGCCCGTCCTGCACTGCACACCAGCTAAACAGCTCTGCACCCTCTGCAGCACATAGTCACTTGTGTGTGCACAAGCAATCACACACTTGTGCACAGGCACACACCCATTCACAAATGCACACTGACACGTGTATTCACACACTTACACACTCCCATCCGCACATTCATACACAAACATTTGCGCATTCATGCATCTGTACTCATACCCACACACTCATCCACACACCCCCTCACACACTCATACACTCAAACCCTCATGCATGTGCATACATACTCGCACATATATGCCCACGCACATCCCCACACTCACACATGCACTCAACATGCGCGCTCACACACACATTCACACACAGGCACGCACATATTAAGTAAAGACCCTCCCTAGTGCCCTCCTCAGGTCCTCTCAGGCTGGCCCAGGAAGAGGCTGAGGTTGGGGATCCAGTCACCCAGAGGGTGAGATCCGAACTTGAAAAGGGCACATTTACGCATCAGCCCCAAGGAGGCCCTTGGTCCTCCGCTCCTCTCCTCCCCTGCAGCCCATGTCACAGTCTCTCGGAACTCCAGGGATGAAGTCCAAAGGCTGGCAGTCTCCCGGAAGTGGTCCTGGAGGGACACAGTTGGGGTGGAGGAGAGGCCACCAGGACCAGGGGTTTCCAGGCAACTTGGCACAAGGGAGGAAGCCACCAGCGCCCTTCCGTCTGTGGGAATCTGCGGGGGGCATGTGGTAGCCCGGGTGCAGCCTCAGGCCTCGGGGTGAGGCAGGGAGAGCTCTTCAGCTGGGACCTGGGTGGCTGAGAAGGGCACATGGTGTGAGGCTCAGCCCCTCTGTCCCAGGGGCAACCAGGCTGCTGTGGTTCTTAGTCCCAGGAACTGAGGACCAGGACCGCGAGCAATCAGTGAGGGGGCAGATGTGGATCTGGGATGGGGGTGAGGGCCAGGGCCCTCCCGGCTCCCCTCAGTGCCGCTCCTGGTGCACCAGTCAGCAGCTCAGCCAGGACCGCTGCAGGCCCATCCAGAGCAGATGCTCCTGTGTGATCCTAGCAGGAGGGGCAGCCTGGAGACAGAGACATGGGGTCATGTGTGGGTCTCAGCTCCACCCCACCCACTTGTATCCCTTCCCTCCTATTACACTCGGCCCCAGAAGCCGGCCAACACCCCCACCCAAGCTGAGAGGCCTGTGCCACTCAACACCAAGGAACCCCTGGTTAAGCCTTGGGTGGGGCTTGGGTTGGGGTGGGGAGGTCTGACTGTGTGTGAGGACCTTGCTCCCCAGGGGGTTCTGGGATTCATCTCTCCTGTGACCATCTCAGCTTAGACTGTCCCCTGGTTCTTCCCTGTGACTTGCTCTCACCTTCCCTACCACGGGCCTTTCTCTCTAGATCTCTTGGGAGCCTGTGCTCCCCTCCCCCATCCCACTGTGCCAGGTCTCCCAGAGACTGGGGGGCAGGTGGGGAATGCAGGCCCGGAGGCAGGTTCAGCTCCCTCACTTCTGATCTATGTGACAAGGGCAAATGTCTCCCTTCCCAGAGCCCAGCAGGTGGGGAGAACAGAGCTCCACCAGAGTGTCTCTAGCGCCATCCTTCCTCCCCCATGCCAGTACTGGATCACCAGGCCACCCCTCCCCTCGGGCTCTCCACCTGGAAGGCCCTGCCTCTCCTCGAGGGGTCAGGCCCTTCTCTTGGGCGCTCCCCAGGCAACTCTAGGGTCAGGGGTGCCCCAGGCAGGGATTTGATTCTCTTGACCACAGAAGGGGCAGTTCACCTTCTATAACACCAGTTCTTGCAAGAAAAACATGGGGACTTGAGAGTTGCCTCCTCACCCAAAGACGTCCCTGTCTCCCCAACTGTCGCCTACCCTACAAGCCTCTTCTCCATCTGCTCTCCCATCCCAGCCTGACAGCTGCCCTCCACTCAAGGAGACCCCCACTTTCCCAAATCCTTTGGGACACAGGGGCTGCTTGAGGCTGTCCAGGACTGGAGCAGCGCATTCTGTGGCACCAGGAGGGCACTGATAGGAGGTGGAGGGAGCGTGGCTGAGATGGGGCAGGGCTGGGAGGAACACGTCTTTCCCACTCTTCCCTGTCCCCTGATGCAAAGCTTTGGAAGGTGGAGAGGAGCAAGAGAGACAGCAGGAGCAGGCAGAGAGCAGTCCCAGAGACCCGCCAGGAGGAAGTCTTGTGAAGGGCTGAGAAAGCGACAGACCTGGGCTTGGGCCAAGAACACAACCATCCATCCAGGCTGCCTCTCGAGGGGTGGAGGACAAGAGGGCCAGCATCCGCTCTCTTCTAGGGCTTTCCAGGCCTCTCCAGGGCCATTTCCCTCTATTCCCCCGTGTTCAGGTGACACTACCGGGGCCGTGGGCCGAGGTGATCGGCTGATCCTCGGAGATGCCCAGGCAGCTGCCCCTCATCCCCATCTTGGATATATGACAAGGGAGTCCAGAGGGCCTGCATGCACCCTGCCTTGTCTGCTCTCGGCCAGGCAGCTTTCCAGGCTGGTTTCCTCAGGTCCCTTCCTCGTCTCCCCAAGCCGCCCGGCAGCCTGGACATCTAGATGTCATGGCCACCACCTCCCTCCAGCCCGCAAGTCCAACCTCTGGCCTCCTACCTTTTCGGTCGGGGTCAGTCATTCATGTTCCTACTGAAGAATTTCTTCCTTCTGCTCCCCCCTTCGGCCAAAGTGAGGCAACAGGTCGGCTGCACTCAGATAATTTTCTCGAGTTCGATGCAAAGGGCCCGTTTTGAGAGTTTCAGTGCAGTTCGTCACCGGTCGCGAAGTGGCTGGCCAGAGCTGGGGCTCGGTGGCTGCGTCGCCCGCGGAGGTCTAGGGCCCGGAGGCCTGATCCGCCCCTTCCTCGTCCCCCGGAGCGTCCTGGCGGCCCCCGGCCCAGTGATCCTTCATGCTGATGCCCCTGCCGTCGCGGCCGGGCAGAGGTAGTAGCGGGCGTTCACTCGATCCTCACCTGCAGGCGCACGTTGAGCATCACCGAGGCCACGATGTAGAAATAGGGGAAGTTCATGCGCAGACGCCAGGCCAGGTCGAAGAAGGTGATCAACGTGCGCGTGAGCCCCTTGCAGAAGGCACCGTACGAGCCGCGGATCGCGGCTGAGCGCGCCAGCCGCACTGCCACGCCCGACAGGGCCGCCGCTGCCGCCGCCGCAGACAGAGCCCCCGACGCCGCCATGGGCCCGGGCCGGCGCGGGCCCCGCGGACCGACCGCAGCACGAGCTGGCGGACAGGTGGACGCGAGGCCTGGAGCCGGGGGCCAACAGCAGTCGCGTCCCACTCCGCCCTGTTCCGCCGCGCCCCGCCTTCAGTCTCCCCTCAGGGGCTGGGCTCCCGCTGACTCCTCCGCCACAGCCAAGGCCCCACCTGAGCTGCCTAGGGACAGCTCCGCCCCCTCGCCTGCACGCACTTTGGCGACCGCCTGCGCAGCTCCGCCCCTAGCATGGCCCTGCCCCTTGCCGGGTACCACGGAGCTGCTGCCAACGACTCAGCCCCACCCCCGGTACCCGCCCCTCCGAGAAGCCCCGCCTCCTCCCGGACTCCCAAGAGAGCCGGAGGGCCTGAAAGCTTTTTTTGTCAAGGGCTGCCTGCCCTCCTGGGATCCTTTGGCAGAATGCGCTATTCTGCAAGGAAGGCCCACCCGGAGCTCTTTACCCGTTTACACCATCCCCTTTCCCTCACTGTCTCCGCAGAAAATCTGGCCAGCTAGCCACTGTACTTTTAATTCATGTTTTTTTCTGGTAACTCTGCACTGTGGAATTGCACCAAACCTACATGCTCATTTTTCCCCCGTTCATGTGTATTTCGTGAATGCTCCTTTACCCCATTGTCCTTACCTTTCATCCCATGGTGATTTCTATGCACTCCTCTTTGTCTTTGCCCTGGATGCTGCGCAAGGTCTTCTCAGGTATACATTTGTCCTCATTCATTGCTTTTTATCTGCTGTTGGGTTTTAAAGCCCTTTCGTGGTTTCATCTAATCTTTTTCTAAACCAAATCCAATTCAAACTCCATGACATTTTCAGAATTATTGAAATGTGCTTGCTTCATTGTAGTCAGGACTTTCAAAAAGCCGTCTGCAAAAGCTGATTCATGAAGATTTCATCCCAGTTTTCACAAGGAGGGCTGACTAATTCCTCTCAGAATGCCTGTTCACAGTCATACTGAATATCTCTGTGACATCTGTATAAATGTTTAAGAAACCCAGCAGATTCATATACACTGATTGAGCAGTTGTCCTGGAGAAGAGAGAGTTTGAGAGGCACTAGGTTATTGGAGCACAACAATATAACCATGCATGAATAAGAATGCATAAAAAAAATCAGGGTAGATAAATGTCACATTATTGAACATCATTTACTCTGGTTAAGGAAGTAGGAAGAGAGACATACCTTTTGTCTTTCGTGTATATGTATGTATATCCATTTGTGTATCTGTAACTATTACTTGTATAATACAACAAAAATCTTTGAAAAAGAGGGGGCCATATGAATATAGACTTAAGCTACATAGAAACCTTTTTTTTTTTTCCTAGACTGGATCCTGCCTCATTCATGTGCAGAGCCTGTTCCCTCCAATCATTTCTGAAACCTCTTCTTGGCCACATCTCATTTATTTTTAGCATTTTATTTTGAAATAATAATAGACTCAGGGAAGTTGCACAAATAGCACAAAAAAGACCTTGTGCCTTTTACCCACGTTCCCCAGTGGTGACATTTTCTATAGATGCAGTATAATATTAAAACTAGGAAACTGACACAGGTATATTACTCTTGACTAGACTAAAGGCCCAATTCGGATTTCTCCATTTTTCTAACCTGCATTAATTTGTGTGTATGTGTGCCTGTATCGCTCTAGCAATTTTATCCCATGTCAGGATTCATGCAACCACCACTATGATCAAGATACAAAAATATTCCACCACCACAAAAGAACTGATTTGAGCCACCTCTTTGTACTTACTCAGCAACCCTATACATATTTTGTTAGAGTTTCATCTATTTCATTTCCTTTAGAATGGCTGTAAATGGTACTGTGTGCTTAATTTTGGTTTCCACATGTTCACTTTTCATATACAGAATGCAATTATTTTTAAAATTTATGTATTTGGCTGCACCAAGGTCTTAGTTGTGGCACACAGGATCTTCCATCTTCGTTGTGGCATGTGGGATCTAATTCCCTACCCAGGGATAGAAACTGAGTCCCCCTGTGCTGGGAGATCAGGGTCTTAGCTACTGAACCACCAGGGAAGTCCCTGCAATTGAATTTTTAATGAAACTTTTTATTTAGAGATAACTGTAGATTTACATACAGTTGCAAGAAAAAAATAGATCCCGCGTACATTTTACCCAATTTTCCACAGTTTTCCACATCTTTCAAAACTGCAGTATGGTGCAATATCAAAATCAGGACATTGACACAATCTACCTATCTTGTTCAAATTTCCCCAATTTACTTTTTCGTTTGTGTGTGTGTGTTTGTGAATTGTTCTATGCAGTTTTATCACATATGTGCGTTCATGCATCCACCATCACAGTCAAGATACAGAACAGTTTCATAACTCTAAGGATCCCTCATGTTGCCCTTTTTTTTGACCACACCCACTTCTCTCCTGTTCGCCTTCCTTAATGCTTCACAACCACTAACCTGCTGTCTATTTCTATAATTTAGTCTTTTTGAGAATGTTGTAAAAATGGAATCTTATGGGATGTAACTTTTTGGGATTGGGTTTTTTTTTTTCTTTTACTTTGGAGATTGGCTTTTTCACTCAATCTGGGGCTTTTTTTCTCATTCTTCTTTGGAGAGTCATCCAAGTTGCTGGAAATGTCAAGTGTCAGTAGTTCACTGCTTTTATTGCTAAGTTAGTATTCCTTCGCATGGTTGCACCAGAATTTGTATACCTCCTACGCAAGAAGGACGCCAGGGTTTCCAGTTTGGAACTATTAGGGATAAAGCTGCTGTGAATATTTGTTCACTGATTATTGCGTGAACAAAATTTTCTCTTTATCTGGGATAAATGCCCAAGAGTACAATTTCTGAGCTGTATGGTAAGTGCCTGTTTAGTTTCATAAGATTCAGTTAAAATTTCCAATGTGGCTGTAACATTTTACACTCTCAGTCAGCAATTTCTGAATATATTGTTTCTCTACGTCCTTGTCAGCCTTTGATGTTATCACTATTTTTAAAAATTTTAGCCATTATGATAGGTGTATTGTGATATCTTATTGTGGTTTTAATTTATATTGGGGTTAGCCGAAAAGTTAATTGAAACTTTTTGGCTAACCCAATATTTCCCTTATGGCTAATAATGGCGAAAATCTTTTTATGTGCTTATTTTCTATCTGTATATTGTCTTTGTGCATGCACGCTAAGTCGCTTCAGTTGTGTCTGACTCTTTACGACCCTATGGACTGTAGCCTGCCAGGCTCCTCTGTCCATGGGATTCTCCTGGCAAGAATACTGGAGTGGGTTGCCATGCCCTCCTCCAGGGAATCTTCCCTACTCATGGATCAAACCCTCATCTCTTATGGCTCCTGCATTGGCAAGTGGGTTCTTTAAAACTAGCGCCACCTGGGAAACCCCATATATCCTCTTTAGTTAAATGTCTTGTCATGTTCTAATTGAACTGCTTGTTTTTATTATTAAGTTTTGTGAGTTCTATATAATATATTCTAGATATGACTCTTTTGTTGGATAGATGGTTTGCAAATATTTTTCCACCCAATCTGTAGTTTGTATTTTCATTCTGTTAACAAGGGCTTTCTCACAGCAAAATTTTTAATTTGATGAGGTCCAATTTATTTATGGACCATGGCTCTGGTATTATATGTCAGAACTTTTTGCCAGGCCTTAGGTCTCAAAGATATTCTCCTATGTTTTCTTTTAAAGTTTTTAAAGTTTTATTTCACATTTAAGTCTGTGGTCCATTTTGAGTTAATATTTATGCAGGGTTTGGAGGTTTAAATCCAGGTTCAATTTTTGACTAAAAATGCCCAATTGCTAGAGCACAGTTTGTTTAAAAAAGCTATCCTTCCTCCCTTGAATTTTTTTTCTTTCATCTTTGTCAAAAACCAGTGGAGCATATTTCTCTGGGTCTATTTTGATGTTCTCTCTTCTGTTGCTTTGGTCTGTGTATCTATCCATCCTCTCTCCAATATCACACTATTTTGATTACTGTAGCTATAGAGTATATGTTACTATTGGTTAGAGTGATTCCTCACACTTTATTTTTCTTCTTCAACATTTATTTAGCTATTCTAGGGCTGGTGCTCATCTGTACAAATTTTAGGATAAACTTGTCTATGGGTACAAAACGCTTGCTAGAAAGTGTTAAACTTACAGATCAGTTTGGGTGAGAACGGACATCATTTACATGTTTAATATTTCAGTCCATGGACACAGTTGTTATTGTTGCTGTTCAGTCGCTAAGTCACGTCCAGCTCTTTGCAACTCCATGAACTGCAGCAGGCCAGGTTCCCTGTCCTTCACCATCTCCCAGAGTTTTCTCAAACTCAAGTCCATTGCATCGGTGATGCCATCCAACCATCTCATCCTCTGTCATCCCCTTCTCCTCCTGCCTTAAACCTTTTCAAGTATCAGGGTCTTTTCCAAATAAGTCAGCTCTTCGCATCAGGTAGCCAAAGTATTGGAGCTTCAGCTTCAGCATCAGTCCTTCCAATGAGTATTCAGGATTGATTTCCTTTAGGATTGACTTGTTTGATATCCCTGCAGTCCAAGGGACTTTCAAGAGTCTTCTCCAGAATCATAGTTCGAAAGCATCAGTTCTTTGGCTCTCAGCCTTTTTTATGGTCCAACTCTCACATCTATACATGACTACTGAAAAACCACGGCATTGACTATATGGACCTCTGTCGGCAAAGCAACGTCTCTGCTTTTTAGTATGTTGTTTAGGTTTGTCAATAGCTTTTCTTCCAAGGAGCAAGCATCTTTTAATTTTGTGTCTGCAGTCACTGTTCGCAGTGATTTTGGAACCCAAGAAAATAAAATCTGTCATTGTTGCAATTTTTTCCCCATCTATTTGCCATGAAGTGATGGGACCAGATGCCATGATCTTGGTTTTTTGAATGTTGAGTTTTAAGCCAGCTTTTTCACTCTCCTCTTTGACCTTCACCAAGAGGCTCTTTAGTTCCTCATTGCTTTCTGCCATTAGGGTGGTGTCATCTGCATATCTGAGGTTGTTGATATTTCTTCTGGCAATCTTGATTCCAGCTTATGACTCATTTGGCATTTCCCATGAGTATATCTCTTTATTTATTTATTTATTTAGATCCTTGATTTCTTTCACCAAAATTTGTATAATTTTCTGCATTCAGATCCTGTACATGCTTAATAAATATGTTCTTAGGTATTCATTTTCTTTGAAGCAATTATAAATTATATATATATATATATGTATTAGTTTACATTTTTACATGCTCATTGTTACCATATAGAAATTATGGAGAATTAATTAGAAGTGTGGTTTTTTCCAACACATTTGGAGACTTTCTTGCTATCCTTCTGTTATTAATTTCTAGTTTGATCCCATTGTGGTCAGAAATTAAACTCTGTATACTTTCAATTCTTTTAAATACTTAAAGATATGTTTTATGACTTTAAGAAAAGCATTCTTCTGGAGTGTTTCCAGAGGAAGGCAATGTGGGTGATAAAAGAGCTAGATCCATGTCTTGTGATGAATGGATGAAAGAAACATTTGTGGTTTAGAGCAGCAGTCCCTAACCTTTTTGGCACCAAGGACTGATTCTGTGGAAGACAATTTTTCCATGGAACACTGTTGGGGGGTGGTTTCAGGATGATTCAAATGCATTGCATTTATTGTGCACTTTATTCCTATTATTATCACATCAGCTCCACCTCAGATCATTAAGCATTAGATCCCGGAGGTGGGGGACACCTGGTTTAGAGAACAAAGACTTGGAAAGGAGATATGACAGCATGTCCAAATACTTGCAAGTGTACCAGGCCCAAGAGAAATGAAATTACCACTGTACTATTGCATGGTTTAGAATTAAGACTGAAGGGCTGCAACTGTCCTTGGTCAACCTAGGGAATGGATAGACTTGAGGAGTAGTGAGACTACTGCCATCTTAAGTATACTAGCATCACCTAGAAATTAATTGTTGGTCTAGGATATTGTTAAACTAAGTTTTCCATGATGAGGCCATTAAACTAGTTGGCACAAAAGATCCTTCACAGTTCCAGGCTTGGTTGCTTTCAAGTTCACTCTTGTTTATGTTATCAAATAAAGCAATTTTACTTTGTTGCATGTAAGAAGCACAAAACTATGCTTAGAATGAATAAATCTTTAAAACAACATGAAAATTTGAAGTGAGGTTCTTGTGTACAGCATAGAATTTGGTGTTTTTAAAAAATCTACTCTGTTAATTTCTGTCTTTTAATTGTTATTCCTACACCATTTACATTTAAAGTAATTATGTCATATTAAAGCTTAAGTCTGCTGCTTTATTATTTGTTTTCTGTTTCTCATTCCTCTGTTTTCCTTTTCTTGCTTTCTTGTAGGACACCTAAGCATTTTTTGAAAATTCCATTTTTATTTATTTATAGTGCTTTTGAATATAGCTCTTCATGTAGTTTATTTTATTGTTTTATTTTATAGTTTTCAATGCAATATACATGTGTACATATCCCGGTTTACTGGTATCATCATTTCAATCACTTCATCAAGTAGAAAAATTTTGCTTCCATTTTGGTTCCTCTATCCTCCCACTTTTAAATAGAAATAGCTTAAGTATTTCCTCTGTGCACATTGAACTCACGTCACATGATGGTACAGTTTTTGCTTTAATGATGAAACATGATCTTAAAAAGTTCATGAGGAGTATTCTATTTACCTTAACTTTTACTCACTTTATCGCTCTTCTTTCCTAAAGACCCATCCTTGTTGTGTTATAATTTCCTTTCTGGTTAATGAATTTCCTTTAGCCATTCTTTAAAGGTAGGTCTGTTGGCAACCAATTCTCTTAGATTTCCTTCATCTGAGAATATATTTATTTCACTTTCATTCCTGAAGGTTGTATTTGCTCGATACAGAATTGGCTGTTGACATAAAAAGGAACGAAATGTGCTATTTGAAGAAACATGGATGGATCTAGACACTGTCATACAGAGTGAAGCAAGTCAGAAGGAGAAAAACAAATATTGTATATCACTTATATGTGGAATCCAGAAAACTGATGCAGATGAACTTATTTGCAAAGCAGAAATAGAGACACAGATATAGAGAACAAACATATGAATGCAAAGAGGGGAAGGGGGTGGGATGAATTGGGAGATTGACATATATACTCTACTATGTATAAAATAGATAACTAATGAGAACCTACTTGTATAGCACAGGGAACTCTACTCAATGCTCTGTGGTAACCTAAATGG